>NW_006408787.1:2788730-2789169 GCF_000296735.1 Chrysochloris asiatica | reverse complement strand
TTCCTACATATATTAGAAATAAGTCCCTTGTCTGATGTGTCATTGCAAAATATTTTCCCCCATTATGTGGGTTCCCTTTTTGCTCTTCTGGTAAAATTTCTTGATGGACATAAGTTTTAATTTTAGAATGCCCCACTCATTGATTTTGTCTGCTTTTCTTCTGTAGTTTTCAAAATGCTTGGTAGTCTGTATATCCCTTGAATTAGTGCCCTCACATTTGTCCCTATTTTTCATTAATTGCCTTCATAATTCTAGGATTCACATTTAGGTCTTTATTCCATGTTGTGGTGGTTTTTGTGTAAGGCCTGAGGTGAAGGTCTTATTTTAATCTTTTGTATATTGCTTTCCAGTTCTGCCAGCATCAACTGCTGAAAAGACTATCACCTCCCCATATGATATATTTAGGTATTTTTTCAAAATCATTTAGCTGTATGTAGAT
>NW_006408787.1:2784351-2786094 GCF_000296735.1 Chrysochloris asiatica | reverse complement strand
CTTAGTATATTTTTTTTCCATCCTTTTACTTTTGTTTTTGTCTCTGTGTGTGAGATGTGTCTCTTGCAGACAGCATATTGAAGGATTTTGTTTTCTTGTCCATTCTGCCACTCTCTGTCTCTCAACAAGTGCATTTAATCCATTTACATTCAGTGTAATTATCGATGCATATGGATTAATTGTTGCCATTATGTTTGTTTTTTTGTGGTGTTACTGCTTTCTTTGTTCTGTGTGTCTTCCTTTGATGAGTTCATGCTTTTTGTGTTATTTCTTGTGAATTTCCTCATAGTTTTAACATTTTCATGTTCTTCTTGGATTTTCTTTTTTTTGATATGTTGTGAAGTGTTCATTTTTTTTTTAGGTTGCCTTATAGTCCATTTAGTATAGTCTATTTTATCCTGTAATCTTCCTGACGTTCTCACCATCTGGGTCTGTGTTCCTACATGTTTACCTTCTTTTACATTATGCTTGTTTTGATCATAGACTGACCTCCCAGATTCTCTGAGTTTGTTCTTGTAGTTTTGGTCTCTTCTCGACTCTTCCTTCTGTTGGTTTAATTCTCGGAGGTGCTGCCACATATGTCAATCTCTGGTTGTTGTCTCTTCTTGTTGGTTCTTGGTCCATAGAACTCTATTTAGGATGTTTTGTAGCATAGGGTTGGCTTTGGCAAAATTCCATAGCTTCTGTTTATCCTGGAGTGTTTTGATTATTCCATCATATTTAATTCATAGCTTTATTGGATAAAGGATTCTCGGTTGGCAGTTGTTTGTTTGTTTGTTTTCTTTCACGGTTTTAGATATGTCTCCCTATTGCCTTCTTGCTTGCATGGTTTCTGCTGAGAGATCTGAGCATAATCTGACTTGCTTGCCTTTGTATGTGGCACTTCTGTTTTCCCTAGCTGGTTTCAGGAATGTCTCCTTATGATTGAGTTTGGAGAGCTTGATTATGATATGTCTCAGTGGTTTTCTTTTGGGGTCTATCCTTCCTGGGTTTCATTGAGCTTCTTGAATGTTTATCTTTTCACCATTCAGGATGTTATAGAAATTTTCTTTCAGCAGTTCTTCAACTAATTCCTCTGTGGACTTATGTGATTCTTCTTCTTCTGGAATGCCAATAATTCTTAAATTCTTCTTCTTCATGTTGTCCAACATGAATCTTAGACCTTCTTCATATTTTTTTATCCTTTTTTGTGTTTGTTTTTCTATCTTAGTGGTATTGAGAGATTTGTCTTCAGCTCTCTTGTTCTGCCTTCCATCTCTTCTATTCTATTCCTTTGCCCTTTCACTGTATTTTCTGTTGCTGATATTCTATTATTGGTTGTTTGGATGTGTTCCTGTAGGTTTGAAATTATTTTCAATACTGTATCTATCTTATTTGATTGTTCCTGTAGCACTTTCCTGATGTCTTCCTTATTTTTCTCAACTCCATTGTAAAGTGTTTTGAAACACTTTATATTCATTTTCTGAATTCCTTCTCAGGCATTTCCAAGGCCTGCCCTGGCAGACGCCATGCCATAGAGGAACAGAACAGCAAGAAACCCTGAGCATGAAAAGCTCATTATTTTAGCAAAGCAACAGTGAATGTCTCCTTGGTTGGCAAAGCCCCAAAGGGAAACTCATAAGGGGAACTTGCAGTTTCTGTCTTTTCCTTTTATGAATAGTTCAATTTTTATTTTTCTTGATTTTATTATAGAAGTTTTTAGTAGAACTCTTCAATGATCATATTAAAGGTAAAAAAAAAAAA
>NW_006408787.1:2780845-2782976 GCF_000296735.1 Chrysochloris asiatica | reverse complement strand
TTTCTTTACTATCTTCCGGGTGCCTCAATGTCTGGTGCCTCAGCGTCTCTTGCCGAAACTAAGCAGGATATTGATTGTAAGATTGTTTTTTAGCTATCCCTCAGGTGCCTCAGTGTCTTCTGCCGAAACTAAGCAGGATGTAATTGACAAAGCTTTTAGCTGATGTGGCTTTTCCTAATGGTGAAACTCATTGTTGATGTATAAAGCAACTATTATAACTTGACATGATTAAATTTAGTGTGAGAGTGTCTCAATGTAATTTTAATTTTTACTATGATTATTATTAAAGAACTTCTTATGATAAGACCAAAATTGAGCCATGCACAAAAGGACAAAACAAGAACTGCAAGGCCTAGAGCATGAGGTTCCCCTCGGGGCTTTGCCATCCAAGGAGACACTTATTGTTGCTTTGCTAAACAATGAGCTTTTCATGCTTAGGGTGTCTCACCTTTCCGTTCCTTGATGGCATGGCTTCCACCACTGCCTTCCTTCCAGAATGTAGTCCAGGTCTACCTCTAGGTGATTTGTCTCAAACATTTTATCTTGTTTCAGGACGTGTGCTGATATGGTCATCTGCTTTTGCTTCTTGGACATGTTTAATACTTATCTGTGGCCTTAATACTTAATTGAGTATGTGTTTTGGTATTTTTTATGTTTTGTGATTGCTTCCGGGTATATGTGATCAGGACGTGGGCTTCCGTTTTCACTCTTCATATTGCTTAACTCAGAGTAATTTTCACAGGTGTTGTCTGTCTCTTTGGTATGTGGCAGTTGTATTGGTTCTTGCCTGGGTTTTAGTGTTTTCAGAGTGTAATTGCAGCTTGACTATATGGCAGCAGTTACTGTCTCTTCTTGGGTAATATATGGAGGGAAAGAGTCCCCAAAAGGTAGAAGGGGGAGCATTTAAACGATCTTGTGCAGCAGATTTGCCTAATGCAATACATTGTTTGATTTCTTGGCTGCTGCTTCCATGAGTGTTGATGTATGATCCAAGAAAAATGAAGTGTTTGACAGCTTCAAGTTTTTTCTCCATTTATAAGAATGTTGTTTATTGAGCCAGTGGTGAGGATTTTTGTTTTCTTTACACTGAGATGCAATCCATTCCAAAGGCTATGTATGGTCTTGGGATCTTCATTAGTAAGTATTGTAAGTCCTCTTCACTTTCAACAAACATGTTTTTTTTCATCTTTTTATCGCATGTTGTTAATGAGTCTTCCTCCAATCTTTATTCCATGTTTTTATCTCATATAACTTAGCTTAGGGGATTATTTCTTCAGCATACAGGTTGAATAATATGGTGAAAGAATACAAACCTTTTGCACTCCTTTTCTAATTTTAAACCATTCAGTATTCCCATGTTTTCACAGTATGTTGTTGTTGTTATAAAGTTCGTAGAATTAGTTCGGATGCTGTATAGGTTTTCTGGGGAGCAACTGGTGAGCATGAACCGCTGACTTTGCAGTTCAACCAGCATTGCACTGTGCATTAACCCACAGTGCCACAACAGGACTGCTAGAAATACAATTTTAGGATTTGGATCTAGGAGCATGTTCTTTGTCTCTTTCAGAATTGAGTAGCTGTCAAAAATTCTTGTGTTTATTAATGCATCTTTCTCTATCTTTTGCTTTCCCTATGTATGTCTTTATGTCTATTTGCCTTTTTAGAACTAAGGATTGATTAGGTTTTGGACCCATGAAATCTTGCAATAACTCTGTTAACATAAAAAGTACCCTCAAATTTTCTAACAGGTCATATTTTCAGACAAAGGGGTTAAGACTCTAACACATATTTTAGAGGATACAATTAAATCCATAGCAATGCAAAAATGATAGACATTCATTTCAAACAAATATATAAAATTCTGTGTAATCATAAAGTTACTTTTCGCTTATTTAAATTGTCACCACTGAATAACTGATAAACAGTATTTTCACAAGATTCCTAGATGCCAGTCAAGATTTTTTTAGTTGGATTTCTTAAATGAAAGCCATGCTTGAATGTATGTTACAGAAAGCATAATTAGAAAATAATAAATATTTTATGTTGTTGTTGTTGTCAGGTGCCATCGAGTCGGAACCGACTCATAGCGACTCCATGCACAGCAGAACGAAACAATGTTCGATCCTGGGCC
>NW_006408787.1:2780296-2780745 GCF_000296735.1 Chrysochloris asiatica | reverse complement strand
GGTATAGCCCTCAGAATCACAGCAACTCAATCCACCACAGCACGACAGACAGACGAGTGGTGGCCGTTTGGTTTTATGTCTATAAAAAATATTTTATAGATGTATAGAAAAAATGTGGGGAATAAATAAATTCAGGATAATAGACAAGTATTTTAATTTGGGAGACAGTAATATATAATAATATTAGAGAATAAAAGTGTGCACCAAGTTTATAAAGTATAAAATAATACTGTTGTTATTAAGTGCTGTAAAATGAGTTCTGACTCATAGATGCCTGGTATAGGTTTTCTGAGGAGTGGCTGCTGACTAAACTTGCAGTCCAATGCTTATCATAGGGCACCACAACAAGACTTCAGATAATAGTAGTATTGTTGTTGCTAAATATCATCTATTTTGATTCCTACTCATGATGCTTGTACCAAAAGGAAATGGTTAATGTTCAACCATTT
>NW_006408787.1:2776689-2778817 GCF_000296735.1 Chrysochloris asiatica | reverse complement strand
CCAGGATCGGACATTGTTTCGTTCTGCTGTGCATGGGGTCGCTATGAGTCGGTTCCGACTTGATGGCACCTGACAACAACAACAACAACTCATGATGCTATTGTTCACTGTCATTGAGTTGTCTCCAACTTATAGCTATTCTGTATAGGGTTTCAAAGAAGTGGCTGGTATCCTCTCAAATGTTGTTATGCTTTAACCCTTTGGCTGCAACTATGGCAATCAGTCTCATTGGGATGTCCCTTTTTTTCACTGATCATCCACTTTAACAAGAAAGATTTATTTCCTCAGGGCCTGGTTGCTACATGATACTATATCCTGATTATGAGAGATGAAGTTTTGTCAGTCTGGATTCTAAGTATTGTGGCTGGAAATCTTCTAAGACAGATTTGTTTGTTATGGCAGTACTTACAATATTCTCTAACACCATAACTCACATGCATCAGTTTTTCTATGGTCTTCCTTGTCTTCATTGTCCATCTTTCACATGCATATGAAACTATTGAAAATTATATAGCTTGGGTCAGGTGAACCTTTGTCCTCAAACATATCTTCATTCTTTAGCACTTTAATGAGGTCTTGTGAAACAGATTTGCCTAATGAACTATATCACTTAATTTCTTGACTGCTGCTTTCTGGAGTGTTGATTAAGAATCTGAGCAAAATACAGTCTTTTACACCTTCAGTCTTTTCTCCTTTTATCAGGATATTAATTATTTGTCTAGTTGTGAGGACTTTTTTTCTGAATATTGAAGTTCAATCCATACTGAAAGTTGTAGTCTTTGATTTTCATCATAAGTCATCTTCGCTTTGAGCAAGCAAGGTGTATCACTGCATATCACAGATTGTTAATTAATCTCCTTCCAATCCTGACACCATGTTCTTTTTCATATCATCCAGTTTCTTTTATATTTGCTCAACATACCAATTGAATAAGTATGGTTAAAGAATCTAGCCCTGCACATATTTAAAAACAATCAATAACCCCTTAACTCGTTCAAACAATTGCCTCTTGGTCTATGTACAGGCTCCTCACGAGTACAATGTTACCAATAGCTTGCCAAGATCTACACATCAAAAGCTCTTTCTTAGTCAATAAAGAACATGCAAACATCTTCTGGTGTCCTTGTAATAACCTCATAACATCAGCAATGACATACCTCATTCCACATCATCTTTTGGACCAGACTTGAAGTTCTGGGAGTTCCCCATCAATGTACTGTTGCCGCCACTTTTGAATTATACAAAATTTTACTTGCATATGATGTTAATTATATTATTCAATAATTTCTGCATTCTGTTGGATCAATTGTATCTGGAATGGACAGAAATATGGATCTTTTCCAATCAGTTAGCAGGTAGCTGTCTTCCAAATTTGTTGGCATAGATGATTGAGATCCTCCTATTTTGCATCAGTTTGTTGAAGGATTTAAATCTGCATCCTGTCAACTCCTGGAGTCTTGTTTTTTCACCAATGCCTTTAGGACAGCTTGGATATCTTCATTCTGTACTAATGGTCATTGATCATAGGCTACTTCTTGACCATTTCTTCTTGATACAATGACTCTGTGTATACCTTCCATCTTCTTTTGATTCTTTCTGCACCTTTCAATATTTTACCCATGTTGTTATTGTCAAGTGCCATCAAGGTGGTTATGATTCACAGCAACCCTTTACAATGTTTCTGAGGAGCGTTTCATGAGTTTGAAATTCCTGCCATGTGGTTCAAACCAACCTTGCAGTACACTACTTATTCTCCCAAAATCCTCCAATATTTTAAATTGAGGCTTAATTTTTTTCCCTTCAGTTTTTCAGTTTGAGAACTGTTGAATGTGTTATTCACTTTGGGTTTTCTAAATCCAGATCTTTACACATTTCATTTTAATGCTTGACTGTCTTCTTCAGCCATCCTTTAAATTTTTCTGTTCAGGTATTTTACTCCCCCATTTGTCCTAATAATTTTAGTATTGGTACACTGGAAAGAAAATTTCAAGAGTTTCTTCTGCCACTCATTTTGAACTTTTCTTTCTTTCCTGTCTTTTTAAGACCTTTTGTTTTCTTCCTGTATCATGGTACTGCCATTATCCCAGAGCTATCAATACTCATGGAAGTCAAGAACTTAAATGACATA
>NW_006408787.1:2767922-2776169 GCF_000296735.1 Chrysochloris asiatica | reverse complement strand
CCAACTTGATGGCACCTAACAACAACAACAACATCATAGTATTGA
Organism: Chrysochloris asiatica; assembly: GCF_000296735.1. Taxonomy (NCBI): domain Eukaryota; kingdom Metazoa; phylum Chordata; class Mammalia; order Afrosoricida; family Chrysochloridae; genus Chrysochloris; species Chrysochloris asiatica. The sequence continues at coordinate 2,776,124 of NW_006408787.1, read as the reverse complement.
TATTATTTCACAGCTCTTATGGGTTTCTATCATTAATGTTTAATGCATCAAATCTGTTTTTTGTGATGGTCTTTTAATTCAGGTTGTTGTTGTTGTGTGTTTTTGAGTAGATTCTGACCCATAGCAACCCTGTATAGGGTTTTCAAGGAGTAGCTGGTGAGCTTGAACGGTCAACCTTGTGGTTCAAAGCAACTTTGTAGCCCAGCACATAAACCCACAGTGCCAGACAAGTACTCCTTAATTCAGGTAGGATATGTTAAAGGTCATATTTTGCTCTTTGTAGACTTGTTTTAATTTTCTTCAGCTTTTTCTGAACTTATATATAAACAATCTGTTCCATAGTTGGCTCCTTATTTTTACTGGTGTCATAAAGCCTTTTCACAGTCTCTTCAGTAGTTCAAAACCACCTGCCACTCCTTTGCTGGGAGTTAGAATATACTGTACATTACTTATCAGCAACTAGAAGTACTACACAACTTACATGCAAGTTCTACTCTAGATATGAATCAAAATTAAACTGACAAAAATTAAAACCTGTTGGTACAGTTAACATTTATGTGCTTCACCTTTATTAAATCATTTTTTTATAATAATATTACAAGAAAAGAGTAATTGATATCTCTCGGGATTTTGGGTTGTTATTGTTGGTATGCCATTCAGCCTGTTCTGACTCACAGTGATTCAATATATGGTTTCTGAAAAGCAGTGGGTAAGATTGAATCACAGGTCTTGTGGTTCAAATTGGCTTTAAGGTCAAGTGCTTATCCTACAACACCTTATCAGGACTCCTATCTTAGAGATGAAGGAACTCTGGCAGCATAGTGGCTAGAAATCAGGCTGCAAACCTCACTGTCAGCAGTTCAAAACTACCAGCTGTTCTGCTGGAGAAAGATGAGGCTTTCTGCTCCCAAAAAGATTTACAGCCTCAGAAACCCTATATAGGGTCGCTATAAGTCAGAACTGACTCCAAGGTACATAACCACCAGCTTAGAATGTAAAACAAAAAACAAAAACTGTGGTCTGAATGGTAGAGTACCATGATCAAGTTTTAGCAGATATGTAAATGTGAAAATTCAGCCTCAGTATCATACTTGACTTCCAGAGAACACGAATATTCCACATTATTAATACTACCTTTAAGATACATATGGAGAAATTGAAGGGTATTCAATATCAGGTAAAAGAATAAGAATTTATATTAGTTAATATCTCTAAGCATAAATATGAACTGCTTGTCATTGTACAAAAATAACATTTTTAGACAAGATTTGATAATAATATGTAACAGTGGCAAAGAGACTTCAAGATAAAAATATAAAATACCACTGAAATTAATACAAGCAATAAAAGTCCTTTGCTTTAGTGTAGAGAAAAGTAATGCTGGCCTAGGTGTGACACCATTAGAGTGAATGTAGCATAGTGGTTACGAATTGGGCTGCAAACCTTAAGGTCAGCAGTTTGAAACTACCAGCCGCTCCGCGGAAGAAAGATGAGACATTCTGGTCCCATAAAGATTTACAGCCTCGGAAATCCTGTACAGGGTCGCTATGGGTCGGAACCGACTCCATGGCACTTAACAAAAACAACATGTGTCTGAAGTGTGTGGTTGATTTTTTTAAAGAAATGACCTCACTTCTCCAATAGAGCCATAGTAATTTTTTTTTTTTATTTTGCCCCAAATAGGTCATATTCTAATCAACTTTAGATTAATAATTAGAAATTATAAAAAAGTAGGTTGAATACATGGTCGTGGTAGTGGTGGTTATGTGCCATGGAGTCAGTTCTGACTCATAACAACCCTGTACAGGGTTTTCAAGGATGTAATAGATATACAATTTTAAGTTAAAAAAGGAGATATTTTTCTCTTTTAATAAAAAGCTGCACATGCTAGAGGACATGAGAATTGAAGTTCACAGGATAGATTTATTTATATTATTTTCTTAAAGGCGGAAATTTTTTGAAAAAAGTTTCAGAGTAACAAATTTCTGAAAATTGTCTTTAAAGAGGTAAAATGTTTCTGAAATAGTTCATCCTTTTGAATTTGAACATTCTGATTTTTGTAATGAATTGTTGTGTCAGCACTTCATCTACCACAAAGGAAAAGCATGATAAATCTATATTATGATTTTTGGAAAGAGCACTACCAAGCTCATGCATTAACTTTCAAACAAGCTACTTCCAGTAACAGGTCAGATTTACTCAGTAGCTATTCTGCTGTATTTGTATAGGCTCACATTTCATGCTGAATGGGCTGTGGTTTTTTTTTTTTTTTAATATTTTAAAAAATAATGCTGATAGCACATTAGCTAAATGTTCAGCTGCCAAATGAAAGGATGATGGAGGTTCAAAATCAGCAGCAGCTGTGTGAATAAAGATCTGGTGATTTACTTCCCTAAATATTGTAGTTTTTAAGTACCATTGTCTGTCTTATAGCAAACCTATACAGGGTTCCTGAGGAACAGCTTATATATTTGAACCACTGACCTTTCATTTAGCAGTGCAGTGCTCATCCTACAGTGCCACACTAGAATTCTTCCCTAAATATTTATTGTTGCTAAGTGCCGTGAAGTTGGTTTCAACTCATAGTGACCCTTATGTAGGATTTCCAAGGAATGGCTGGTGAGTTTGAACTGTTAACTTTGTGACTTATCCTCCAGTTCCACACCAGGATTTCCTAAATATTACTGACTAGAAAATCCTATGAGACAGATGTCTACTCTGTCCTATTGTGTCACTATGAGTGAAAATCTATTCAACAGGATGCAAGAATAACAACATTACTTATTTTTTTCTGAGCAGATTGGACTTTTTTCTTCAGTGTTAATGGTTCTTGATTACATGATATCTCCTAAAATGTTTGAATGTTAACCAATTCTTTTTTGGAACAGAAACTTGGTGTGTTCCTTTTATCTTCATTTTCTGCTTACTATGACATTCAATATTTTGCCCCCAGAATGTTTTAATATTACAACTTGAGTTTGTTTTTGTTTTTTTTTCCTTCATTTATTTCAACTTGAAAAATGTCTAGAGTTTTGTTCTGTTTTGTTTTTCTAACTTTGCACATTTTATTATAATACTTAACTATTCCCTTTTGAGTTGTCCTTTGAAATCATCTGTTGAACTATATTAGGTGGACCTTTCTTATTTTGATTTAGCTATTGTTTGTTCAAGAAAAAGTTTTATAGTCTTTTTTGATATTCATTTTGGTCTTTTCTGTTTCTTCTGTCTTTTAAGTGATGATTTGCTTTCTTCATATATAATATCCTTGGTGTCAAACCACATCTCACTCTGTCTTTGTCATTAATGTTCAATATGTCAAATCTATTATTGAAGTGGTTCAAAATTCAGATGAGATATTCTTAAGGTTGTGTGTTATTCTTGTGAACATGTTTTAATAGTGTTCATCTTGAACATGCACATGAACAATCAGTGGTCTGTTCTTCATTTGGCCTTTGTCCTTGTTTTAACTGATGATAATGAGCACTGCCCTTGTCCTTTTGCACAGACTCCTGTCTAATTAATCTGGAAAGGTTCGTGTTTATACTTATTTATGTTGTTGAAAAAAAGTATTTATAATTAACAAGCATTTTGTATTGCATATTCTACATTATTTCTAACACCAAACTCATATTTTCCCACTATTAGTCCTGCTTTATTGTTTCCTACTTTCACATTCCAATCACCAGAAAGAATCAATGCACCTTCATTACATATTTGATCAAACTCAGACAGCAGACTTAGATTTTAAAAAAATGTCATTTTGTCATCTTTGACATTAGTTGATATGTAAATATAATACTAATCATATTAGTAGTTCTTTTTAATCCTATGTATATTATTCTCTCATTGGTATAGCATTGTATTTCATGATAGACCTTGAAATATTCTTTTTGACAGAAAGTTTAAGCTGTTCTCTATTCATTGGTGAAATACAATGTTCCAGGAAATGAGATGTTTCAACGAAAAGATAAAATGATGGCAGTGTTTTCTTTACTATGCCAGGAACTTTGAAACATAGTTATCTGACCACACAACTGAAAGAAATCCATATATATGTGTGTTTATTCTAAAGAAAAGTGATCCAATTGAATGAAACAATTTTCAAAAATCATGATTAATATCATATGCAAGTAAAGTTTTTCTAGATATAATCTAGAAAGTGTTCTAGTAGTACAGTGGCAGGGAACTTTGAGCAAGTAAAGTTGGATTCAGAGAGGATGTGGAGAAAGAAATAGCACTGTTGATGCCTTATGGAACTTTGTTGAAAGCAGAGAATACCACAAAGATGTTTACCTGTGTTTCATGGTTAATGCAATCTGACTGTGTGGATCATAACAAATTCAGTATAACATTGAAAACAGTAAGAATTCTTGAGCATTCAATTGTGCAAATGTAGAAATTTACATAGACCAAATGGAAGTTGTTTAACCAGAACAAAAGATGTAGTTCAAACTGCCTGGTTTAAAACCAGAAAGAATGTGACTCACAGTTGTATCTATTCACCATACTTATTCAATCTGTATGCTGAGTAAACAATTTGAGATCTGGATAATACAAAGAAGACTGCATCTATATTACAAGAAAACTCACTAGCAGCTTGTGGTGTTTATTTGATACAATCTTGGTAGTTGATAGTGAAGAATATTTGAAATACTAACTAATGAAGATCAAAGACTATAAGCTTAAAGTACAGCTTATATTTCAACATAAAGGAAAGAAAAACTCCTAACAAGTAGATTGAAAAAAGTGATGATAAATGAAGAAATGTTTTGAGGTTTTAAAGGATTTCATCTATCTTGGATCTAAAATTAAGGTCCATGGTAACAGCAGTCAATAAGTCTACTGACTTTTTGACATCATATTAACTCACTTATTCCACTGGCAAGTCTACTGCAAATGACCTTATAAAGTGGGGTTTGATGGAGGATTAGGTAGAAGCATAGTGCAGACCTCTGACCATAATAAAACAGAATACCAGATGAAGTAGGTTCAGGGGACAGTCCCAGAACTCTGAACTACATATAAAGGAATATTTAGAAAGATCAAAGGATTGTTGATTGTGGGATTTGTAACAGAACCAAGAAACGTGGTGTTTTCTGATTTGCAGTTGCTAGCAGGTCATCTTGGGCATGACAGAGTGAGACCAGGATCAGAGAAGCGCTTCCACTGCAGAGATCTGACCAATCATTGGAGATAAAGGTGTGAACATTCTTATCTGTTCATTGATATCTCACTGTACACCTCCACTCTGATAACTAGAGGAGGTGCTTGAGCAAGTGGATACTACCCACACCTAGAGGATTTTACTATACATGCACACATAGCTGCACATCAAAACCACAGCATGCAGAATCTAAGAAACAGTAGGAGTCAATAGATATTACTTATTCTGAATGTTCACCCAGACTGGCTCCAGCTGGCTGAAGGAACAGTGTTAAATTCAAATTCATATTTCCATGCTTTTTTCCCTGTGATTATAGACTGTAGTATCCAATCTATTCTTTTTGCTGTTGTGGTTTTATTCTTTGTTTTTTGGTTCCTCTTTTACCTTAGGGAGGCTCTTTCTCTTCCTACATTACCCAAGAAAAGACAGTAATTGTGGTCTTATAGCCAAACTGCATTCATGACCTATAATATCCCATCATTCATGCAAGAGCCAATACCAGTTGTTATTCACCAAATAGACAGCCAAAACCTGCTACAGCGTACTCTGAGTTGATTAATAAGAAAAGTGAAAAGGGAAGCCCATCTCCTGATCACATTTACCTGGAAGCAACCAGAAAGCTTAATAATACATTAATATGCATTCATATAATTATTGAAAACACATCTAATTATTGAAGATGCCCAAGAGAAGTGGAAAATATTGGCACAAGATAGAGTAACTGAAATAAATGAGCTGGAGGTAGACCTAGACTTCCCATTGGAAGGAGGGCAGGCTTTGGAATTGCCTGAGAAGGAATTTAGAAGAATCATATTGAGGGCCATCCAAATGTTCCACAGAGGGTTTGAGAAAGTAAAGAAGTCAGAAAAGTGCTACAGGAACAAACAAATAAGAGAGAAACAGATTTGGAAACAATTTAAAACCTGCAAATAGAGGCCCAAATGATTAATAGTAAAGTATCACAAATGGATAGTACACTGAAAGGGCAAAGGAGTAGAATTGAAGAGATGGAAGCCAGAACCAGCGAGTTGAAAGGCAGAACTCTTAATACTGCTAAGATAGAAGAGAAAGCAGAAAAAAGGATTCAAAAAAAATTGCAAGAAAGTCAAAGATTCATTTGGGACAACATGAGGAGGAATAACTTGAGAATTTTTGGAATTCTGCTATAGGAACTATCACTGAAGATCACAGAGGAGATAGTTGAAGAGCTTCTGAAAGAAAATTTCCCTAACAACCTGAACAATGAAAAGATAAGCACTCAAGAAGCTCAACAACCCCAGGAAGGATAGACCCCAAAAGAAATTCATAATCAATCTCTCCAAAATCAAAGAAAAGGAGAGAATCCTGGAAGCAGCTAGGGAAAAGACAAGTGTTACATACAAAGGCAAACAAATGATATTCAGCTCTAATTGTTCAGCAGAAATCATGCAGGCAAGAAGATAATGAAAGGAAAACAACAACAACAAAAAATACCAACCAAGAGTCTTCTATCCAGCAAAGCTGACAATCAAATACAATGATGTAAAAAAAAAAAAAAAAGAATCTAGGTTTAACAGAAGCTAAAGGACTTTATCAAAGCCAATGCAGTGCTTCAAGACATCCTAAAGGGAGTTCTTTGGACTGAGAACCAACAAAAATAGACAACAACTAGAGATTGACATATGTGGCAACACTATATGGAACTCAGCCAACAGATGGAAGAGTCCAGAACAGAACAAAACTACAAGAATGAATTCAGAGGATCTGGGAGGTCAGTGGATGATCAATACAATAATAATATTAGTGAAGGTAAAAATATGGGAACAGAGATCCTGGTGATGAGCAGGTCAGATAGATTGCAGGATAAAACAGACTGTTTTAAATGGAGGAAAAGGATTAATAGAGTATAGGGTAACCTCAAAGAAAATTAATGCTTCACAACATACTAAGAAAATGAAAATCCAAGAATATGAAAACATTAAACATTTGAAGCTTAGGAAAGATACCCATAACAAGAGAAAGAAAAAAAAAAAAAATATTTGTTGGTTACCAGGGTTGAGAGGAATGGGACAGCAGAGCACAGGTTAAGGGATAGACACATAATGGCTCAGGTATTGGGAAGGGCAATACAGAAGAAAGGAGAGAGGAATGGTAAAACAAGGTAAATAGGGGAACACTTAGGCAGACTTGCATGGACTAAATGAGACAGAGGTAAATGGTGATATATACTCAACCTTGGAAAAACAGGGCTTCATGATACAGGAATTGAGGCATAGTCTGAGTGGGTAAAAGACAGGAAATAATGCTAAGATGCTTCACTGTCTTATGAATTTTGATTTCCCTTGCCTACTATTGTAAAATAGACACTTGAGTAGGATAAAAAGAATATTGGGAAGCATGATTACAGAAAGTTTGTAAGCCCGTAGTCAGCCTATAACTGATTGGAATACCTAAAAGGAGTTCCAGAACTTACCAGAGAAATAGGCTTCTTGCATAGCATTTATAGTGTACAGGACCTTAGGTGGAATCTTGATCCCCATCCAGAATTTTCTGAGGTGGGACATTCCCACTTGAAAGAACATGTAGAACAGCCTGGAGTGGATAGAGGGATAGACAATACTTCTTGAAAGAAAGACTAGAAGGAAAAATTGAAAACAACAATGACACTCTGATTGACTACTACAAGAACAAGCAAGTTGTTCACAAGGGAGGTATCAAGACAAACAATCAAGTCTCTTCAGGACAAATCCCCCTTCAAGACTGAAACTAAAAGGAAACACACGAGCAGCCATGTAAGCTTGCTGGCGACCATGTGGGTCTACTGGTGAGTGGAAGTGGGGGAAAGGCAGCAATGAAGATACGAGATAGGCAATGAAGAACGGGCTGGTTGGTCTGAAGTGTGGTGAGACATGAGGACTCACTCCTATGCTCATGTTGTTGTTGTTGTCAGGTGCCATCGAGTCGGAACCGACTCAAAGTGACCCCATGCACAGCAGAATGAAACAATATCCGATCCTGGGCCAACCTCACTACCGCTGCCACACTTGAGTCCATCAATG
>NW_006408787.1:2762452-2764735 GCF_000296735.1 Chrysochloris asiatica | reverse complement strand
CCAGATCAGTCATGAGGTACAATGCTATAAGTGATAGGATAATATCCATGCGCCTACAGGGAAGCCCAGTTAATACCACTATTATTCAAATTTATGCAACAACCACTAAAGCCTATGCTCATAGACAAGGACAAAGTCACAGAGGGCTAGATCTGAGAGTGAAGTATCCAACCAATATGAACAAAGAGAGACACAAAAGAACACCCAAACTTGCAGGTCATATTCATTTGACCTAGTTTCGATGGTTTGATGATCAGAACTCAACTAGAGGAATATAAAGAAATTTGGTAAAGCAAACAATAATAAATCACTACAATTTGATTAACAGAACCTTTACTTATGGATGTAGTAGCTCAAAATATCAACTGAGAGGGAAAGAGTCTTCACATCAATAATCAAACCTATCCCCTCAAAGGGTAGATAGGGACAGGTAACTTGAGACATTGGCTACCTAAAACCCGGTAGGGAGGCTATAAAGGCCTTACAAGTTTTCAAGAGAGAGTTTAGTTTCAGACTGTGAAGGAAAAGATAGAATCTCCACTGAATAGTTTCCATCTTGTCTAAGCGTGTCCAGTGAAAGGAGATGGGAATGAGACTCTTTTGTTTTTAAGGTTTTATTGTGAATTGAGTGATAGCTTACATGGGATAGCATTGTTTTTCCACTCATTACTTCATTGCAATGCTTACAATTCCCTACATGCATCATCATTCAACAATATTTTTTTCTACTCCCTCTTTTTTGTGTGTGCGGGGAGTTTGTAGACAAAAACATTCAGGAATATACAGTCATTTAAACAATCAAAGGGCACAGTCTGCAAGTATGCCTCCTGGCTGCCAGCACACAGCCTTTCTTTTTCCATGAATCTAGAGTCCTCTGCTGCTTTATCTCTTGCTGTCATCATGTCTGCCTCCATCTCTGGTGCTTTTGTTTGTCTGGATAGGGTCCCACACTTGACTCATGCTCCTCTCCATTAATGGTCCTAGGGTTCTAGGTTGCTAGAATGTGAAATTAACTACTCCCCACTTTGTAAATTTATGGAGGCTTGTTTTGTGGCCTAACACACGGTCTATTCTGGAGAATGTTCCATGTGCACTCATAAAGATTGTATATTGTGTTGTTGTTGGGTTAAATGTTTTGTACACATTAATGAGGTCAATTTGGAAGATTGTGTTGTTTAGATCTTCTGTGTTTTTGTTGAGTTTCTTTCTGGTTGTTCTATCCTTTTTTGAAATTGGTGTATTTAAAATCTCCCACTATTATTTTAGATTTGAGTATTTCTTAATTCAAATCTGTTAGAGTTTGCTTTATATACTTTGGAGCTCTTTCATTGGAAGTGTAGTTATGTATTATGATTATGTCATCTTATTTAATTGATCTTTTAATCATGACATAATGTCCATCTTTGTCTATTATGCTGGTTTTTGCCTTAAATATTATTTTATAAAAGATTAGTATTGCCACTCCTGCTCACTTTTGATTGAAATTAGCTTGGTATATTTTTCCATTCTTTAACTTTTACTCTGTTTTTGTCTTTGTGTATAAGGTGTATCTCTTACAGATATTGCATTTTTATCCATTCTGCCATTTTATTTTCTTTGTATGTTGTGAAGTATTAATTTTCTTTGAAGTTAACTTATATAATATTAACTTTTTCCTCCAGGCTATTTTATCCTGTAATCTACCAGACCTCTTAACCACCTAGATCTCTGTTCCTATGTTTTTGCTTTCTTCCAAATTGTAATTATTTTGACCATAGTCTGACCTCCCGGATCTTCTGAATTCATTCTTATAGTTTTGTTCTGTCCATTTGTCTATTGAGTTCCAGATGGTCCTGCCACATATGTCAATCTCTGGTTGTTATCTGTTCTTGTTGGTTCTCAGTCCAAAGAACTCCCTTTAGAATGTTTTGAAGTGCTGGGTTGGCTTAGGTAAAATTCCTTAGCTTTTGTTTATCTGGGAACGTATTTAGTACACCCTCAAATTTGATTGACAGCTTTTCTGGGTAGAGGATACTTGGTTGGCAGTTTTTTTGTTTCTTTCTTTCTTTCTTTCAAGTTTTCATTTTTGTCTTCCCATTGCCTTCTTGCCTGCATGTTTCTTCTGAGAGATAGAGCTTATTCTGCTTTGCTTGCATTGTAAGTAACATTTCTTTTCCTTACCTGCTTTCAGCATTCTTTCCTTGTTTTTGATTTTGGACAGCTTGATTATGATATGTCTTGGTGATTTTCTTTTGGGGTCTATCCTTCCTGAGGTTCATAGGGTTTCTTGAATGCTTATCTTTT
>NW_006408787.1:2758105-2762052 GCF_000296735.1 Chrysochloris asiatica | reverse complement strand
TGCTGTGTATATCTTATTTGAGTGTTCCATTAGTGTTTTCCTGACTTCTTCCTTATTTATCTCAAACCTTCTATGGAGTGTTTGGATACACTTCAATATCATTCTCCTGAATTCCTTCTCAAGACAGTTCCAATGTCTGCCCTCATTCCAATATGAGGTCTAGATCTACCTCTAGATCATTTGTTTTACTTACTATATCTTGTTTCTGGACATGTGCCTATATTATCAGCTGTTTCTTAGGCATCTTCAATAATTAGGTGTGATTTTTAATAATTAGATGAATGTATGTTGATGATTTATTATGGTTTTTGATTGCTACTAGGTAGATTTCATCAGGATATGGGCTTCCCTTTTCACTTTTCTTACTACTTAATGCAGCAGGTGTTGATTGTCTATCTAGTGTATAGCAGCTGATATTGCCTCTTGCCTGGATGGGGGATTTTTTAGGGTGTGATTGTAGCTTGACTATATGACTGCAATTACTGTCAATTCTTTGGTTATAAAGGGAGAGAAAGAGACCCCTGCAGGTAAAAGGAGGACCAAAAAACAAAAATAAATGAAACCAGAACAGTAAAAAGAACAGATTGTATACTACATTCCATAATTTCAGAAAAGAAAAAAAAAAAAAAAAAGAGAGGGGGAGAAAAAATATATATAAATAAATATATATATATATATCGGTAGCAAAATAGTCTAGGTTTTACTGCTAGTGGGAGACAGTTCAAAGCTGAGCAGTTCCTTGTGCATGCATAGTAGAATCCTCCGAGAGTAGGAAGGGTGTCTGCTCACTCATTGACTCCCTCTAGTTTCCACAGTGTTGGTGCACAGACAAAGATGGGAAATGGGAAGACGAAAAATTATTTGCATCTTTATCTCTGAATATTGATCAGATCTCTGTGATAGGATTTTTGTCCTGTAGCCATATTCTCTGTGACCTTCTTAAAATGGCTCTGGGAATGAGATTCTTAAGATTCAATAGCAAGTAATTGTTATCATAACTAAATGCAATTGTAAAACTGTAAAGGTAGAATTATTTTGGTTTTTGTTTTTAAAGTTTTTATTGTGAATTAAGTTATAATTTACATGGGAGAACATTAGTTTTACACTCATCCTATCATATTCTGTTTCATTGCAACGATTACAATCCCCTCCATGCATCATCATTCAACAGTATTTGCTTCTATTCCCTATGTTTTTCTTTGGATATAGACAAAAATGCTCAGGAATATATAATCATTTAAGCAACAAAAGGGCACATTCTGCAAGCTTGCCTCCTGGCCACCAGCACATAGCCTTTCTTTTCTCTTGAATCTAGAGTTATCAGTTGCTCTATGGCTCCATCTCATCATCTCTGCCTCTATATCTGATGTTGCTTCTTCTCTGGATAGGGTCCCACTTTCTACTCATGCTCTTGATGGTCCTAGGATCCTCTGATCCTGGAACATAAGATTAACTATTACTCTCTTTTTATTATAAAACTTCTACCTTCACAGTTCTGATGATTGCGGTTAGTCATGATAACAATTACTCACTATTGAATCAAAAGAATCTTATCCCCATCTCCTTTCAGCAAACCTGTCTAGACAAGATGGAAATGATTCATTCAGGATTCTATCTAACCATGTATACTCTGAAACTAAGCTCCCTTTTTAAAATTTGTAAGCTATTCACTTCATGCCTTTAACTCCCCACCGCCCATTTCAAGTAGCAAATGTCTAAATTGCCCATTCCTATCAATCCTGCATACAGATGGGATGGGAAGGATCCTTGATGTAAAGATTTCTTCCCTTTCAGTTGGTATTTTGAGCTACTAAATCCATAAGTATAGGTCAAGTTCATCAAATTGTAGAAATTTACACTTGCTTCCTTTGTAACTTTTTTTTTTTTTTTTTCAATATTTCTCTAGTTGAGTTCTGATCATCAAACCATCAAAGTTAGGTTAGATAGATTCTATCTGCAACTTTGGGTGTTCTTGTGCGCCTCCTCTCACTTCATATCAGCTGGATGCTTCACACTCAGCTATAGCTCTCTGTAGCTATGTCCTTGTTCATAGACTCAGGTATCCCCAGATCTTACCACACTTTGGACCAACCAGCCCTTCCTCTTCTCTCTCTCATCTCCAGGTCCACGGGAGTCTATGGGGTGTGGTCAAACTCAGCCTATATCTTCATTTCTGCTTTTTGCCTACTTCCACTAGCCAGACGACCAACATGGTGACCAGCAAGTTGACATGAATGCTCATGTAGTCCCTTTTCCTGAAGGGATGTGATTGCTTGCCTTGATCACTCTCTAGCAAACAACTTGCATGGTCTTGTAGTAGTCAATCAGACTGCCATTTTTGTTTTTGATGTTTTTCTGCAGGTCTTTCTATCAAGAAATATATTCTGTCACTCTAGCTCTTCCAGGATGGTCTGCTTGTCCTTGGAATGTCTCACTTCAGAAGGTTCTGGATGGGATCAGATTCCACCTAAGGTTTTATACACTTCATTTTTTTTTTGTTATTGTTAAGTGCCATTGAGTCAGTTCAGACCCATAGCGACCCTGAACAGGGTTTCCAAGGCTGTAACTCTTTACGGGAGCAGAAAGCCTCATCTTTCTCCTGTGGAGCAGCTGGTAGTTTCAAACTGCTGACCTTGAAATTTGCAGACCGATTTGTAACCAATACACTACCAGAGCTAGGCACATAAAAATCCTCATTAACTGGACAAATTCTAGTACCCCTCTTAGGTATTCTAATAAGTTATAGCCTGAAAACAGGCTTACAAGCTTTTTATAATCATGTTTCACAATATTCCTTTCTATCCCACTCAAGTGTCCATTTTACAATACTAGGCAGGGGAAATCATATTCATAAGACTGTCAAGCATCTGAACATTGTTTCTGCTCTTTTACCCATTCAGATTATGCCTATATTCCTATATCGCAGAGCCCCATTGTCCCAAGGTTGAGAATGCATCACTTTTTATCTCTGTTCCATTTAGCCCATGAAAACCTGCCTCAGTGTTGCATTATTTACCTTGTTCTCCCATCCTCCTTACTCTTCTTGTTTATTGCCCTCCCCAAAACCCAGACAATCATGTGTCTATCTCTAACCTTGTGCTCTATTGTCCTCTTCCTTTCGTCCTTGGTAACCAGCAAATAATTGTTTTTATTTTTTTCCTTTTAGGATGAGTGTGCATTCTTAAGCTTTTATAATTATGTTCTTATGCAACATTCATCATTTTGTGACTGATTAATTTCACTTAGCATAATGTCCTCAAGATTCATCCATGTTATGCGGTGGCTTGTATCAATGAGATCAAGCATGGCAACAAAAGTGAGGTTGGCCCAGGATTAGGCACTGTTTCATTCTGCTGTGCATAAGGTTGCTATAAGTCAGTACCGACTCGATGGCACCTAACAACAACAAAAGTGATAAGAGAGTCCTGGTATGGCACTATGGGCTAATGCATCAGACTGCAAAATCATTTGAACACCAAAGTTGGTGGTTCAAGGTCACCAGCTGCTCCTTGGAAGCCCTACACAGGATCACTATGGGTTGGAATTGATTCGACAGCACTTATCAACAACAAGTGACTAATGAATATGAACATTTCTTCATATGTTTGTTGGATGCCCAAATCTCTTCCTTGCCGAAGTGTCTGTTCATGTCCTGTGCCCATTTTTTAATTGGGTTATTTGTTTATTGACAAGGTGTTATGGTTTCATATAGATTTTAGAAATGAATCCCTTGTCTAATATGTCTTTGCAAAAGATTTTTCCCCATTCTGTGGGATATCTTTTATTCTTTTGTTGAAATCTTTTGGTGCACATAAGTTTCTAGATATTAGTATGTCTCAATCGTCTATTTTGTCTTAATTAGTTTTTGCAATTTTCACAGTGCTTGGTAGTTTGTGTGTGACCTCTATTGTTGTTGTTGTTGTTGTTAGGTATCATCAAGTCGGTGC
>NW_006408787.1:2748476-2757720 GCF_000296735.1 Chrysochloris asiatica | reverse complement strand
GAGGTTATTGAAAATATCATGGCTTGGGTCAGGCTCACCTTAGTCCTCAAGCTGACATCTTTGGTCTTCAACACTTGTAAAAGGTCTTGTGCAGCAGATTCGCCTAGTGCAAAATGTCATCTGATTTCTTGACTACCACTTCTGTGTGTGTTGCTAGTTGATCCAAGAAGAATGAAGTCTTTGACAACTTCAAACTTTTCTCCAATGATAAGAATGTTGTTTATTGGTCCAGTGATGAATATTTTTGTTTTCTTTACATTGAGATGTAATCCATACTGAAGGCTGTGCACTTTGATCTTCATAAGTAAATGTTTTAAGACCTCTTCACTTTCAGCAAGCAAGGTTGTATCATCTGCATATTGCATGTTGTTAATGAATCTTCCTCCATCCTGATGCCACATTTTTCTTTATAGAACCCAGGTTCTTGAATTATTTGCTCAGCATACAGGTTGAATAAGTGTGGTGGAAGACTACAACCTTGTCGCACACCTTACTTAATTTTCAACCTTTCACTCTTCCAAGGTGTATTGAAGGAATTGGCAAAGAACAAGGCACACATAATTTATCTAATAAAAATTGAAAGTTTTCAAGACAGTGAGGTGGCACAGGAGGCACTCACTCATACCTGCAAAGAAATTTGAAAGACAACTATCTGGCTGACTGATTGGAAGAGATACCTCTTTGTGCCCATTCCAAAGAGAAGTGACTCAATGGGATGTGGAAATCATAGGGCAATCTCTTTAATAATCCATGTGATTAAAGTTTTACTAAAAGTAATACAGAAACTGCTATAATCATACATTGACAGAGAACTTCCGGAGGTTCAAGCCAGATTCAGAAGAGGCCGTGGAATGAGGGATATCCTTGCTGATGTCTGATGGATCTAGTATGAAAGCAGAGAATATCAGGAAGATGCTTACCTGACTACTCAAAGGCTTTCGATTGTGTGAATCATGACAGCTTATAGACAACATTGCAAAATATGAGTTTTCTGGAACACTTAATTGTGCTCATAAGGCATCTGTACCTGGACCTAGAGGCAGTTGTTCGAAAACAACATGGGAACACTGAATGGTTTAAAATTAAGAAAGGTGTGTGACAAGGTTGTATTCTTTCACCATACTTATTCAACCTGTATGCTGAGCAAATAATCTGGGAAGCTGTGTTATATGAAGAAAAATGTGGCATGAGGATTGGAGGAAGACTCATTAACAACCTGCAATATGCAGATGATACAACCTTGCTTACAGAAAGTGAAGAGGACATAAAACATTTCCTGATCATGATCAAAGAGCACAGCCTTCTGTATGGATTGCATCTCAATGTCAAGAAATAAAAAATCCTCACCGCTGAACCAATAAACAAAATTCTTTTATCGGAGAAAGGATTGAATTTATCAAGTACTTCATTCTTCATGGATCAACTATCAAGAAATCATATGACCTTTTGTGTTAGGTGAATCTGCTGCACAAGACCTCTTAAAAGTGTTAATAAAGAAGATGTCAGCTTAAGGACTAAGGTGTGCCTGACCCAAGCCATGGTATTTTGAATAACCTGATATGCAATTGAAAGCCGAATAGTGTATATGGAAGACCGTAGAAGAATTGATCTGTTTGATTAATGGTGTTGGAAGAGAATATTGAACATGCCATGGGTTGCCCGTAGAACCAACAGATCCATGTTGGAAGAAGTGCAGCCAGAGTGCTCCTCGGAGGCCAAGATGGTCAAACTTCTTCTTTGAACATATTGTCAGGAGGGACCAGTCTCTGGAGAAGGACATCATGTTTGGTAAGGTGGAGGGTCAGAGAAAAAGAGGAAGACCCCCAACGAGATGGATTCGCCAAGTGGCAGCATTGATGGGCTGAAGTGTGCACCAGTAATGAGGTTGGCCCTAGTATCGGACAGTGTTTCATTCTGTTGTGCATAAGTTCGCTATGAGTTTGTACCGAATCAATGGCATCTAATCATAATAACAATTGATGGTCTGTTCCACAGTCTGCCCCTGGCTTTGTTTTGACTGATGATATGGAGCTTTTCCATCATCTCTTTCCACAGATGTAGTCAATTTGATTTCTATATATTCCATCTGGTGAGGTCCATGTGTATACATACATAAGACCTCTATTTTTGTCGTTGTTATGTGCCGTGGAGTAGGTTCCGGCTCATAGCGAACCTGCACAGGGTTTCCGAGGCTGTAAGACCTCTATTAGAGCCTTTAAATTTGTCCCCCTATTTTTTCATGGATGGCCTTTGTAATTCTGGAATTCACATTTAGTTCTTTAATCCAATGTGAATTATTTTTTTGTATATGGCATGAGATAAAGGTCTTGTTTCAATCTTTTGTGTATCAGTTTACAGTGCTGCCAGCGTCATCTGTTGAAGACACTATCTCCTCTCCGTTCAGTATACTTTGTCCCATTGTCTAAATTCAGTTGACTGCAAACAAATAGATTAATTTCTGTATTCTCAATTCTGCTCCACTGATCTATGTATATTTCAATGTACCAATACCAGGCTATTTTTCACCAATATTGCCATGTAGTAAATTTTGAAATCAGGGAGTGAGACGCTTCCAACTTTGTTTTGCTTATAAAGCAGTGCTTTGCTTATCCTGGGTCTCCTTCCTTTCCATATATAGTTTTTAACAGTTTTTAACCTCTTTAAATAATGTCATTGGAATCTGGATTGGGATTGCATTATGTATATATGTTGCTTTGGGTGGCCTTGATATTTTTACACCATTAATTCTTCCTATCCAGGTACATATTCTTCCATTTTTGTAAGACTTTACATTTATTCCTAAATATTTCATCCTTTGGGTGGCTATTGAAAATGGTATTGCTTTCCTAATTTCCTTTTCAGTGATATCATTAGTAGTATAGAGGATTCCAACTGATTTTTTGTGTTTATCTTATACTATGCCACTTTACTGAGTCTTCCAATAAGTTCTACTAGTTTTGTTTTATGCTGAGTCCTTGGGATTTTTGAAATATAGGATCATATCATCTTCAAATAGAGAGTTTTACTTCCTCTTTGTTTATTTGGATGCCTTTAATTTCCCTGTCTTGACTTGCAACTCTAGCTTAGACTTCCAATACAATATTTAATAGGAATGGTAATAAAGGGCGTACTTATCTGGTTCCCGTTCACAAAGGGAAAGCTTTCAGTTTCTCTTCATTGAGAGTGATGTTGGCTGTGGGTTTTTTACATATGCAATTAATTATGTTGAGGAATTTCCCTTCAAATCCTACTTTGCTGAGTGCCAATATCAGTTATAGGTGTTGGATTTTATCAAATGCTTTTAAACATCAATCTATATGACCATGAGGTTCTTTTCTTTTTTATATGGCACATAACAACAACAATGGTAGATTACATTGTTTTTCTAATGTTGAGCCATCCTTGCATCCCTGACACTAATCCTATTTGGTTGTGATATATTATTTTTTAATGTGTTGTTGAACTGTGTTGGCTAGGATTTTCTTGAGAATATTTGCGTCTGAATCCTGCTTGAATATATATTTTTTCATTTGTATTCCATTTTTTTTTTTTTTTTTTAAGTTTTTATTCTGGATTGAATGAGAGTTTCCAGGGCAGAACATCAGTTTTACATTCAACAAAGCATATACTTTGTTTCATTTCAATTATTATAATCCCCTCCATGGACCATCAGTTAACAGTATTTTTCATGCATATATAATAATTTAAACCACCAAAAGGGCATGTTCTGCAAGTCTGCCTCCTGGCTGCTAGCTGTCAGTCCCTCTCTTTCCATGAATCTAGAGTCCTCAGCTGTTCCCTCTCTCCATGTCCTCATCTCTGCCTCCATCTCAGGTGTCACTGCTTCTCTGGATAAGGTCTTTCATTCCGCTAATGCTCTTCTCCATTGATGGTCGTAGAGTCCTCTGTTTCTGGACTGTAAGATTAACTACTTCCCCATTTTTGTTACAAAACTTTTACCTTTACAATTGTGAAAGTCACAATTTGTCATGATAACGAACATTCACTTCACTATTTAATCTTAAGGATCTTATTCCCATCTCTTTTCACCAGACCCATCTAGAGAAGATGAAAACTATTTAGCGGGAACTTTGTCTTCCACTGCACACTCTTAAACTAAATTCCCTTTAAAACTTGTAAGCCAGTCAATTTGTGCCTTTATTGCCCTCTCATTTTAGGTAGCCAATGTCTAAGTTGCCTGTCCCTTATCTACCCTGTATACAGAGGAGATAGCATTGATACTTGATGTGAAGACTCCTTCCCTCTCTATTGGTATTTTGAGCTAATACATCCATGAATAAGGAGCTCTGGTAGTGTAGTGGTTACAAATTGGACTGCAAACCACAAAGTCAGCAGTATGAAACTACCAGTTGTTCTGAGGGAGAAAGATGAGGCTTTCTGCTTCCGTAAAGATTTACAGACTTGGAAACCCTGTACAGGGTCACTATTGAGTCAGAACCGACTCCAGGGCACATCGCCACCACCACAACCACATCCATGAATATAGGTCGAGTTCATCAAATTGTAGCAATTTAACGTTGTTTCCTTAATCAAAAATTATTTGTTTGCTTTTTTATCTTCCTCTAGTCAAGTTCTGATTATCAAGCCATTGAGGCTAGGTCAAATGCATACTATCTGCAAGTTTGGGTGTTCTTGGGCATCTCCCCTCACTTCATATCAGCTGGGTGCTTCACTCTCAGCTCTAGCCCTCTTGGGCTTGGCTTTGTCGTTGAGCTCAGGTGTTCCCAGGTCTCATCACACTTTGGACCAACCAGCTCTTCCTCTTCTCTCTCTCATCTCCAGGTCAACAGGATTCTATGGAGCATGGTTGAACTCAGCACATTTCTTCCTTGCCACCTTTCCCCTGTTTTCACTCACCAGTAGAAGACTAGGTTGCCAGCAAGCTTACATGCCTGCTCATGTGTTCCCTTTGAGTTTCAGTCTTAAAGGGGGGGTTGTTCTGAAGGGACTTGATTGTTTTCCTTGATGGATTCCTGGTGAACAACTTGTTTATTGTTTTAGTAGCCAATCATACTGTCATTTTCATTTTGGGTTTTTACTGCTGATCTTTCTTTCAGTATGTATCTTCTTTCACTCTAGCTATTCCAAGCTGGTTGGCTTGTCCTTTCTAGTGGGAATGTCGCACCTCACAAGTTTCTGGATGGTGCTCAGGATTCCACCTAAGGTCCTATACATTGCAAAGACTTCACAAAAGGCCTATTTCACTAGGCAAGTTCTAGAATCCCTTTTAGGCATTCCAATCAGCTACAACTGAAGACAGGCTTAAAAGCTTTCTGTAATCATGTTTCCCAACATTCCTTTCTATCCCACTCAAGCGTCTATTTTACAACAGTAGGCAAGGGAAACCAATACTCATAAGACAGTCAAGCATGTTAGTATTATTTTCCTTCTTCTCACTATGCCTCGATCCCTTTATCACAGAGCCTTGTTGTTCCAAGTTTGAGCATGAATTGCTATTTTCCTCTTCCCATTTAGCCCATGCAAATCTGTCTCAGTATTCCCTTATCTACCTGTTCTTACACCCCCTCTCCCTTTTTGTGTGTTGCCCTCTCCCAAACCCAAACTATGGTGTGTCTGCCCCCTACCCTGTGCTCTACTGTCACCTCCATCCACCTTCTCCAAACTCCCCTCAACCCACCTCCACAGGTAACAAAAAATATTTTTCCTC
The DNA here is from genome assembly GCF_000296735.1 of Chrysochloris asiatica. NCBI lineage: Eukaryota > Metazoa > Chordata > Mammalia > Afrosoricida > Chrysochloridae > Chrysochloris > Chrysochloris asiatica. Next base: position 2,752,031 of record NW_006408787.1, on the reverse strand, counting down.
CTTTTTAGTATGGGTATCTTTTCTTAAGCTTTTACAATAATGCTCTTTTACAATATTTTTCCTTTTGTGACTGACTAATTTCATTCAGCATAATGTCTTCAAGATTCATCTATGTTATGTGGTGGCTTACAGCTTCCTTGTTATTCTTCAAGGTAGCACGATATTCCATTGTATGTACCGCAGTTTGTTTATCCATTCTTCCATTGATGGGTACTTTGGCTGTCTCCATCTTTTTATTATTATAAATAGTGTTGATATGAACAATGGTATGAGTATATCTACTCATGTTCTGGCTCATATTTCTTGTGACTATATTCCAAGTAGAGAAATTGTTGGATCGTAAGGTATTTCTATTTATAACTTTCTGAGGAAGTGCCAAAAAAGTTTTCCACGGTGGTTGGACCATTTTGCATTCCCACCAGCAATGTAGAAGGGTCCAAGACTCTCCACATACTCCACAGCATTTATTATCTTCTGCATTTTTTAACTTTGCTGTTACTGCTGGTGTGAGATGATTTCTCAATGTTGTTTTGATTTGCATCTTTCTAACAGCTAATGATCGTGAACATGTCTTAATTTGTTTGTTGGCAGCTTGAACATCTTCTTTGGTGAAGTGTCTATGTCTTGGGTCCATTTTTTAATTGGATTACTTTTCTTTTTCTTATAGAGGTGTTGTAGTTTCATATAGTTTTTAGAAATTAGCCCATTGTCATTGAAAAAAAAATTTCCCATTCTGTGGGTTCTTTTTACTCTTTTGGTGAAACTCTTTGATGCACATAAGTTTTTAATTTTTAGTATGTTGCAATCATATATTTTGTCTACTTTTGTTTGAGTAATGTTCATAATGCTTGCTAGTCCGTGTGTGCCCTCTATTAGAGTCCTTAAATTTGTCCCATTTTTTCCATTGATGGTCTTCATAATTCTGGGATTCACATTTCAGTCTTTAATCCATGCTGATTTTGTTTTTGTGTATGGCGTGGGATAAAGGTCTTATTTCAATCTTTTGCATATCTATTTCCAATTCAACCAGCACCATCTTTTGAAGACACTTATCTTCCACACTCAATGTACTTTGGCCCTTTGTCCAAGATCAGTTGGCTGCATGTGGATGGGTTAATTTCTGTATTCTCAATTCTATTTCATTAATCTATATACGTTTCATTGTACCACTACCAGGCTGTTTTGACAGCTGTAGCCATATAATATATTTTGAAATCAGGGAGCGAGCGGCTTCCAACTTCGTTCTGCTTATGCAGTGTTTTGCTTATCCTGTGTCACTTTCTCTTTCATATAAAGTTTGTAATTGTTTTTTCCATCTCTCTAAAGAATGTTGTTGGAATCTGGATTGAGATTGCATTATATGTGTAAATTGCTTTGGGTAGTATTAACATTTTCACAATGTTAATTCTTCCTATCCAGGAGCGTGGTATATTCTTCCATTTTTTGTAAAACTTTTTTGGTTACTTGTTGTAGTTATGTTTTGTACTTTAATTTTTATAGGTCTTTTTCTTTCTCTTGTTACATTTATTCCTAAATATTTCATCCTTTGGGTGGTTATTGTAAATGATATTGCTTTCCTAATTTCATTTCCAGCATTGTCATTATTATGGAAAAGCCCAACTGAGTTTTGTATGTTGATCTTTTACTCTTCCACACTGCTGAATATTCCAATGAGTTCCAGTAGTTTGTTGGGTTTTTGTTTTGTTTTGTTTTGTTTATGCCTAGTCTTTGGAGTTTTCTATGTAAAGGATCATATTATCTGCAAATAGAGAGAATTTGACTTCCTCTTCCCCAATTTGGATGACTTTAATTTCCCTATCTTGCCTTATAGCTCTGGCTAAATCTTCCAAAACAATATGGAATAGGAGATGTCATAAAGGGCATCCTTGGCTGATATCTGTTCACAAGGGAAAATATTTCAGTTTCTCTCTATTGAGAGTGATGTTAGCTGTTGATGTTGGATACTTGCTGATAATTATGTTGAGGAATTTCCCTTCTATTCCTACTTTGCAGAATGTTTTATTCAGGAATGGATGTTGGATTTTGTCAAATCCCTTTTCTGCATCAACCAGTATGATCATGTGGTTCTTTTCTTTTTCTTATTTATAAGGTGGATTACATTGATTGTTTTTCTAATATTGAACTATTCTTGCATTCCTGGTATGAATCCTAATTGGTCATGATGTATAACTTTTTTGATGCATTGTTGAATTCTGTTGGCAAGGACTTTGTTGAGAATTTTTGCATCTATGTTCATGAGGGATATTGGTCTAAAATTTTCTTTCTTAGTGATGTCCTTCCCTGGTTTTGCTATGAGGGTTAGACTTGCTTCATAAAATGTATTAGGAAGTTTCCCATCCTATTCTATGTTCTGGAATAATTTGAGTAGAATTAGTGAGAGTGCTTTCCTGATAGTTTGGTAAAACTCACCAGTGAAGCCATGTGGACCTGGACTTTTTTTGATTGGCAGATTTTTGATGACCTGGTTGATTTCTTCCTTTCTTATAAATCTGTTCAAGTTTTCTACTTCACCCTGTGTAAGTTTAGGTAGGTTGCACTTTTCTAAAAATGGATCTATTGACTCTAGATTTTCCAACTTTTTGGAGTACAACTCTTCATAATATTGTCATTATCCTTTTTATTTCTATTGGTTCTGTTGTGGCATCACCCATATGGTTTCTTTTGTGTGTTACTTGTGTCTTCTCACTCTTTTCTTTTGTTAGGCTTGCCAATGGTTTGTAGATTTTCTTAATTCTTTCAAAGAACAAGTTTCTTATTCTGTTGATTCTTTCCATAGTTTTATGTTCTCTATCTCGTTTATTTCTACACTAATCTTTATTATTTCTTTTCTTCTGTTGACTATAGGTTCACCTTGCAGGTCTATTTCCAGTTGTTGGAGATGTCGTATCAATGTATTGATTTTGGTTCTTTCTTCTTTTGGGATGTGCTTATTTATTGCAATAAATTTTCCTCTCAACACAACTTTTTCCAGGTCACAAAAATTTTTCTTTGTTATGCTTCATTCTCATTTATTTCTAGGAAAACGTTGTGAATTCATGTTTTATTTCTTCTACTCCTCAGTCACTTTTCATCAGAGTGCTATTCAGTTTCCACATATTTGACTTTATTTTCTTGGTCTTCCTATTGTTGACCTTTAATTTTATAGCATTGTGGTCCTAGAAGATGCTTTGTAGTATTTTGATGTTTGTTAATTTATGAATGCTTACTTTGTGGCCTAACATATGGTCTATTCTGGAGAATGTTCCATATGCACTGGAAAAGAAAGTGTGTTGTGCTATGAGGTCCATTTTTGGTGATTGTGTTGTTTAGTTCTTCTGTTTCTTTGTTTCTTTCTGGTTGTTCTATACTCTCTCGATGTTGCAGACCGTGGAGGCCTGGTCAGAGGTTCGAGGCCCTATAGGCCTGAGTGTAACAGATCTAGCCACCTGACAGTTAATAACAAATTATTTTTCATCTTAGTGTCCAGTTATGTTTTATTAATTGCAGACATGAAGCCCTTGATATACACAGATAAATGTAATATTTTCCTAAAAG
>NW_006408787.1:2746343-2748097 GCF_000296735.1 Chrysochloris asiatica | reverse complement strand
TTACAGCATGCAGGGGGCACAGTTCAGCATTGCAACCATACTGCCTGTTTAGCTAAGATGTTTACTATGCAGGATATTACGGCCTTCGTGGCTGAGATGTTTGCAATGCAGGATCTGTCTGATGCCAGTCCAGCATTCACTCTGGTTTCGGAGTGTCTCTTTGTCTCTCTCTTTATGTCTCTGTGTCTCTTTTGCTATCTCTATTGCCACTGGATCTCCCTTCCTCGTGAACCAAACACTTGTGAACAATACAACTATGTCGAGGTCAGACCCCGACATCTCGAAAGTGGTGTATTTAAATCTTCCACTATTATTGTATATTTGTCTATTCCTTTCTTCAAATATATTAGAGTTTGCTTTATAAATTTTGGAGCACTTTCTTTGGAAGTGTAGATATATATTATGGTTATGTTATTTTATTCAATTGACCCTTTAATCATGAGATAATGTTCATCTTTATCTATTATGCCTTAAAGTGTATTTTATCAAAGATTAGTATTATCACTGCTTCTCTCATTTGTTTGCAATTAGTTTGGTATATTGTTTCCATTCTTTAACTTTTAGTCTTTTTTTGTCTTTGTGTGTAAGATGTGTCTCTTGCAGGCAGCATATTGAAGGATCTTGTTTTCTTATCCATTCTGCCATTTTATTTTCTTGGTATGTTATGAAGTGTTAATTTTTTTTGAGACCACCTTACATTTAATTAATGTTTCCCTCCATTTAATACAGTCTATTTTATCCTGTAATCTACCTGACCTCACCACCTTGATCTTTGTTCTTGTGTGATTGCCTTCTTTCACATTGTAATTGTTTAGATCATAGACTGAACTCCCAAATCCTCTGACTTTGTTCTTATAATTTTGTTTTGTTCACAACTCTTCCATTTGTCAATTGAGTTCTGGGAGGTGCTGCCACATTTATCAATCTCTGGTTATTATCTGTTCTTGTTGGTCCTCAGCCCACAGAACTCCCTTTATGAAGTATTGCAGCGTAGGGCTAGCTTTGGAAAAATCTCTTAGCTTCTGTTTATCATGGAATGTTTTAATTACACCATTGTATTTGATTGGCAAAGAGGAAATAAAACTCTCTCTATTTGCAGATATGATCTTATTTATAGAAAACCCAAAAGACTCAGTAAAAAAGCTACTAGACATCATTGGAAGATTCAGCAAAGTGGCAGGGTATATGATCAACATACAAAAATCAGTTAGATTCCTTTATAGTAACAATGACAGTGCTGAAAAACACATTAGGAAAGAAATGCCATTTACAATAGCCACATAAAGGATGAAATATTTAGGAATAAATGTAACCCGAGAAACAAAGGACCTATACAAAGATATTTACCAAACACTACTATAAGAAACCAAATGAGAATTTGAAAAGTGGAAGAAGATATCATGTTCCTGGATAGGAAGACTCAACATCATGAAAATGTCAATATTACCCAAAGCAATTTACACATTTAATGCAATCCCAATTCAGATTCCAGCAACATTCTTCAAAGACAAGGAAAAGACAATCACAAACTTTATATGGAAAGGAAAGATACCCAGGATAAGCAAAGCACTGCTCAAGAAGAAGAACAAGATTGGAAGCATCTCACTCCCTGATTTCAAAATCTACTACATGGCTACAGTGGTCAAATCAGCCTGGTACAAGTACGATGAAAGATACATTGATCAATGGAATAGAATTGAGAATCCAGAAATTAACCTATCCACATACAGCCATCTGTTTTTCAACAAAGTGCC
>NW_006408787.1:2732550-2746103 GCF_000296735.1 Chrysochloris asiatica | reverse complement strand
ATTTTGAGAAGTACACAAGCAAAAGTAGACAAAATAGATGATTGTGACATACTAAAAATTAAAAACTTATGTGCATCAAAAGAGTTCACCAAAAGAGTAAAACGGGAACCCACAGAATGGGAAAAAATATTTTGCAATGATACATCAGACAAGGGACTCATTTCTAAAATATATATGAAACTTCAACACCTCTACAAGAAAAAGACAAATAACCCAATTAATAAATGGGCAAAGACATGAGCAAGACATTTCACCAAGGAAGAGATCCAGACAGCCAACAAACATATGAAGAAATGTTTAAGATCACTAGCCATTAGTGAGATGTAAATCAAAATAGTAATGAGATATTATCTCATACTGGCAATAACAGCAAAGATCAAAAAAGTGTTGTTGTTATTAAGTGCCATCGAGTCAGTTCCGACCCATAGTGACTCTGTATAGGGTTTCCACAGATTGATAGGTGAGCTTGAACCACCAACTTTGCAGTTCAAACAGCTTTGCAGTCTAGCACATTAACCCACTGCACCACACAATAAATACTAGAAAGGATATGGAGTGACTGGGATGTTCCTGTATTTCTGGTGGGATTGTTAAATGGTCCAGCCTCTCTGGAAAGCAATATGATGCTTCCTCTGAAGGTTGGAAACAGAAATATCTTATGATCCAGGAATTCCTCTACTTGGTATTTACCCACAAGCAATACGAGTCGTAACACGAGTAGATATATGCACACCAATGTTTATAGCAGTGCTATTTACAATAGCGAAAAGATAGAGACAACCTAAGTGCCCATCAACTGAAGAATGTATAAACAAACTGTGTTACATACACACAATGGAATACTAGACTACTCTGAAGAACAACAAGGAAGCTGCACGCCACTGCATAACATGGATGAACCTTGAGGACATTATGCTGAGTGAAATTTTGTGATTGACTGCCACAAAAGGAGAAATACTGCATAGGACAATTATTGTAAAAGAGTAAGAAAAAACACACACACACACACACACACACACAAAAAGGGGAAAAAATTATATATATATATATTTGCTGATCACCAGGATGTATGAGATGAGAAAAGGGGAGGGAAAAAGGGGAAGATAGAACACAGGGTAAGGAATAGACACAGGATAGCTTGGATTCGGGGATGTGGGGTTGGCAATACACAACAAGGGGTGAGGGGAATGGAAGAATAAAGCTGATGGGAGAACAGTTAGGCAGGTTCACATGGGCTAAGTGGGGCAGGGGTTTATGATGATGGATGTACAACCTTGAAACAACAGGGATTGAGGCATGGTTTGTAGGCGTAAAACAAAGGAATCGTTTTATGATGCTTAGCTGTCTTTTGAATCTTGGTTTCCCCTGCCTACCACTGTAAAATAAACACTTGAGGTAGGGAGAAAGCAATAGCCAGAATCATCACTTACAGAAACTTGTAAGTCCATCTTCAGCCTAAAACTGATTGGAATACCTTAAAGAGGGTTAGAAATTGCCCAGTGAAAGAGGCTTCCTGTGGAACCTTTACATTGCACAAGACCATAAGTAGAATCCAGAACCCCATCCAGAACTGAGTGAGGTAGGAAATTTCCACTGGAAAGGATGAGTAGACCAGCCTGGAGCGGCTAGAAGAACAGAAGATATTTTTTGAAAGAAAGACCAGCAGGAAAAATCCTAAACAATAATGGCAGTCTGATTGGTTACTACAAGAACAAATAAGCTGTTCACCCATGAGCCATCATGGCAAATGGTTGGGACCCCTCAGAGTAAACCTCCTTCCAAAACTGAGACCCAAGGGGAATACATGAGCAGGCATGTGGTCTGGCTGGTGACCATGTTGGTCACTGATAAGGAGAAGACAGAGGAAAAACAGCAATGAAGTTGTGAGCTAAGCCTGACCACATTCCATAGACCCCCTTGAACCCTGGTAGAGACCTGGATGCCCAGCAGTACAGTAAGACCGACTCCTAGGTCCAGAGGCAGTGACATGGCCACAGAGGACTAGAGTGGAGAGTGAAGCATCCAACTGATATGAAGTGAGGGGAGATGCACAAGAACACCCATACTTGCTGATAGTACCCATTTGACCTAGTTTCAGTGGTTGGATGATCATAACTCGACTAGAAAAAGAAAGAAGAGGGAGGAAAAACAAAAAAAAGAGTAACCTGCTACAGTTTGATAAATTTTACCTATACTTAGGAGTTTAGTAGCTCAAAAAAAGGAACAAATCTTTACAGCAAGAATCACTCCCACCCCCTCAGTACATAGGGTTGACAGAGATGGGCAACATCGGTTACCCAGAATGAGGAGGGGGGGTGTATAAAGGCAAGTGTGGCACTGTGGGTTAATGCATCAGACTGAAAAGTCATTTGAACTGCAAGGTTGATGGTTCAAGTTCACCAGCTTCTCTTTGGTAACCCTATACAGAGTCACTATGGGTCAGAATTGACTCGATGGCACTTAACAACAGCAACAACAACAACTTAAAGGCAAGAAGTGACCAGCTTATAAGCTTTCATGAGGGAGCCTAGTTCCAGACAGGGTGAGGGGAAGGTAGAATTACCACTGAATTATTTCCAATCCGTTGGGACTGGACTGGTGAAAGGAAGTGGGGATAAGACTCTTGTGGTACAATAGTGAACAATTGCCATCAGGACTGACTATAAGGACAAGAAATATTGAGGTAGATGTTTTTTGACAAAAGGAGGAGAGTGATTGATTTTGCAGCCCAGGAGAGGAGGCCCCTGGGTCCATCAAGTGAGAAGAAAGGAGCGCGGGACCCTACCCAGAAAGGCAGTGATGCCGGGGATGGAGACAGAGATAATGACATGGGCAGATGGAGCGTTTGGTGAAACTGGGCTCAAGGAGGGAGAAAGAGCTGTGTGCTGGTGGCCAGCGGAGGGGGGCGTGGGCCTGTGTGGGGTACCCTTTGGGTTTATTTGATGATGCATGAAGGGGATTGTAATCATTGTAATGAAACAAAAATTGATAGGATGAGTGAAAAGCTGATGTTCTCCCATGTAAACCTCACAATTAAAAAAAGAACATGGAAAAACACAGTCACTGTACCAAAAATAAATGCTTGATATGCAGGCATTTCAAGAGGTAGAATGTGATTAAGAACCAACGATACTCAAGGAAGAAATACAATGAGTACTGAAAGTTTTGGCCAAAACACAAAGCTCCAGGAATTGTTGAATATAAATTTAAATCTTTCACCAAACTGATGCAGCACTGGACTCACTAACTCATCTATGCCAAGAAATTTTATAACAGCTACCTGGAGAGCTGATTAGAAGAGATACATATTTGTGCCCTTTGCAAAGAGATGACCCTTTGGAATGTGGAAATCATCAGACAATATTATTAATATTGCATGTAAGTAAGTATCCCTTTTCTTTCTAGTTTGTTGAATTTATCTATCATAAAAGACTATTTAATTTTGTCCGATGTCCTTTTTTAATCAATTGAAATGATTATGTGTTGCTATTTTTCTCTTATATTCTGCTATATTCAACTTGTCGTCTGTAACTTTGTCATACTATGGTGGTTTTCAACTTGCTCTGATACCAAAAGCTATCCCATCTGTATTTCAAATATCAGGAGGGTTATCTATGGTAGGTTGGGTTCAACAGAGTTGCCAGAATAAGATAGATTAGGAAGGAAAATATGCCAATATTTTTAAAATTAGAATGGTCCGTGAAAATTTTAGGAGTGGAATAAATATCCCTTTATTTCCTATTTTGCAAGTATATCTATCATGAAAAAGTATTTAATTTTGTCAAATGTCTTTTACTGTTCAGTTGAGATGATCATGCACAGCAATTTTTCTGTCATTCTACTAGTATTGTGTATTACATTCATCCCACTAATTATCAGTCACTTTAATCTTAATGTGGTGACTTGCATGTTGCTCTAATATGAAAACTATCCCAACTGTGTTTCAAATATTAGCTGGATCACTTATGGCATATTGGGTTCAACAGAGCTACCAGAATAAGACAGATTAGGAAGAACATGCCAATCTTTTTCCAATTAGAATGGCCAGTGAAAACCTTAGAATAGAGTAAAACATTTTCGGACTGGTCCCTAAGGTTAAACAACACTCTAGAAGCAACTGGGGAAGAGCTGCCTTCTCAAATATATATTAACACAGTTGCTGCAATATGATATCAAGTTTAACAATGATTGTGAGAATGCTTCAGGATTGAACACTGGACATTATTTAATTCTATTTCTCACAGTGTCACTTTAAGTGAAGTCTGACTCAATGCCACCTAGCAACAGAATCATTTAATTATTGTTTATCTCTGTTTTTTTCTGGACATGTGTGTTTCCTTAGGCATTTGTGTGGCTCTCTGACTTACACACTTTTGTTGTGGTTGTTGTCATGTGTCGTGGAATCAGTTCCTACTCAGAGATCCTGTACAGGGTTTCCGAGGCTATAAATCTTTATGGGAGCAGAAAGCCTCATCTTCCTCCCGCGGAACAGCTGGTAGTTTCGAACTGCTGTCCCTGAGGTTCGCAGCCAGATTCATAACCACTACGCTACCAGAACTCCTTTATACACTTTTAAGTGCCTTTAAATGTTCTATTATTCTTAGGAAATTCTCACCCAGCATGTTGAGCCAAAAGAGCTCTGGTAGCGTAGTGGTTACGAATCGGGCTGCTAACCTCAAGGTCAGCAATTCGAAACTACTAGCAGTTCCACGGAAGAAAGATGAGGCGTTCTTCTCCCCTAAAGATTTATAGCCTCAGAAACCCTGTGCAGGGTCACTATGAGTCGGAATCAACTCCATGGTACTTAACAACAACAATAACAAATGTTGACCCAAGTAGTTCAATCATCCTATTTTGCCCCAGTGACCATCAGCTCCTTAAATAATTTACAGTATCTTAGGTTAGCTTTCTGTTCTGATTTCCTAAACAACCTGTAGGATGGATTAAAGAGACAGGCATTTGGCTTTAGTCCTTTAGGTAGTCACATAACATATTGAAACAGGTAAATATTATACTTTGTTAATGAATTTTGCTTTTGTTACTCCAGAATATGGGACCAAGTTCTCAATTTGATGTTGGTGAGGTTGGTAAGGCTGGTGATCTAGACAGTATAGAAAATGTTTCAGAGGCTTTCTAGCATTTGAAAATTCTTCACTTAGCTGCCATGGCTCCCCAAGTAATCACAAGAGTTCCAACAAGGCTAGCTTTTTTGTTTACTTATTACTGTATTTTTGTCTTCTCTGGGAGTATGGGAAAGTGCTTGGAGCTTCTTACTCTGTCTTCTTGTTTCCAGTCTGTTGTATTTTGTTTCATTTCTTTAAAAATATAAATGTTCACATATATGTGTTATAAATAATATATGATCATTTATAATTTACATTTATGGTATCATACTGGAGTAGTACAAATGGTTTTCACTTGCCTACTGCACAGCCAATGGTTCAACACAAGCTGCTTTCATAAAAACTACAGAACTATGGAGCTCCGACTACTCTATAATACATGGGCTCGTTATGAGTAGGAATCAATACAACAGCAACAACTTTCATTTTTCCTTTTGAGCATACTGAATGGTTAGAATTAATTTTTCTCCAAGAGTCATCCCTTTTTTAGCTGACTTCCAATAAATATAATTGACCTCTTGTAGGTCCATAGAAAAGAAAAATCTAGGGCACCATGTTTCAGCTCCTAGATTATGCCATGTATTGGGTTGATTCTGCAAGGAATAGAATGAAAGCCAAGGTTCTGCAGGTCATACTATCATATTACAACGTACCAGCAATGATGCCAGAATTAGGCATAGTTCTTCTGTGGTAAGGAAACAACACAATCCCACAGGCCAAACCTTACATTCATGTACTCTTTGTGAGTTCCCTAGGGTCTGGCCCTGCTTATGCAATGACTCTGTTGACGGTGACCAATGGGTGACCTGGACACCAATTGCTAATTTTGTCTTTTAAAATGTCCCAGACATTATAGCCCTAGCAGGCTTTAGGTCAGAAAGCTAAGCCATTTATCTCTGTTTGCATGACACATACTATTGTTGTTGTTAAGTACCATCCAGTCAGTTCCGACACATAGCAAGCTGTACAGTGTTTCTGAGGAGCAGGTGGTGAGCTTGAACTGCTGACCTTGCAGTTCAAACCGACACACCAGGACTCTATGATGCATACTGGCTGGCTGTGTGCTGTGGAGTCGGTTCCAACTCATAGCGACCTAGTACAAGGTTTCCGAGGCTGTAAATCTTTATGGGAGCAGAACGCCTCATCTTTCTCGCGTGGAACAGCTGGTAGTTACGAACTGCTGACCTTGCGGTTCACAGCCCGATTCGTAACCACTATGCTACCAGACTTCCTTACCATGATACATACTACACATAGGTAATTAAATGATTTATCATCTTCTTTCTAGACATGAATATAAGGAATTTTTGAGTTAGTTATAATGAAGAATATGTTGTTTTATGGAAGATGAGAGTGAAGAGAATTTTATATGGTGGGTAATTTATCATGTAGGCATTTTTAGAAATAATTAAAACAAAAATAACGTTGTTCAGTGTAAGTAAAAATGTGTCTTAATCTGATGTGATGTAAGGAATTTTTTGTATTTATATATTGATGGAATTGCTATAACACTAAGCATAAATTTTGATTAACTGATTTAGACTTATACACATGATAGTAGGTTTTCTTTGAAAAATCCTGATGTTTTACCTACAAATTCATTAAAGGAAAACAGGTGAATGAGAGAAGGAACGATAGGACCATGGAACGAATCAGACAGGTCCACATTAGGCAAGTTGCTAAACACATAATTTTGTCAGGCCACAATTATATCAATAAAATTATTCTATCACTTAAATCTATTATGTGGCAAAAATTTTCATCTGATCATGTATCCATTTATATGATAAACTATTTGGAAACAAGATATCATTTTTTTTTTTTATATTTCTCTACCAAATTCCACCATATCTGTTTGCCAGACAGTTACTATCAAAGCCCAGTTGTGCATCTGTAGTAATTAGCACTTGGCAAATGGTACCTAGCTAGTGTGAAATACAAAATGCCATCATTATAAATGTATTCTCACATGGAAAATTCATGTGCTGTGTCCTAACACTGTTTCTATTAATCCCATAATGCAAAAATATCTAATTAGTACCAATTTAATAAGCAGCAAGTTATCTGTATTAAACATATGTATTACTGTTCATTGTACAAGTAAACCTATTATTTCCAATAGAAATCAGAGTCATTAGATCAGAAAGATTTACTGAAATAGAACTCTTCAAAGCAAAATGAACGCTTTTTAGTTTAGAAGAAAATGTACATATCATTTAAAAGTAAATGATACATTAACAGACATAATTAGAACTATAAAATGCTCAAGAGTCTTGAGAAAATTAATATAAGTATTGAGTTTAAATATGGTATATGCCTTCAGAGGCCATCTAAATATTCTATTATGAACAGGATTTAAGCATATTAAAGCTCTAAACAGCTTATGAAGAAATAGATATTCTTTGAAGCAAGAAACTGAAAAATGAATGTAAAGAGTGAATTGAACTCCGCTGAGTATCCTATTCCTTACTAACCTTCATTCTTTTTTATCTTAGTGACATAATTACTGACTCATACTATCAGAAAATGCTTTTCTCATTAGAAGTTGAGGTTATATAATGATACCTTATTGCTACTAAATTCTCTATATATAGTACTCTTTCAGAATTATGCAGGTATTTGTATCCCTGATTTGTGAGGATTCCGTGAAATGAGAAATTAAGTAATAGCTGAAATTCTGGTAAAATTTAAAAAAATCTACTATTATTTAATGGATACTATCAAAGCATCTTTATTTCTACACAAAGTAATGGTTTTAAGTATGTAGCTATTTATCATTATAATAATAGTAATTATTCATTTTCAGACATTGTAATTGCTGCTAATCATTTTTAAGATGAATTTCTAGATAATTATACAAGCAAGCACCTAATATTTTATAAGATTTTCCTCATTTCCTTCTCTATCATTATTATATTTCCTTCTTTCTCTCAAGTATTCAAGCTCCATTCATTTCAATTTTGCTGAAATTCTTGTAAAGGAAGTCAATGGTTTGCTGTCTCTCTGCCTGTCCTTTAATTTCATTTGAATTAAACTCCCTTATTTTAAACGTATCAACTCAGCAATTATTTTTCAAGAAATTCCCCTCAAAGGATGTAAGAGAGTTTACTAGATTTGTATTCTTGTTCATATTTTACCCTGTGCTTGCTCTATTATGACAATAGTCACATTCTTGTAATTCTCAAATTCTCATTTTATATACTACCTCCATTTTCTTAAAATCTTGCAAGATAACAAAGCTGTTTATTAAATTTTGCATAGTTAATATGTAACTTGGTTTTAGTTCAATGTGTGTACCCTGTTTATGAAAGCAAGCTAATTCAATGTTATTAGATCAGCTATATAAAAACAAAAAATTTTGTTAATTTCTATAACAATATTATAAATTTTGTTTTAAAAATTGAAAACCTATAGAGGGCTGATCATAATTATTGCCTTCTAATTTGGAAACAGAAAGAGTTACAGTTTACATCAATGCAGAGTTCATTCATTTGTTTATTTTTATTTGTTTCTTATTAAGTTACTAATTAGGTATATACTGAGGGCCTATATACAGCTTTGGAGTACTGGTGTGGCACTGTGGGTAAATGTGCTGGACTGCAAAGCTGGTTTGAACCACAAAGTAGGTGGTTCAAGGTCATGAACCCTCATAAACTCTATACAAGGTTGTTATTGGTCAGAAATGACTTAACAACATGTGTACCTCAGAGCTCTGCTAGCCTAGTGGTTACAAGTTGGTGGTTCAACCACCAGCTGTTCTGCAGGAAAAAGATGAACCTTTCAGCTCCCATAAATATTTATAGATTGGGAAATCCTATATAGTGTCGCTGTGAGTTGGAACCAACTCCACAGCACCTTACTATGACCATCACCATGTGTACCTTGCCCTTTGTATATGATGCTGTATGGATAGATAATCTGTCAACAAAATAATTGTGTGCAAATTTTTCTAACATGTAATTCTAGCAATGAAAATTGTAATGAAAAACTAAATCTCATAAATAGATTTGGATTCTCTATTACTTTTTGTTCTGGCATGGCACTATGGAATAAACACTGGACAACTAGCTACAAGATTGGCTGTTCAGACCCACCAGCTGCTCCTCAGAAATCCTATACAGGTTTGCTGTGAGTTGGAACCAACTTGATAGCACTTAACACAAGCAACAACAACAATAGTAAAATACCACAATCTGTGTAGCTTATAAGAAATTTAATGTATGACAGATCTAGAAGTTCAAATCAGGATATCTACTATGTGGAATTCTTCTGAGAACTCTGAAAGAGACTGTTTCAAGGCTACTGTTTTAAAAGTCTATTAGATCATTCAGAAGTTAGCAGGCAGTGATGGTTCAGTGAGAACTTTCATTTTCCACTCAGGTGATGCTAATTAGATTCCAGATTACTATAAGCAGAATCCATCTGTCCCTGATGGCTCACATGTAAATATAATGTTGAACAGGTGCCAAGGAGCTTCTAGAGTAGATGGACTAGGAAGAAAAGTCTAGTGATTTTCTTTAAACACCAACCAATGAATATCCTGTCAATCACAAAGCTCTAATTCACAAGGAGTCAAGAGGATGGCACGGAATTGTGAGTTAGATTCCATGTGTCTGAGGCCACTCAACGACAGCTAACAGCATGTTAGATGATCCAAAAACCAGTTTTCCAAAGTGCTGATCACAGTTTTAGAAGTCAATCAAGATGAACGCAGTTGCTGTTATTGGAAGGCAACAAAGACAAAACATAAATCTTGGAATGTGAGCAATGAAAACTAACTGCTAAAATTCTCACATGTGCACAGGTTAATTATATATGAAGTGCATTTAGCTTTTCCATAAAATAGTTTCCTTAAAAAAGAAATATATCAAGTAAAATATATATAGTATATGTAGTGTACACTGAAAATTATACCATTTAAATGGTGTCTTTCTCTGACTAAGGAAAAGTGAAATTTCCTATAGAATGCAAAGTTAAAATTATCCATTTATTGTGAGATGAAAAAAGTTGAAAATGGTGTTATTGGGCAAGTTAATAATATTAGATCCTTTACACAATATTATTGATCACTCTTTTTTATACTTTTTATGAACCAAAACCCAATAAAAACAGAAAAAGACAATCATTGTCAGTTTGTCTCTGAAAACCCCATTCTACACAATATAGGCTTTTCTTGGCTGAAATCTTTCTGGAATCTTTCTGGAAGTACTTTTCCAGGTCTTCTTTGGAAATCCATTCACAATCATTAGGTTAGTAGCAGATTGTAAACATCTTGTGCCACATAAAAACTTCATAGTTTGATTAAATTATTTTGTTCATTTAAATGTGCAAAGAGATTTTGTGTTAGTCTATCCCTATTTCTCTAAATACAAACAAAGCTTCAAATTTTCCAAGTGAAATTATTATTATTGGTGGTGGGTGCTGTCTAGTCAGTTCTGACTCATAGTGACCCTAGACACAACAGAATGGAACATTGCCTGGTCGAGCACCATTCTCATAATTGTTATGTTTGAGCCCATTGTTGCTTCTACTATGTCAATATATCTCAAGGGACTGGCTCCTCCTGATAGTATTCCCAAAGTATGAGAGATGAAATCTCACCATCCTGACTTTTAAAGAGCATTCTAGTTACCCTTCTTCCAAAACAGATTTGTTCTTCTGGCAATCCAGGGTATTATTAATATTTTTCTAAAACACCATGCTTTAAACACACTATTTTTTCTATTATCTTCCTTGTTCATTGCCCAACTTTCATAAGTGTAAGGCCAGAGAAAATACCACGGCTTGGGGCAGATTCACTTTAGCTTTCAAACTGGCATCTTTTCTTTTTATATGCTTACAGCTGATTTTCCTAATGCAATGCATTTTTTGATTTCTTGACTGTTGCTTCCTTAAGGGTTGATTGTAGATCTAAACAAAATGAAATATTTGGTAGCTTGAATCTTTTCTCTATTTATCATGATGTTATTTATTGATCCAGTTGTTAGGATTTCTGTTTTCTTTCCATTGATGTGCAAATCCATGCAGATGGTTTATAATCTTTGATCTTCATCAGCAATTATTTTAAGCCCTCTTCATTTCCAGGAGACAAGGCTATACCATCTTCATATTGTGTATTGATAATGAGTCTTCCTTCAACATGATGCCACATTCTTCTTTATGTAATGCACGTTTTTTGGAATATTTGATCAGAATACGTATTGAATAAATTTGGTGCAAAAAATATAACCCTAGTGCACACTCTTCCTGGATTTTAACCATTTAGTATCCTGTGATTCTGTTGTCTTTTGATGTATGGGCTGATTTCTCATAAGCACTTAAGTGTTCTGGAGTGCCCATTCTTCATAATGTTATCCATAGTTTGTTTTGATTCTCGCAGTAGTAAGTCTATACATAGTCAGTAAAACACAAATGAGCATCTTTCTGGTATTTTTTGCTTTCATCTAAGATCCATACAATGTCAGGAATGATATACCTGACTGCATGTTTTCTTCTAAATCCAGCTTGAATTTCTGGCAGTTCCCTGTAAATGTACTGTTGTAACAGGTTTTGAATCATCTTCAGAAATATTTTACTTACATGTGATATTATTGATATTGTTCAATGATTTCACATTTTGTGGCTCACCTGTCTTTGGGATTGACACAAATATGGATATCTTCCAATTGTCTGGGTAGGTAACTGTATTCCAGTTTTGTTGAAAATGAGTGAACACCTGGAGCGTCCATCAGTTTGTTGAAAGATTTAAATTCGTATTTCATTACTTCCTGGAGTCTTGTTTTCTGCAAATGCATTCAGTGCAGCTTGGACTTCTTCTTTCAGTATCATCGAATATTGATCCCATGCTACCTCTTGATGTGACTGAGCATCAGCCTTTTCTTTTTTTTCCATATGATTTTGTGTATTCTTTCATTCTTTTTATACCTTTGTCTTATTCTTTATTTTACCCATAAAATCCTTCAATATTGCATATCAAGGATTGAATTCTTTTCTTCAGTACTTATAGCTTGAGAAATGATGAGCTTGTTATTTCCTTTTGGTTTACTATCTAGAGGTCTTTGTCTATTTCATTATAATTTTATGCTTTTTCTTCTTGACTTGTCCTTTGAAATTTTCTGCTCAGCTCTTTTACTTCCTTATTTCTTCCAGTTGCTTAGCTTCTCTATACTTAAGAGAAATTTTCAGGGTCTCTTCTGACATCTGTTCTCAAAGTTTACAACATAATATGCATCTGAATGATTTCTGTGTCTCCATTTGTAACTATAATTTACTGATATTTATGACAAGTGTCAAAAATGAATGGTAAAGGTGTTAATTCCAATTTTCATTGTTTAATATGTTATTAAAACCCTATTTTAAAAAGCTAATAATTGGAGTTTCTTTATTTACTTTGTTTGGTTTGCTATTTAGCATACTAAAATATTAATAAAATTATAACCATCAAAGTTCAACTTAAATGCTGAAATATATCACAGATTCTGAAGGTTGTCAAACTAGAGAATTTCTCATAATGGAGTGTGAAAGATATTTCCTCATTAAAGATGACTCTTTTTGACAAAAAATGTTTTATTTTCTAATTAGTTCCTACAAGAACATTTACAGGGATAAGACACAAACTAATATTAAAGACAAAGTCATGGTTTGGTACTGTAGGATAAGCTCTTGACCTTAAGATCAGTTTGAACCACAAGGTCATCAGTTCAAGCTCACAAGCTGCTCCTCTAAAACCCTATACAGGATCACTATGAGTCAGAACCAACTCAGTGGCATTTATAACAGCAACAAAAATATTAAAGATATTTTACTCATACAGTTTAGTATATTCAAAATAAGATTGATTAATCTCCTTTTTGTTTACATATTTCTACTCAGTAATCATTTAAAAATTGTATATGTGGATAAAAATAGCACTGTTAATTTATTTGTGGCAGAAATTTAAAAGAACAGTTATACAAACAAGTGAAGGATGGATCTCTTGAAATTTCCTAAAAATTACAGGAACCATATGGTTATATTTCTAAGTTGATAAGTAGAATATTTTTCATGAAGTTTTTTATAACAAAATTTATGTTACTATTGTCAGCTGCTGTTGAGTCAATTCTGACTCATGGAAACTATGTATAACAGAACAAACATGTACTATGCTTACAACTATTGGTATGTTTGAGCCCATTTCTAAGTAACCCTATTTATTTTGCATATGTAGACATTTTAATTTTTTAAGTATGTATATTTTTCTCTATTGTCTGTAACCTATTTTTTTTTTTTTTCCTCATAGAAAGTTTCCATTTGAGATTAAGAAAAAAATTAGACATTACAAATTGGAACGGTCAAAAAATAAATAGGGAGCTTGGTGGCTTTATATAACAAACACTGGACTGTGAACCATACAGTTGGTGGTTTAAGTTCATCATCCACTCTATGAGAGAA
>NW_006408787.1:2730672-2732340 GCF_000296735.1 Chrysochloris asiatica | reverse complement strand
TTTTTTTTTTTTAATTAAAATGTTCCTTGGATATCAGGAAAAATCTAGCAAATCTGAAGTTTCAACTTGAAATTTCAAATGTAACATTTCAATTGACATTTACAATAAAAATTGGTGTTGTTGTTAAGTGTGTCAAATCAGTTCCAACTCATAGCAACCCTCCATAGGATTTCTGAGTAGTGACTGGTGATTTGAATTGTCAATCCAGTGTTTATCTATTAGATAAAATTCTCTATCTGTATACATATTTTAAAAAAACTAAAGATTATAATCTAGTTACTCTCTCACCATCTTTCTTTTCCAAAATCTTGGCCATTTCTTGCCCTTTAAAATGTGAGTTTTTCTTATAACAAGAATGAATTCTAAAGGGCAACCATTAAAATATTTTACAAAGACTTTTCATATAATCATTAATATATGCTTGCCTAATTTTTAGTGACAAATATATAATATTGATTAATAAGGAAGGAAATTGTGGCATATTTATTCTACAAAGATGTTTTATTTTATAACTTGAAAACATAAAACTTATTCAAAGTAATTTTAAGACATTTATTGTACAAGATTTATAGTTTGATTATTCTAGTTGAGACATACAAATTGTTATACACAATAAGTGAGATTATAGAGGTAAGAAGAATTAAAAAAAAAAAAAAAAGGAATTTCACACTTGATTAGTACATAAATCTTATGAGAAAATAGGACAAGTCCTGAGCAATGCATGAAAACATGCATGTAAATGTAAAATTATCTATAAATTTAAAGAACAAAAATACATAACTCTTAGCTAAAACAGTACTAATCAATGGTTAATTGTTTAATCTGGTGTCAATGATGTTTCACTGCTATTCATAAGTTTTTATGCTGAAGAAAATGAAAACAAGTCTACAAGAGCAAAAATAAGACCTGAATTTAGAATTCATCTGAAGATCAGATTAGATCCATTAAACACTAAAGATGCATGACCAGAAAATTACAGGATGATAGCAAGAACATCATATAGGAAGAAAACAAAAAAGAGAAGACAAGAGAGCAGAAAAAGACCAAAATGGATGTTAGAAGAGACGCTGAAACTTGCTTTCCAGAGCAAGGATGATAAAGCAAATGGAAGGAGTGAGACTGAACCAGAGCTGAACAGAAAATTTCAATGGTCATTTTGAGAAGACAAAGTCAAATGTTATAACAAAATGTGCAAAGATACTGTGTTAGAAAACCAAAAGGAATAACACACTTAGTATTTCTCAATCTGAAGTAACTGAAGAAAATATTCAAACCTCAACTTGCGATATTGAAAGATTCTATATGAAAATAGAATGTACAAAAAAGACAGACTAGGAAGAAAGAGTGACAAACTACTTCCAAATCACTAGTCACTGAAATCATTATGAATAGCAGAGAAACACTGTCAGATATAGGCCAGAAGGTGAGCCCCTCAGGTTGGAAGGCACTCAAGAGGCGACTGGGGAAGAGATGCCTCCTCAAATTAGAGTAGAAAATGATGATGTGAATAGAGTTAAGCTCATGGGAGAAAAGCCCACAGAACCTTGATTTGCTGATGGGTCACAACCCAAAATGAAGAGAAGCAGCTGTAAACATCCATTGAAAATCAGAACATGGAATATATGAAGTATGAATCTGGGAAAATTGGAAGTTGTCAAAAATGAAATG
>NW_006408787.1:2726481-2727917 GCF_000296735.1 Chrysochloris asiatica | reverse complement strand
AAATTAAAATTGATAATAAAATAAAATAGCAGCCCTGGAAAAAAAAAAAAAAAGAGTTAATGGTCCTGAAGGAAGAAGTCCATGATTCATTAGTCGCTGGTAAAGAACACAGAGAACGGACAGCATACAAATGGAAACCTTTCAACAAAGTGATGCAGCACAGAAACACTCAGTCATTTATGCAAAGAAATTTGTAAGACAACTACCTGGCCAAGTGGTTCTAAGAGATCTGTATCTATGCCTATTCCAAAGAGAGGTGACCAAACAGAATGAGGAAATCATCAGATAATATCATTGCTATCCCATGGGAGTAAAATTTTACTAAAGGAAATACAGAAACTGCTGCAACCATATATTGAAAGAGAACTTCCAGAGTTTTAAGCCGGTTTCAGAAGAGGACGTGGAATGAGGGATATCATTTCAGAAATCATATGGATCTTGGCTGAAAGCAGAGAATACCAGAAAGATATTTAGTTGTCATAGATTGACTATACAAAGTATTTCAATTGTATGGAGCACAACAAGCTATAGACACCATTGCAAAGTATGAGTATTCCGGAACACTATACTGTGGTAATGAGGAGCCTGTAAATAGACTAAAAACAATTGTTCAAACAGAACAAGGCAAAATCAGATGGTTTAAAATTAGGAATGGTGTGCACCAAGATTGCGTTCTTTCACCATACTTATTCAATTTGTATGCTGGATTATATGAAGAAAAACATGGCATTGTATTGAAGGAAGACTCATTAACAACCTGCGATATGCAGATGACACAACCTTGCTTACTAAAAGCAAAGATGAAGATCAAAGATCACAGTCTTCAGTATGGGTTTCACCTTAATGTAAAGAAAATAAAAATCCTCACCACTAAATGGAGAAAAGTTTGAAGTTGTCAATATCAGTGATAATGTCCCATGATTTTCACATTCCATTGGATCACCTCTCTTTGAAAAAGCCACAGATATGATTTTGTTCCAGTCAGCTGACCAGATTTTCCAGATTTCTTTATATAGTTGAGTGAGTATCTTCAGGGCCACATCAGTTTTCTGAAAGATTTCTATTTGTACTCCATCTATTTCCGGAGCCTTCTTCATTACCTCCAATATCCCTTGGACTTCTTCCTTCATGATCAATGGCTCTTGATCATATGCTACCTCTTGAAATATGTGAACTTCAACCAGCTCTTTTTAATACATCAACTTTGTGTATTCCTTCCTTTTGCTTTTGATGCTTTCTGCATCATTCAATATTTTGTCCATAGAATCCTTCAATAACACAAGTAGAAGTTTGAAGTTTTTCTTCAGTTCCCTCAACTTCATAAATGCTGAGCATGTTTTTCCCTTTTGATTTTCTAACTCCATGTCTTTTCACATTTCATTAGACTATTTGGCTTTGTTGTCTCAAACTGACCTTTGACATTTGCTGTTCAATTC
>NW_006408787.1:2721604-2725851 GCF_000296735.1 Chrysochloris asiatica | reverse complement strand
TGTTTGATCAATACCAGACTGAAGAAGTTGGTAGACTTCTATCAACTTCATCATCACTGGCTCTAGTGGTTGGTGTGCAAATTTGAAAAATAGTGGTATTTGCTGGTCTTGTAGTAATATGTATATTTTATAATAAACAGTATTGTACTTCATGACATATCTTGATATGTTCTTTTTGATAATGAAAGTGACATTATTTGTCTTCATTTGTCATTCCAGGCATAGTAAACTATGTGATTTTCAAGATTCATAGTGGTCAATAACAGTTTATTTCAGCTCACCAATGCCTAGGATAACAATGTTTATGTGTTCCATATAATTTTTGACATTTTCCAGATTTCCTAGAGTCATACTTCATATATTCCATGTTTTTTTTTTTTACTATTAATGGATATTTGCAGCTGTTTCTCTTCATTTTGAGTTGCGCCTCATCCACAAAGAAGATACTGAGGGCTTTAGTCCATTAATGTCATCATGGTCAATTCTAATTTCAGAAGACAGACCTTTCCCAGTCACATTTTGAGTGCCTTCTTACCTTATCTTCTGGCACTATAACTAACAATATTCTGGTTTTCTTCATCACATTTTATTATTTAATATTCTTGTGCTGACAGTCTTTCACTACTTTTTATAAGATTTTAATTGACTAAATATTCAGAAGGAGTCCATCTGTCCTTCTTCCTTATGTGTTCCATCTGGAAGCTCAGCTGAACCATGTCACTGTGGGTGACCCTATTGATATTTAAAATATTCATGGCATAGCTTCCAGAATTACAGCAACATGCAACTCCCATGCATGTTGACAAAGTGACAGACAAATGGTGGGTTTGAGACATAAGAGATAACATATGAATAGGGAAAAGCCAATTTCACAGAATCTCTGAGAAGACAGACATGGTATAAACAAATTTAGAGGGAAGCAAGGTGAGCAGAATACTTTGGACATATTGTCAGGAGGGAACAGTCACTGGAGAAGGACATCATGTTTGGTAAGATGGAAGGTCAGAGAAAAAGAGGAAGACCCCCAACGAGATGCATTGGCCAGGTGGCAGCATCAATGGACTCAAGTGTGGCAACAGTAGTGAGGTTGGCCCAGGATCGGACATTGTTTCGTTCTGCTGGGCATAAGGTCACTATGAGTCAGTGCCAACTCGATGGCACCTAACAACAACAAGGTGAGCAGAAAATGAACTAGCTTTAAGAATAGTGTGCAGGAGAGTTGACAAGAGCATCAGTAATACAGATCACAGAGCAGGAAGGAAGCCAGTAAACAGGGATAAAACCAGTCATTCATGGTACTTCCTATTCATTTTGTTCAGAGAGTAAGAAAGGAAGGCTTGTGAGGTTAGGGCTTAGAACACTGGACTCCTGACATCCTTTGCTCTCTTGCTTGGGTCAAGGCAGGAACCAGATAACTGAACTTGCCCATAAATACACTGGACCCACTCCAGTGAACAGCAAGGAAAATGGTTTTTTGCCTTCTTGCCACACTTTCCCTGAGAATAGAGTGAGATCCTATGTCATCACCAACTGGTGAACAGTGACAGGTCCCCTTTGGACCCTCACACCAGGTTAAGTCAGACAGCTGCCTTATCACACATAACCACACTTGGCCCATACAGTTTCATGTCACCAGTGGATCATGGAGCACCATCAAAAGCTTTGTTTTTCAGCCTAAAAGATGTGTTGCTGATGGGGCACCTTCTCATGAATCACATGTTGTACATCTACAGTCTTCATTGTCAAGGATGCATGCTTACATAAAAAAAAAAAAAAAAAAAAAGATGTCAAATAAAGATCACCTCCATGGTTAGGGGCAAGCATGCCTGTGATAGAGCAGTGTGTGCCTGCTGAAAGACAAGGAACAATTGCTATACTGTCTTTTCCTTTTTTGTTTGTTTTCCTATTTCTTCTTCCTTTTTTTATTCTTATTTCTTTCCTTCTTTGCTTCTCTTTCCTTTATTTATTTATTTACAATTTTTTTTCTCTTACTTTTCTTCCCAATTCGTTTTCTCTACCTTTTATATATATTTTTTTTATTTTTAATAATCTTTATGTTCCATCCAACACTTTGCAAAAGGAACAAATTTGGATCTCTTACATTCAATTGGCCAAATTTCTTGGCATAGATGAGTGACTACCTCCATGCTGCATCAGTTTGCTGAAAGATTTCAATTTGCTTTCCATCAGTTTCTGGAGACTTGTTTTTTGTCGATGACTTTAGTGCACCTTGGACTTCCTCTTTCAGTATCACTGGCCCTTGATCATATGCTACCTACCTCTTGAAATAGTTGAACATCAATCACTTATTCTTGGTACACTGATTTTGTATGTTCCTTTCATCTTCTTTTGATGTTTTTGGCATCATTCAATATTTTGTCAGTAGAATCCTTTACTATTGCAGTATGAGGCCTGAATATTTTTCTTCACTTCATTCAGCTTGAGAAATGTTGAACTTGTTTTTCACTTTATGTTTCTAAATCCAGGTTATTGCATATTTCATTAAAATTCTTGACTTTTTTTTTTTTTTTTTTTTCCAAAACTGCCCTTTGAAATGTTTTGTTCAGGTCTTGCTGGTAAGCCTGGTTCAGAGTTTCTTCCGACATCCATTTTTGTCTTTTCCTTCTTTCTTGTTTTGATGACATTTTGCTTTCTTCCTGTTCAATGTTCTTGGTGTCATCCAAAATGACTGAAATTAAGACATTTTCAGGTAAAATAAATTTATATCATTTGTAAAGCCAATTTAAATTTATAGGCAATCCTTTGAACAGAGAACAAAGTCAGACAAAAACTCGAGATAAATAAAAACAACAAAATCCACCAGAAACCAACTCAGATAAAGAATTTTCAAAATTCAAATAAGCTTGCAAGACTGAAAATAAGGAAACTGAGACATCATATGTAAATGACAAGAACTACAAAGTAAAACTGGTGTGACGTCCTGATGTGGTGGTACGGTTTAATGTGCTATATACTGCAATGTCGGTTTTAACTGCAAAATTCAAGCTCACCAGCTACCTGTGAATTGGAAAGGATTCAGCATCTCTTAATGACAACAGCAAAGCAAAACACAAGAATGATAGGTACAATTATAAACTGCTAAATGGAGAAATCAATAATGTCAATATAGAATAAACAGAGTTAAATTTGTTTTTAGGTGCCATGAAGTCGGTTCAGACTCATTGCAACAAGTATGAGTAGTTGCAAGGCTACGCAGTGTATAGTTCTGCACATAATTGTAATTATGTTTGAGTCCACTGTCACTACCAGTGTGTCAATCCATTTTCTTGTGCATTTTCCTTTTTTTGGTTGAACCTCCACTTTACCAAATATGATGTTATTCTTCAACACTTGGTTCTTCTTGACATTTTGTGCAAAGTAGGAGGGATGAAGTCTCATCATTATCTTGTCTAATGATCAATTCAGTTGTGCTTATTCTAGAACAAATGTTTTCATTCTTTTGACAGTCTATGATACTTTAAATATTCTCTGTCAATACCTTAACTCAGATGAATAGATTCTTCTCTTGTCTTCCTTTATCACAGCCCACATTGCCCATGCATAGAAGGTGATTGAAAATATTTCATTTGGGTATCAGGTGCATTTGGTTCGGGTAACTTTTAGTACTTAAAGTGCTGTTTTGACTTTTTAATACTTTAAAATGGTCTTTTGCAGCAGATTTTCCTAATGCAATATGTCATTTGATTTCTTGACTGCTATGTCCATAAACATTGATTATGGTTAGGAGTAAAAGGAAATCTGTGACAGCTTAAAACTTGCTTCCTTATATCATGAAATTATTTACTCAGCCATTTTTTAGGATTTTCATTTTCTTTGCATCAAGGTGTACTGCATAGTGAACATTGTAGTCTTTGATATTCCTCAGTAAGTATTTTCAATCCTCTTTGCTTCCAGCAACCAAGGCTTATAATCTGTGTATAGAAGATTGTTGATGAGTCTTAGTGAAAGCTTGGTGCCACATTCTTCTTCTTATAATCCAGCTTCTCGATTATGTGATCAACATACCAATAGAATAAATATGGTGAAATGATGCAGCCCTTATTCATCCAAATGGGGTTTCCAACCATTATCAGCAGCCCCTTGTTCTATTTTAATGGCTGTCTTTTTGTCTGTGTACAGGTTCTTCAAGAGCACAATGAACTGTTATGCAATTCCCATTTTTGCAATATTATTCATAGTTCTTTATGATCCACAAGTTGAATGCCTTTGAATATTCAATCTGAAAA
>NW_006408787.1:2716853-2720934 GCF_000296735.1 Chrysochloris asiatica | reverse complement strand
TGTGGGATGACATCAAGAACATCATATGTGAAGAGAGCAAAAGATATTGAGAAGACAAGAAAGAAGAAAAAGGTCAAAATGGATGTCAGAAGAGACTCTGAAACTTGCTCTCCAGTGTAGAGATGCTAAAGCAAATGGAAGAAATGAAGCGGTCCAAGAGTTGAACAGAAAATTTCAAAGATCAGCTTGAGAAAATAAAGCCAAATACTATAATAAAATGAGCAAAGATTTGGAATCAGAAAACCAAAAAGGAAGAACAAGCTCAGCATTTCTCACGCTTGGGGAACTGAAGAAAATATTCAAGCCTCGACTTTCGCTATTGAAAGATTCTCTGGGAAAATTACTGAATGATGTATAAAGCATCAAGTCAGGATGGAAGGAATACACAGAGACACTGTACCAACAGGAAATGGTTAATGTTCAACCATTTCAAGAGGTACCATATGATCAAGAGCCAAAAATGCTCAGGCAGGAAGTCAAAGGTGCATTGAAGGAATTGACAAAGAACAAGGCACCAGGAATTGATGGAATAAAAATTTGAAATCTTTCAAGAAAGTGAGGCAGCACAAGAAGCACTCACTCATCTCTGCCAAGAAATTTGGAAGACCACTATCTGACCAACTGATTGGAGGAGATCCATATTTGTGCCCATTCCAAAGAGAGGTGACCCAATGGAATGCAGAAATAATTGGACAATCTCTTTTACAGAAACAGCTACAATTATACATTGACAGAGAACTTCAGAGGTTCAAGCTGGATTCAGAAGAGGCCGTGGAAAGAGAGATATCATTGCTGATGTTCAATGGATCTTGGCTGAAAGCAGAGAATATTAGAATGATGTTTACCTGTGCTTTATTGACAATGCAAAGACTTTCCATTGTGTGGATGATGACACGCTAGGGACAACATATGAGCTATGACTATTCCAGAAAACTTAATTGTACTCATGAAGAATGTGTACCTGGACCAAGAAGCAGTTGTTCGAACAGAGCGTGGGAACACTGAATGTTTTAAAATTAAGAAAGGTGTGCGAAAAGGTTGTATTCTTTCACCATACTTACTCAACCTGTATGCTGAGCAAATAATACGAGAAGATGGGTTCTATGAAGAAAAACATGGCATCAGGATTGGAGGAAGACTCATTAACAACCTGTGATATGCAGATGATACAACCTTGCTTGCTGAAAGTAAAGAGGTCTTCAAATATTTACTGATGATCAAAGAGTACAACCTTCAATATGGATTATATCTCAATGTCAAGAAAACAAAAATCCTCATCCCTGGACTAATAAGCAACATTATTATCAATGGAGAAAAGATTGAAGTCGTCAAGGACTTCATTCTTCTTGGATGAACTATCAAAACTCATGGAAGCAGCAGTCAAGAGATCAGACGACGTATTGCATTAGGCAAATCTGCTGCACAGGAACTTTTTAAAGTGTTGAAGAGCAAAGATGTCAGCTTGAGGTCTAAGGTATGCCTGACCCAAGCCATGGTATTTTCAATAACCTCATATGGATATGAAAGCTGTACAGTGAATAAGGAAGATCATAGAATAATTGATGCCTTTGAATTATGGTGTTGGAGGAGAATACTAAAATTGCCATGGGCTGTCAAAATAACCAATAGATTTGTTTTGGAAGAAGTGCAGCCAGAGTGCTTCTTAGAGGCCAAGATGGCCAAACTTCATCTCTCATACTTTGGACATATTGTCAGGAGGGAACAGTCACTAGAGAAGGATATCATGCTTGGTAAAATGGAGGGTCAGAGAAAAAGAGGAAGACCTCCAACGAGATGGAATGGCCAGGTAACTGCATTTATGGACTCAAGTGTGGCAACAGTAGTGAGGATCAGACATTGTTTTGTTTTGCTGTGCATGGGGTCGTTATGAGTCGGTGTTGACTCGATTGCACCTAATAACAAACATCTTTCTGGTGTTGTCTGTTTTCAGCCAAGATCCATTTGACATCAGTAATGATATGCCTAGTTCCATATCATCTTCAGAGTCCAGTCCAAATTTCTATCAGTCCCCTATCTATGTACTACTACAATTTTTGCTAATTATTATCAGAAAAATTTTACTTGCATTTATATTAAGCAGATTATTCAGTGCATTCTTCTGGAACATTTTGTTTGGAATGGGCTCACATATCAGTTGGCCAAGCAGTTGTTTTTGACTTTTCTTAGCATAGACAAGTAAGTATCTCCAGCGCTACCTCAGTTTGTTAAAATGTTTCAATTTATATTATTTTAATTCCTAGATCCTTATTTTTTATTAGTGTTCTAAATGAAGCTTGGACTACTTCCTTCAATACCATTATGTCTTAATCAAATTACTGAAAGCCAACCAGTTCTTTTGGTTCAGTAGCTCTTTGTATTCCTTCCATCTTTTTTTAATGCTTATTGCCTCACTTAATTTTTATCCATAGAATTCACTATTACAAACCGAGGCTTCCATTTTTTCTTCAGTTTATTCAGCTTCAGAAATGAGGAGCTCTTTCTTACTCTTTGATTTTCTTATTCATGGTCTTTGAACATTTCATTATAATACTTAACTTTGTCTTCTTGAACTACCTTTTGAAATTACTTGTTTTGGACTTTTCATCATTTTTTACGTTATCTTTATTTACTATATGTCAAAAGCAAGTTTCAGTCTCTTCAGACAAACACATTGGTTATTTCTTTCTTCTATTGTCTTTTATTTCTTCATGTATGTTGATCTTTATTTCATTCTATAACTGCTCTGGTGCTTGGCTGTTAGTAATCAATGTATCATATTTGTACTTGAGATGGACTCTAAATCCAGTTGGGATACATTCATAGCCTTATTTTTGTTTTTCTGAACTGGTAATATTCTACAGCTTCATACTACATGTTTAAAGGAGCAGTTGATGATTATTTCTGCAGAAGATCCCTGGACTTGTTTCTGCTGATGAAACTGAGTTTCTTCATTGTCTCATTCTATAGATACAGTTAATTCGGATCTTGTGCATTCTATCTTGCATAGTCTAAATGTATACTCAATATTTGTGTTATTGGAAAAGGTACTTACAATGAGGAAATCATTGGTTTTGTAGAATTTTTTCAGGAGCTCCAGCTTTGTTTCTATTACAAAGTCCATATTTTCTAACTACTGATCTTTCTTCTTTGATTCCAACTTTATCATTGTAATCACTAATGATTATCTAAACATCTTAATGTATTTTGATCAGTTTCAAAGGGAAGAAGGTGGCGAACGCTTCAACTTCTTTATCACTGCCTTTAGTATTTGGGATATAAATTTAAATTATAGTTGTATTTACTGGTCTTCATTGTTGTTGTATTCTTTCACCATATTTATTCAACCTGTATTCTCAGCAAATAATCCAAGAAACTGAATTATATGAAGAAAAACATAGCATCAGGATTGAAGGAAGACTCATTAACCACCTACAATAATGCAGATGATACAATCTTGCTTAATGAAAGTGAGAGGATTTAAAATACTTACTGATGAAGACCAAAGAGCATAACGTTCAGTATGGATTGTATCTCAATGTAAATAAAACAAAAAATCCTTACCACAGGACCAATAAACAACATTTTTATCAATGGAGAAAAGATTGAAGTTGTCAAAGATTTCATTCTTCTTGGCTAAACTATCAACACTCATGGATGCAACAATCAAGAAATCAAATGATGTGTTGTATTAGGTAAATCTGCTACACAAGACTTTTTTAAGTGTTGAAGAGCAAAGATGTCAGCTTGAGGACTAAGGTGCACCTGAACCAAGCCATGGTCTTTTCTATAATCACATATGCATCCAAAAGCTGCACAGTGAATAAGGAAAACTATAGAAGAATTCATGCATTTTAGTTATGGTGTTAGAGTAGAATATTGAGAGTTCCATGGGCTGACAAAATAACCCACAGATCTGTGTCAGAAGTGCAGCCAGAGTGCTCCTTGGAGGACAGAATGGCCAAACTTTATCTCTCATGCTTCAAACATATTTTCAGGAGGAACCAGTTGCTGAACAAGGATATCACGTTTGTTAAGGTGGAGGGTCAGAGAAAAAAAGGAAGACCTCCAGTGAGATGGATTG
>NW_006408787.1:2708903-2715735 GCF_000296735.1 Chrysochloris asiatica | reverse complement strand
TAAAGTGAAAAGTGGTAAATGCTGTTAACCGTTGGTGTATGGAACGGATTGCAACCATGTAATGAAGCAAAGTATATGATTTGTTAAGTGTAAAATTGATGATTGGCTCTGTAAACCTTCACTCAATTTACAATAAAAAGCTTTAAAAAAAAGTTATGATGACTATTTCTTGGGCTATCTAAGGAGTAATCTTAATAGATTTTCTCAAAGGACACAGGATGATCATGGGGACTTATGAAAAAGAAGTTTTAAGGAAATGAGAAGCACATTGTTGTAAAAAGGTCAGGATAACTGAGCTGAACAATTTTTTTTTTTTTTTTTCCTCCAACATGACGATGCACCTACTTATTCTTTAACAAGAGATGTCCTATGAGAAGTTGGGATAGGGGGAAACCATACCCCATTCATCCTATAGTCCTGAAATTGCATCTAAAGATTAATTTTTTCCCTAAAACCCAAAGAACATATAAGGGGAACAAGATTTGAGTCCTTTGAGAATGATGAAATTGCCCTCTTGATGTGTAAATTATGTCGGGGATGACATAAAATGCAATTACTGGGAAGCTGAGGCCTTGTGACCTGGACGTAAATCCAAACCCTGGTCCCTCCTTGGTATGGTGAGCCATGAACCCTAAGGGCCCAGGAAGTGACCTCCTGGGGTCCCGGGTTCATTGGTGTTTGTGAACTCACTGTTGGGCTACCTCTGTACAAGTCCTAATATTGTTCATTCTATGCTTCTAACTCCAGTAATTGTAGCTTCTGAGAAAATGGTTTTTATAATGCCTCTCTTAATGTCTCCACTGGGTTGGCAGTGTGTAGGGTCCTGGGAACGAATCTTTCTGAGGTACAAGCAATAGCCACCTGGGATGAGTGTCAGAACTGCTCCTTATTTGATTATTCAGTTATGTTTAATATTAACTTAGATCATGAGCTCTTGATTATCCATGTACATTAATAAAATTGAATTTCCCCTTAGAACCGAGGCAGCAAAACTTCCTCAGAGGACAAACAAGGACAGGTTTACTGGGATTAAGCAGGGAGGTTCTGGAGAGGAACTGCCCGGTGTATTCACTTGAGGTGGAGTGGGAAATTCTGGGAATATTGGATTAAGAGACAATGGTGGCAGCCCTTTCAAGCTGCCCCAGGTATAATCAGTTTGACCTAATGTTCTCCTTCCTCCTGAAAGCTTAAGCCAGGTATCTGAAACAACTTGACTTTCTTCAGACCTTTAGAAATCCTTTTCACCTTTACCATTGAAGATTAGGTGCTATAGGTATGTTAATTAGCCTTGAGAAACCTCAAGCTGAGCTGCTGCCTTGGGATTTGAACTTAAAAAGTAATGTATAACAATTTGCTTGAATTTCTGGAAAATTAAGGATGTTAGATTATCAAGACAATTTGTGATGTATGTTTTAGAATTTGTTCCTGTAAATCATTGTGTCCTGTTTTGAACGATTAATCACATTTCATTTCTGTATCCTGTCTTAATAATCCCCTTCTTCCTTTGTGTAAAGTCCCTCCCTGAAATAAAAGACGGATGCAGACTGAAGCCCACATGCATTACTGCTTGCAGGGCCATGGAGGTTCTGTCTGCCAGTTTTGCATCCACTCTGGTCTCCAAGTGTTTCTTTTCTCTCTCGCCTCTCCAGACATCCCACCTAGAGTTAGTTCTGTGTGCAATGTCTGCCACTGAGCAGTCTGTCTGGCAGCTTGCATCAAACCTATGTGTCTGTCTTCTTTGTGTCTGTTTTCTCTTTCTCTCTCTCTCTCTCTCGTTCTATATTGTCACCAGAAACCCCACCTTCGTGTATTCACCCCCTTGTAGAGGCCAGACCCTGGCAAAATTAGAGTGCAGAATTCTTTAGAGAATGATTGTTATTCTTGTTGCTAAGTGCCTTCAAGTTGATTCTGATGCAGAGTGACCCTGTATTAGGTTTCTGAGCAAGAGCTGTTGAGTTTGAAGCACTGACCTTGCAGTTCAAACTGACCTTGTGGTCCAGTTCTTATCCTTCAGTGATAGAAACACTGTCTTCAGAATGTATACACCAAAGTAGAGAATGCATGGAAAAACAAAGTCTTCAAAGAATGATATTTTGTTAAATAAAGCTTTCTGTGATTTTGTAACAATATTTTTAACCTCAAGTGTGTATGTAAAAATTCATATATATACATAAGCATAATTATCATATAAAATTGTAATGGGAACCACACATTTCTTATTACTGTCACATTCTAGCTTTGTGAATTTTCTTTGTTCAACTGAGCTTAGTCTTCTCTTGGTACAGATGCCCAACTGAAATAGATATTCCCATATTGGTTACCACTTGAAAAATAATTAACCTCACCAAATAATCTTCCTCCCTAATATTGTTCTTTTCACATGCAAAGTATTTAAAAAGCTTACTTTAAAAGGGTAGGTCAATTTGTAAGAATTATTCAAAGTGAGATTATATTTACCATTTTTTAAAGCTTTGTAAGGTAACATATTAAACTTTTATTGCTGATCCTCCTCAGACATTATCTTACCTGCTTTTACAATCCATTTCTTTAGAACATAAAAAACAAAAAACAAAAAAAAACAGTTTATGGAATAATAATGCATAAGTTATAACTTCAAAAATGGTGAGACATTAACCTCACTCAGAAATAGATTAATTCATCAAAACAGCATTTAGTAATTTCTATGAATAATTTACTTGCATGGTTTTAAAAGTCATTCTTGGCACAAGCTTGTCTCTCTTGTAGTCAGCAATGAGGAATATGTCATAAGGCTTTTAGAAATTTAAGTTATTTTTATTAGTCAGAGATGGCATAAAATCATGCTGTATACTTATTTATGTGCAGACAAATAAATTTTGTTTGTTGAATATGTGATCAATACAGCATATACAATGCAGTTCAAGCATTTTAGTGAAAATTAAGTGGCACAGTTCAAATTATCTAGTCCTCTTTCTCTGAAAAAGTCATTTTCTATAATATAAAAAGCCTTTTATGGACATACACTTGCAGTGCTGCCTATGAAATTATCCAAATGAATGATGAGGTAAAGAATTTAGGCTGAGTCATAACTCAGAGAAATGTTTTGCATTCATTTTCAAGTGGTAAAATTTAGCTTGATCTTTTTAGACTAATGAATGGTATGTTAGTACTTTAAAACTTTACTATTTATATTATGCATTTTTATGAAACTGAACTATTAATAATATATTTGCACACAGTAATCAACTCTAGTAAATGTAGTGATAAAATTTATAATAAACATTTTTTTTATGACAATACCTCTAAATTCCATGTTAGAATAAAAATATAATGCAATTCCTATTTAGTGAGTATATTTATATCTACTTTGGTATGTATAGCAGAGTTAATTTGTATTTTTGCTTTAAATTAGCTGAAGAAGCAAAGTCTATAAAAATCAATGCCACAGAAGTCACATCTGTTGAAATTATAAGGTGTTAAAGAAAGACTTGCTGTTCATGCAGATTAATCATATCAAAAGAAGGTAAAACTCATTGCATAGCCACCTGCCAATAATTGCATAGGACTGGCTCAGTGTGCACTTATTATTCATGCACATTTTATATACTGAGTGATTTCAAATAACTTTCCAGTTCACATTACCCATGAAAATCAAGTTACTTTCTAGGTGTAGCATACACCCAACTGTAAATGTTAAAAATAGAAAAGAAAAATAACTTAGAATTCTGGACACAGGCCTTTTTTTTCCTTAACACTATTTATTCTATATTTTTCCTAACACTAACACTATTCTGACCTATATTATGCTTTTCATTTACTTCCAAGGGATGTTTCCACAAGCAGTATAGAACGAATGCTACAGTGAAGTTTATGTTACCATTTAAAGGTACAGAGATACACAGAATCAAGATTGCTAAAATGGCTAGTCTTTTTTGTATTAAGTAGTCTATATTTCAAGAATGTGGAAGAGTTATTATTGTCTCTGAGAAGACACTAAAAAGGATTTATTAAATGAAATTGATTATTTTAAAATAAGCTCACAAATAATAGGAAACTTTTAATGCACATATTTCTGAGGCAAATGTTTAAATCATTAATAGAGTAGACATTAGAATATGTTTTTATTGCTATCAAAGGCTTAGCTAAGATGAAGGAAACAAAGCTGCAGAAAGACAATTTTTAGCCCAAAATGAATAATAATTTTTTGCTTAATTTGCCATAAACCAATTTGATAGCCACAATGATGATTAAAGCTATAAAAATATATTTGGCAAGGTGTCCATCAATTATAAATTTTATAAAAGTGATTAATGAACTGGTGGGAAGTTGGACAAGACTATGGCCATATCCACTTTGATTTCCAGACATAATGATTTTATATTTTTCACACAACAAAAAACAATACTTCCTAATCTTAAAATTATCATTGCTGATGTCTGATGGATCTTAGCTGAAAGCAGAGAGTGCCAGAAACATGTTTACTTGTGATTCACGAACTATGCAAAGCATTTTGATTGTGTGGATCATGACAAGCTATGGACAACATTGAGAAGTATGATGAGTATTCCAGAACACTTAATTGTGCTCATGAGGAATCTGTACCTGGACCAAGAGGCAGTTGTTTGAACAGAACATGGGAACACTGAATGGGTTAAAATTAAGAAAGGTGTATGACATGGTTATATTTTTTCATCATACTTATTCAACATGTATACTGAGCAAATAATCTGAGAAGTTGGGTTCTATGAAGAAAAACGTGGTATCAAGATTGGAGGAAGACTCATTAACAACCTGTGATATGCAGATGACACAACTTTGCTTGCTGAAAGTGAAGAGGACTTAAAATATTTACTGATGAAGAACAAAGACCACAGCCTTTGGTATGGTTTGCATCTCAATGTAAGGAAGACAGAAATCCTCACCACTGGACCAACAAACAACATTGTTATTAATGGAGAAAAGATTGAATTTGTCAAGGACTTCGTTCTTCTTGGATCAGCTGTCAACACTCATGGAAGCAGCAGGCAAGAAACAAAGCGATGTATTGCATTAGGCAAATCTGCTGCATAAGGCCTTTTAAAGTGTTGAAGAACAAAGATGTCAGCTTGAGGACTAAGGTGTGAATCACTCAAGCCATGGTATTTTCAATAACCTCAAATGCATGCAAAAGCTGGACAGCGAATAAGGAAGACCTTGGAAGAATTGATGCATTTGAATTATGGTGTTGGAGAAGAATATTGAAAGTGCTATGGGCTGCCAAAAAAACCCAACAAATCTGTATTGGAAGAAGTGCAGTCAGAATTCCCCTTGAAGGCCAGGATGGTCAAACTTTGTCTCTCATACTTCAGACACATTATCAGGAGGGAACAGTTGCTGAAGAATGATACCATGTTTGGTAAAGTCGAGTGTCAGAGAAAAAGAAGACCCCCATCAAGATGGATTGTCCAAGTGGCAGCATCAGTGGGCTCAAGTATGGCAACAATTTTTAGGTTCTCTCAGGACCAGGCAGTGTTTTGTTCTGTTGTGCATAGGGTTGCTATGAGTCAGTACCAACTCATTGGCACATAATAACAACAACATTCATAATAACATTTTAACTAATGTGAAGCATAGTGATGTGGAAGAGAAGAGTTGAGATTCTGGAGCCTCAAATACTAGATTCCAGTGTGAGTACTACCACTTTGTAAATCTGAGGTTTGACAACTAATTTGATTTAAGTCTTTATTTTCCCATGCACAATTTTGATAATAATAGGAATTATTTACAGTTATTGTGAGAATCAGATGACTTTCACATATGTGAAATATTGAATTATAATCAGTATTTATAACTATTAAGTTCTAAATAAAATTTATTTGGATCATGACATCTTCAAATATTTAAATATTGGAGTCCTTGTGTGATGTTGTAGGATAAGCACTGGAATGGAAGGTTGGCAAGTCAGTGTTTCAAACTTGCTAGCCACTCCTCAGAAACCCAATATAGGATGGCTATAAATAGAAAAAAATCTGGTGCCATTTAACAACAACATCGAGTATTCAATATTTTATAATCTCTCTATTCTCTTATTTTTTTAATTGCAGAACTTCTACAGAGACTTACCTGGTCTTTGTCTCTTTTTTCTCATTGTATTTAATTATATTTTTACTTTCACCCCAATCATACTAAGATGACATTTGTAAATGTTAAAAATGTCTTTACACATTGCCAAATCCAAATTTAATTCCTATGTAATCATTCTGGCATATTCCACTTGTATTGTTCCCATTTATGTTGTTTCATAAAATCATTTACAAATATTTATTTTTAAATGAGTTGTTGGTTTTGCAAATTTCTACCATGCTATGTTTGGTGTTGTTTCAGTTAGCAAATCATATGTTCCAACTACTACTGCTGCTTATTTGTTTACAACTTTTGCATTCCAATTACTAGTTATTATCAGTGCATTTTCATTTCATGTTTGATCAGTTTCAGAATTCAGAAGTGGGTAAAATAACCTTCAATATATTTTACTTTAGCATTAGTGATTGATATGTAAATTTGAGTAATAGTGATATTGACTAGTCCTCTTGTACTCATATGAATATTATCCTTTTACTGGTAGGGTTGGACTTCAGACTAGATCATGAAATGCTATTTTTGAGGATGAATGTGACTCCATCTCCCTTTAAATGTTTTATATCTAGCATAGTACTCTGTATGATTGTCCAATTAAAAGTGGTTAGTCCATTTTAGATCATAAATGAGTAGACTATCAATCTTAATTTTTAATGACTTCTAATTTTCCTATCATGAGGAATCTGTACCTGGATCAAGAAGCAGTTGTTTGAACAGAACAAGGGAACACTGAATG
>NW_006408787.1:2705293-2707015 GCF_000296735.1 Chrysochloris asiatica | reverse complement strand
TTAGTCTTCAAGCTGACATCTTTGCTCTTCAACACTTTAAAAAGGTCTTACGCAGCAGATTTGCCCAATGCAATACATCATTTGATTTCTTGACTTCTGCTTCCATGGTTAAATATGTAGTATCAAAGGTAAGTTATTTTCAAACAAATGAATGAAACACTAGGGAAATGAAGTGAATTTTTAGAAATTCCTGAAAAATAAAATATGTGATTAATCCAGAAATTATAAACATAAATATAACAATTTTTATAGTATCAACACAATTTAATAGCTAAATTATTCAACATATTTAAAACTTGATTCATTATGAATTATTTATAAGATTAACTTTAAATTTATAATGTTGGTTAAATAAAGTTCAATGTTTTTGATAAGTTTCAGCTTTATTTTCTAGATAAATTCTGAAACCAACTATTTTTTTTTACATTATGTCCTATTGACTTTGATCCTTCTTTTAAAAGGATAGAATCTAAATGGTTCTTTTATGATATCAATTTACTAAAGATCAGGGAGATTTGACTTAAGAAATTACTCTTACTTATTCTAACCTGGAAATCTAAGGTAAATACCAGATCCTTACAAAGAGTTTATGAACCATCAAATATAGACCAATTATCTGCAAAGAAAATATTTGGGAATGGTAGATTCATTCTAAAATAATGTTCTTAAAATGCAGGTGATACATTTATAATACATTAGCAATCAAACCCACTGCCTTTATCTCATTTGTGACTCAGAGATATCCAACAGCAGAGTAAAATTGCCTTTTAGGGTTCCCTGGAATGGATGGTATGTTCAAACCATTGGCCTTTTTTATTAGCAGCCGAGTGCTTTAACCATTATGCCATAGTTCTTATGATATTTGTAGAAATTCAGTATATTTTCACCTTATTGTATTATTGCTGCAGCCTTTATCTTCCTTGTCTGTTGATATCTGATGCAAACAAAGAAAAGAATTCCAAAACTCTGAATATAGACAAATGGGAAGAATATAAATGCAACAATATCAGTACTTCATGTGTAGACTTCACATGATTTAAATATCTATCTTATTTATTACTCAATGCTATCATCTTAATATTATAATACCAAGTGTTTAATTTTATGGAATCACTCATTGAAATATCACAACCAAAAGTCAATCTAATATGGTTCTCTGAAAAACTAAAGAACGGAACAGGATTTAATGTATAATGGAGCTTGAAAAAGTTCATTGAAAAATTCCATTATTTTTCAATTAACTTTTGAAGCCACCATGTATATCAAAGGTCTATGGTGTGAATTTTTTGAAGGAGTGGAATATTATTACAAAATTGTTATTCTAAGAATAGCAAAGAGCAAGATGGGAAATATAGTGCTTATCAAAAGGAATACAAAATCTTTAAGCATATTTATATGTTGAACAACATATTACTGTTGTTGTTGTTATTGTTAAGTGCCATTGAGTCGATTCCAACCCACAGCGACCTTATAAATGGTTTCCAAGGCTATAAATCTTGACAGGAGTAAAATGCCTCATATTTTTTCCCACGAGGTGGCTGGTAGTTTGGAACTGCTAACCTTAAGGTTTGCAGCCCGATTTGTAACCACTGCCATCAAGTCAATACCAACTCATAGCTACCTTATGCACAATAAAAACACTGCACAGTCCTGCACCAATCTCACAATATTTGTGACTCTTGAGCCAATAGCTGTTACCATTGTGCCAGGATATCTCATTTG
>NW_006408787.1:2702865-2704323 GCF_000296735.1 Chrysochloris asiatica | reverse complement strand
AAGCCTTTGAATAATATATAAAACACAGATAAATACGGTTATGTTATTTGCTGCTTTCAGTCAAGATTCATATGTGGTTAACAGCCTCATCTGAATCCAGCTTGAACATCTGGCAGAGCATTGTGAATATATTGTTCCAGTTGTTTTGAATTATCTTTAGCAAAATTTTACTTGTATGCAATATTAATGATATTGTCGGATGATTTATTTATTCTGTTGTATCACCTCTCTTTGGAATGGACATAAATGAGACTTTTTTTTTTTTTTAATCCAAATAGTTAGCCAGGAATCTGTCTCCCAAATTTCTTGGCATAGATGAGTGAGTGTCTCCAATGCGGTGTCAGTTTGTTAAAATATTTCAGTTTGTATTCTATAAATTTCCAGAGCCTTGTTTTTTGCCTATGCCTTTATTATTCCTTGGACTTCATCCTTCAGTACTGTTGATTACATGCTACTTCTTAATATGATCCAACATTGACCATTTCTTTTTGGTACAGTGACTTTTGGTTTTTCTGCCATCTTCTTTTCATGCTTTCTGCATCATTCAATATTTTCCTCATGTTGTTGTTGTTATTTTTTAAGTGCCATCAAGTCAGTTGCAACTCATAACAACCTTGTATAATGTTTCTGAGGAGCAGCTGGTATGTTTGAACCAACAACCTTGTGGTTTAAACTCTAGTGCTTAACTACAGAATTCCATTTTGCCCTTCCTTTCCTCCAATGTTGCAAGTTGAAACATGATTTTATTGTTGTTGTTAATTCAGCTTGAGAGATGCTGAGTGTGTTCTTCCCTTTTACTTTTCTAACTCCAGGTCTTTGCATATTTCATTATAATATTTGACTTTGTATTCTTCAGCTGTAGTTTATTAAATTTTCTGTTCAGCTCTTTTACCTCATTTGTTTCCATTTGTTTAGCATCTATATCTTTGACATTAATTTTCAGAGTCCCTTCTGACATCCACTTTGGGCTTTTCTTTCCTTCTTTTCTTCTTAACAACATTTTGCTTTCTTCTTTTTGATGTTCTTGATGTCATCCTACAACTCTTCTGGTCTTTGATCATTAGGGCATCAAATCTGTTCTTGAGATAATCTCTAAATTTAGGTGGGATATGTTCAAGGTCATATTTTGTTTCGTGTGGACTTGTTTTAATTTTCTTCATCATCAGCTTAAAATTGCATATAAGCATTTAATATTATATTCTACACCCAACCCCTGACATTGTTTTGGTTGATATAGATCTTTTCCACCATCTCTTTCCATTGATGTAGGCAATTTGATATCTGTGCATTTCATCTGATGAGGTCTATCTATGTAGTCATTTATGTTGTTTTAAAAGGTATTTGCAAAGAAAAAGTCAAATTTGGTCTTGCAAACTTCTATCATGCAATCTCCAACATGTTTCTATCACCAAGGTAACATTTTGTAACTACTAGCTAAGAGGATTTATGAGATGGTGT
>NW_006408787.1:2685248-2697691 GCF_000296735.1 Chrysochloris asiatica | reverse complement strand
TAGCACTTTCCTGACTTCTTCCTTATTTCCTCCACCCCTTTTTAGATCATTTGAATTTGTTTCCATATCATTCTTCTGAATTATTTCTCAAGCAGATCCAAAGCCTGCTCTTCTATTGAGAAATCTGTGTCTGGAGACAGACTGAGAAAACTCATTTGCCTTAGTTACTTTTTTCTATTTCTGGACATGTGTTTAGATCTTTTGTTGTGTTTTCTTGTACAATTTCAGTAGTAATGTAGGCTTTTAATTCTTAAATGGATGTATATTGCTGTGTTGTTAAGCTTACTCAGTGTCTCCTTGTGGGCATGGTCTGGAGATAGGCTTCATTTTTCATATGTAATGCCCAGCAGCTGGTATTGGCTCTTGTTCGGATGGTGGGATATTACAGAGTATGCTTATAGCTTGGCTATATGAGCACAACTGCTGTCTCTTCTTGGGTAAGGTAGGGGAACAAACTTCCACTGCCAGGAAATTAGTGAGCCCAAAAGGACCAAAATCAGAAACAATATAAAAGCAGAGAAAAAAACCACCAATGAAAAACAAAATAAAATTATAGTCTACTGTCCAGTAGACTTTGCTGTGTGGCAGGGGTAAAGGGTCCTGCCCAGGTCAACTTTAGGACTGATTCCCAGAGTCTAACGTCATAAAAAGTAGCCTGCTGGACTCCTCTCTGTGTCATGGGAAGATAGTGGGTACAATATTGGACCCTTTTGGGAGTTTGCTCCCATCTGCCTAAAGGAATCTGGGTTGCCTCCACTTGGCTGTGACCCCACCCTCCTATCTCAGTCCAGGCCATTCTGATCAATTCAGAAATTGCCATATTTTGCTTCCACAGTCAGATTTCTCCACAGGTGGGCATGGGAAACTGGTGCCCAGAGCCTTATACAAGATCTAAAACTCTGGTGCTGCTCCATGAATGCCCCTTCTCTGTTTTTCCACACCTCCACAGAGGAGCTTTTCCTACCTGTCTTTGCTTTATCCACCCCTAAACTGGAAGGACTTGTTTATTTGTTTTCACAGTGAGGTGCCACCCATGTGAGGACTACGGTATTTGACCTTCACCAGTAAATATTATAAGTCTTCTTCACTTTCAGCAAGCAAAGTTGTATCATCTGCTTATCACATTCTTCAATCCTGATGTCATTGTCTAGTTCATAAAACCCATTTTCTTAGATTACTTGCTTAATATACAGGTTGAATAAATATGCCGAAAGAATATGACCCTGGCACACACTTTTCCTGATTTTAAACCATTCGGTGTCTTCTTGTTCTTTTTGAATGACTGCCTCTTTATTAATTAGTGGTTCTTCGTGTACATCATTGAGTATTGCAAAATACTTATTCTCCACTGTGTTATCCATAGCTAGTCATGATCTATACACTCAAAATCGTTTTCATAGGCAATATACCACAGGTAAATAAATACATTTCTGCTATTTTCTTCTTTCAGCAAGATCCATCTTACATCAGCAGTGATGTCCCTTTTACTACATCCTTGAGTTGAACCTATGGCAGTTTCTTGTCAATGTACTGTTGCACCTTTTTTGATTTTTTTTTATAAAATTTTACTTACATTTGACATTTAAAGTATTGTCCATTGATTTCCTGTCTTTTGTATGGGCACAGATATGGATCTCTTTCAAATAGTTGGCCAGGTTGCTCTCATACAAAATCTTGATGTAGATGATTTAATGCCTCCAATGCTGCATATGTTTGTTGAAAGACTTAAAATTGTCTTCCATCAATTCCTAGAGACTTGTTTCTTGCCAGTGCATTCAGTTCACCTCTGACTTCCTTCAGAACCATTGTCTTTTGATCATATACTACCTTGTGAAATGGTTGAACATCGATCATTTCTTTTTGATAGAGTAACAGTTTTTTCCTTCCATCTTCTTTTGATGCTTTCTGCATCATTCAATATTTTGTTCAAATAATTCTTCATTATTGGAAGTCAAGGTTTAGGTTTTTGTCCTCATTCCATTCAGCTTGAGAAATGCTGAATGTGTTCTTCCTTTTTGGTTTTCTCACTACAGATCTTTGTACATTTCATTACAATATTTGACTTTGTCTTCTTGAGTTCCCCTTTGTAGATTCCGTTCAGGTCCTTTCCTTCATCAATTCTTGTTTTTACTCCCATGGATTTGTTTTAATATTTATCAGCCTCAGCCTGAATTTGCATATGAGCAATTGATATCCATCCCCTGATTTAGTTTTGACTTGTGATATGGAACCATATTGCCTCATGTTTACACATATGTAGACAATTTGATTTCTGTGTCGTCCATCTGTTGATGTCCAGGTGAATGTTTAAGTTGTTTTAGAACAATATTTGCAATAAAGAAGTCATTGAATTTGAAAAATTCTGTCATGCAATCTCCAGCATCAAATTGTCATCAGTACCTTATTTTCCAACTACTGAACCTACTATTTTTCCAACCTTTGCATTTCAATCACCAGCAATTATCAATACATCTTGATTGCACATTTGATTAATTTCAATCAGAAGAAGCTGGTAGAATTGTTCAATTTACATTCACTGACTTTAGTGGTTGGTTCATAAATTTAAATAATAAAGTGATATTAACTAGTCTTCCTTT
The DNA here is from genome assembly GCF_000296735.1 of Chrysochloris asiatica. Classification (NCBI taxonomy): domain Eukaryota; kingdom Metazoa; phylum Chordata; class Mammalia; order Afrosoricida; family Chrysochloridae; genus Chrysochloris; species Chrysochloris asiatica. The sequence goes on along the minus strand of NW_006408787.1, from coordinate 2,695,094 downwards.
TACATTTGGATATTATCCTATCACACATTATCCTATACATCAAGAGATATCTTGAAATGTTCTTTTTGATAAGGAATGCAAAACTATTCCTCTGCATTGCATCATTACCAGAATAATAAGCTATTTGATTGTCAGATTCAAAATATCCAATACCTTCTCAGTTCACGAGTGCCTAGGATATCAGTGTTTATGTGCTCAATTTAATTTTTGACAATCGCAAATTTTCCTAGAATCATAATTTGTACTTTCCATGTTCCAATCATTAATAGATGTTTACAGCTATTTATCCTCATTTTGAGTTGTGCCCCATCATAATATGAAGGCCCCAATGATTTATTCTATTCTCATCATCCTACTCCACTCTACTTTGAGGAGGCAATGCTTCCCAAGTCATATTTTGAATGCTTACCAAATTGAGGGGCTCATCTTCTGGCACTATACCTGACAATATTCAATTGCTATTAATAATGTTTCATTACTCAATCTTCTGTTGCTATGTGACAGTATTTCACAGCTATTCATAAGGTTCCAAGCAGCTAAACATTCAATAGTCTGCCTTTCCTTCTTTTGAAACTGTTAGTCTAAAGCTCAGTATAAATGTACCCTCAATGGAAAATCCTGTTGTCATTCAAAATACCTATGCGATAACTTTCAACATCAAAATAATATGAAAATCACCACACTGATACAAACTGACAGACAAGTGGTAGTGTGGAAAATTAGACATTGACTTTACAGTCAAAGTAATACAGGTCTATTCATTGACTTAATGGTGACAAGTTATTTCTTTTTAGAGAGTGCTCTAAATAGCAGAGTGGTCCAGGGAATGCAGAAAATAATTCATCAGTACAGGTTAACAGGGTCCCATAACCACCAGATGCCTACCACATTAACATAATAAGACAGGTTATGAAGACATGAATGGAGGTTCTGAATAAAACTAATGGTAGTCTTAGCATGAAGCAACAAGTTGAGTCAGAAAATGAAAGTTTGACCTTAAGGCTAGATCCTACCCAAGAAAAATGTCTGTACTCTGAATATCTACTAGACTGATAGGAGCAGGAAGAGGTAGTATATCAAAATTACCAAGGTACTTTATTTTTAAAATATATTTGTCCATACTACATCCATTTCTCTAATTTAGAATACAAACCAACTTTCCCAGTGTTTATGTGCATACTATTACTTATGATAATTTATTAAAAATACAAAAAATGATTACATCTACACCCAAAACTTTTCTCCCAGAAATTTTTGATAGATTTCAAAAGTCTATTCATCTTAATTAAACATTTTCAGTGAGCTCCTACCATTTTATAGGCAAACATCTAAATGTTCTCTGTCATTATGAACACTGCACTCTGGTGAAGGTAAAGAGAACATAAAGCAATAAACAAAAGCAACTATATATTGTTAGTTGTTACTATGGGCTACGACCAAAAGTAACAGGATAGTGTTTTAAGCTGCACTAGACAATGTCAGAGATATAAAACTTGCCATAAAAGGTATGTTAGTGATGGTAGTTCTATTGGAGAGATAACATTTAAACCATTTGAACAATTTCCTTCAATTACTTTAGTGTAAATGCTAATGAAAAACATACTTCCTGGGGATGAAAAAGGAGAAACAGAAAAATTTCAACCAGGACATAATGCAAGAATCTTCTCTCCCCCACATTTTACTTTTGTCCACCAAAGAATGAATTTTGAGACCAATTCCAGAATAGGTCTAATGCATTAGAGACTAATGACTGAAGAATAGAATAGTTTTAGCATGACATCAAGAAAATCATGCTGAAAGAAACAAAAGGCCATTAAAAAGACAGACCGAAAGAAAAGACAAAATGGATATCAGAGAGACAATGAAACTAGTTCTTGAACATAGAGACACTTAAATGAAGGGAAGAAATGAGGAAGTATAAGACCTGAACAAAAAATTTAAAGAGCATTTAAAGAAGAAAAAGTCAAGTATTATAATGAAATATACAAAGACCTGGGGTTAGAAAACCAAGATACAAAGCATTTCTCAAGCTGAAAGATCTGAAAAAAAATTGTCAAGGCTCAACTTGAAATATTTAAGTGTTTTTGGGGCATAATATAGCAAAAAATGCAGAACACATCAAAAGAAAATTGAAGGAATACAAAAGTCACTGTATCAAAAATAAATGGCTAATGTTCAATTAATTCATATGAAAAGAACCAGTGGTACTAAAGGAAGAGGTCCAAAATTCTCTGATCAAGATATTGGTGACAAACAAGACTCAAGAAATTCATGGAGTACAAATTAAAATCTTTCGAAAAATTGATGCAGCACTGGAGGCCCTCATTCATCTGTGCCAAAAAATTTGGAAGACAGCTACCTTTGTAACCAGCTGGAAGAGATCATATATGTGTGCCCATTCCAAAGAGAAGAGACCCAATGGAATGTGGAAATCATATTATTAATATTACATGCAAGTAAAACCTTACTTTAGATAATTTTAAAATCGTTGCAATACAACATCATATGGGAACTGCCAGAAGTTCAAGCTGGGTTCAGAACAGGTTATGGAACTAGGAATAACATTGTTGACATCAGATGAATCTTGGTTGAAAGAAGAGAAAACTTAAAAGATGTCTACTTGTGATCTATTGATTATGTAAAAGTCCACTGTGAGGACCATGACAAACTGTGGATAATATTGCAAAACTTGGTATTTTAGAACAGTTAATTTTGCTCATGAGGAACCTGTGCATTGACCAAGAGGCAGCCATTCAAACAGAACAAGGGTCTACTGAATGATGAGCAATCAGAAATGATATGTGCCAGGATTTTATCCTTTCACAAAACTTATTTCATTATGTATGCAGAGAAAATAATCTGAGAAACTGAATTATTTTAAAAAGAAAGTATCACCAGGATAGGAGGAAGTCTAATTAACAATCTGTGATATGCAGACGATACAACCATCATTGCTGAAATCTGTGAGGACTTTAATTATGTAGTAACGAATAAAAAAAAAAAAAAAAACCCACAGCCCTCAGTATGGATTGCACCTCAATGTAAACAAAAAACAAAATTCACACAATTAAACCAATAAACAACATCATGATAAATGGAGAAAATATTGGAACTGTCAAAAACTTCATTTTTCTTTGATCCATAATCAACAATCATGGAAGCAGCAGTCAAAAAAAATCAAAAGACAGAAGACCAATCCAGGTTTAGTTAATTGACAGGGCAAGAAATTCCTTCTGAATTCTTCTTACTGTTACCTACAAATTGAGATCAAGAAGCCCTTGTAACGTAGAAGATTAAGAGCTGGGAGGTTAACACAAGGTCAGTAGTTCAGTCTACCAGTTGCTCTTCAGAGAAAGATGAGGTTTTCTGCTCCCATAATGATTTACAACCTTGGGAACTCTTTACAGTGTTCATATGAGTCAAAACCAAATTCATGGCATATAATTACCACCACAGATTAAGATCAGGTACTCAAGAAGAACTAGAGTTGACAGGAGGCAACTCATACATCTAGAAGAACAAATGCAGTATAAACCAAAATAGAAAAGGTTATGTGGTTTGAAAATTGCTATGGAAAGAAGAAAGGAAAGGTAAAACTTTAGAACAAAGGAAGAGAAAGCTTCCAGTGAGCAAGTCATCAAATCCAAGCAAAGATGGTGGCGAGAATCAGAGTCTGAGAGATAATCCAAGACAAAGAAGAAATGTACTCCAAGATATAGAAAGATTCTACCCAGAGTTCCTGAGGAAGCCTCAGGCCTCAGAGTTGACTCAGCATGGTTTTAATATGACAGAGCTTGAAGGTTGGAGCCCAAATTTGCAGAAAATTTTTAAAAAAGGTTTAAAAAGTAGGTCCTGTTGTTCTGTGCCATAGTCTGGGGTTTGCCTCTAAGAAACTGATGTGGTTACCTAGCTGTATTTCTGTTAGAGCACTGTGGTGGAACAAAGAAGGCTGTTACTATGAACCCTTGTAACCAAAAGTTTTATATTTAAAGAACCAAAAACAAATGAACAAATCCTTGCCATCAAGTCAAGTCATAGTGTATAGGATTTTCAGGGTGGTGTGGTGACTCTATACAATAAGTACTGGACTAGGAAGAAGGTTGGTGGCTCTAACCCACCAGTCACTTCATGTGAGAAAGATAAGGTGTTTTACTCCTACAAATATGTACTGATTTGAAAACCCAATACATGGTTACTATGGGTTGGAACCAACTCGATGGTACTTAACAACAACTACATAGAGTTTCCAAGCCTTTAAATCTTTACAGAAATGAACAGTCTCCTCTTTTTCCCATGGATTGGCTGGTGAGCTTGAACTGTGGAACTTGCAGTTTCCAGCCCAGTGATTATCCTATGGTTCCACCAGGACTAACTTTAAATTTAAGACAGAGTGCAACAAATCCAATAAAGAACACAAAGTAAGTCTAGGATCACATTTGTTGTTGCTAAGTGCAGCCAAGTTGATTCTGACTCATAGGGACCCTGTATAGCATTTCCGAGGAGTAGATGGTGGGTTAAAGTTAGACAATGAAAAAGAAAGTCCACAGAAGAATCAATGCATTTGAATTATGGTATTGGAGAAGAATATTAAAAGTACTATGGATTGCTAAAAGGACAAATAAATCTGTCTTGGACTATGTGCATCCCGAATTCTCCTTAAGAGCCAGGGTTGTGAGAATTTGTCTCTTATATTTCAGACATTTTTATAATATAGGACCAATCCATGGAGACAGACATCATGTTTGCTATCATGGAGAGTCAGCGAAAAAGAGAGAGAACCCCAGTGAGAATCATTGACAAAGTGGCAGCCTCAGTGTCTCAAACTAAACATTTGTGAAGATGGGTCACTATTAGCTAGAACAGTCTCAACAGCATGTATATATTTATACATAGTTTACCCTAAGCCAATTTTGTTCAATTTGGACATGTAAATTATTTTTTTTTTCCAGTGCGAATAAGCGGGCTCTTGACTTTTATTAAGAAGCTGAAATGTTAATTGGTGAAATTTTATAGAAGAAAATAAACTTCACATCTACCACATTTCAGTGACAAGATTTCATGTTAGTAAAACAGCTTTGTGTTCTAAGAGCATTGGTTTACACTTTTTTTCATGAGGTCATTACATTTGGAAAATATGTACTTGTTTTATTCAGAATACTTTGTTAAACTAAAATCTGTAACTATGTTTTAAGTATAAATGAAAAATCCTATAATTTCTAAACTGATAATTATATTTCTTGATGCACTGTATCATCCTAGCCTCTGAACTATAAAACAAATGCAAAAACCTAGTAATGTTAATAATAATAATAATTGCAAATATAGTACTGCAGAATTGTGATCTAGTTTTAAATGACAATAAGAGAATTCATTTAATATTCATTTTTCCTTTCAATTTCAAAATATTATTTCTATCTCTTTAGTAATTAAAAAAAATATATTCCCCTCTGGGAATTGAAAAAAATCTTTGCCTTGGTAAAATAAGATGATGGTTTGTGGCTAGTTTTAGCTGGACAGAGCTCTATATTTTTAAATTTTGCCATGATGATTGGCACTAATAGGTTTCTTGGTTGGCAGCACTGTCTGATAAAGGAAAATTTTTGTGAGATGGAAGCATGAACTTCCATTCCTCCTAGAACTGAGCACAAGGGCCCTTGGCATGGGAATGTGGGGATAATATAGGAAGGAGTGCATTTCAATTTTACACTGTGTATATTCTATAAAGAAATCAGTTCTGCACTTTCTAACTTGGGATCTCTAAGTTTGTTCTTAAATGATGTACAGTTTATAGTAGAGGTGTTTTCAGGAATGTGAAAATAATACATCTCTCTAGTGCTATGAAAAACTGCACAGATTAAGCAGTTTTGTTATTTCATTAAATAAAAATCCAGAATTCTTACAGTTCATTAACATACACACTAAACCTAAGGAAACATTGCACAATGGACATAACAGTATAAGTGTATCCTCCTTGAACAAAGATTTTTCTTAGAAAACAAATGCTGATTATTGTATTCAGAAATGCATTTGGATTGTCTTCATTATTAGTGCATCGCTCTGCTTTCTTCTGAGAAAACTACCTCTTTGAATTCATTTTTTTTCCTTTTACCTGAAATTATGTTAGAAGAACTCAAAATCATGGAAAATTAGAACTGGAAGGAAGGTTAGTAATTATCAGAACTCTGTGATACTGAAGACCATTTTTATAGTGATTAAGCAAGACCTTGACATGAATAATTGGGGAGAGAGGATATAAAATATCTGAGATAGTATAAACTGCAATGGAATCGATGGATTAAAGTTTAATAATATTGGGGAAATCAAGAATAATCTGGAAGGATGGAAAACAGTGATCCAAGAATGGGATTCAAACAATGAAATTATAGCATAGACAGTTTAAGAAACTTAAAGGAAGCAAAAGTTTCAAGAAATTTCAAGAATACCAAAATGATTACATCAATAATGGGTGCGAAGATATTCACCTGAGATATTACAAAGTTCTGCAAAAGAGGATTCGGTAATCCATTATTGAAAGTAGAAATGAAAAAACAAACAAACAAACAAAAAAATAAAGCTGTAATATGGTAATTCCCTTTTCAATAAACCTAAGACATATGTAATTATTGGAAATACTATTTTGATGTTATATTGTAGCTATGAGAAAATAGGTTTCATTTTCCTAACAGTACAAAGAGTTTCTCATTCCTCAATAAAAAATATCCTAATTTTTATCCACAGAGCTGTACTGAATGACATTATCTGTTTTATAAACTTCCTCTCTTTTTGGCAATTTATACTGTTCAATTTATTTATTAAACAGGACCATATACTAGCAGATATTTAATCTCCAATTTCTTTCATCTTTGGTATTAGAGATTGATGTACAAATGTGAATAATAGTCATATTAACTGGCCATATTTGTTGAAATATCATTATTACCCTGTCACTGACAGAGTTGAACTTAAAGATAGATCTTGAAATGTTCTTTTTAATGATAAAGGTGAAACTATTTCTACTTTTATACTATTCAATTTATGTATTAAAACAAGCGCACATTCTAGCAGATATTTATTCTTCAATTTCCTCAAATTGGGCATTAGTAGTTGGTGTGCAAATTTGAATAATAGTCATATTAACTGGTCATCTTGTTGACATATGGATATTATCCTGTCACAGAGAATGGTGTACTGAAAGATAGATCTTTGAATGTTCTTTCTAACAATGAATGTAAAGTGATTCCTCTTCTTTTTGTTATTCCCAGCATAGTAAGTTATATGTTTGTCTGATTCAAAATGTCTAGTAACAGTCAATTTCAGCTCATGAAGGCATAGAATACTAATTTTTTTTCCATTCCATTTCACTTATTTTTGATGATTTCCAATTTTATTAGATACATAACCTGGACATGCCATGAACCAATTATTAATGAACGTTAGCAGATATGTTTTATCATTTTGAGTCATGCCACTTCAGCAAATGAAGATTCCAGAAGCTTTAATCCATCCAGGTCATTAAGCTCAACTTGAGGAAGCATAAATTTCCCAGTGGCATTCTGAGTCTATTCCAACCTGTTGTTGTGGTTGTTAAGTTCAATCGAGTCCATATCGACTCATAATGGCCCTGTGCACAACAGAACAAACCACTGCCTGGTCCTGGGACAACCTCACAATTGTTGCCATGATTGAGCCCATTGATGATGCCATTTTGTTAATCCATCTTGCTGGGGGTCTTCCTCTTTTTCTCTGACCCTCCATTTTACCAAACATGATAGCTTTCTCTAGAGACTGGTCCCTTCTGACAAAATGTCTGAAGTATGAGAGACGAAGTTTGGCCATCCTGGCCTCCAAGGAGCATTCTGGCTGCACTTCTTCCAACACAAATCTGTTTGTTCATTTGTCAGTCCATGGTATTTTCAATATTCTTTTCCAATACCATAACTCAAGTGCAAGAATTATTCTACAGTCTTCTTTATTTACTGTAAAGCTTTTGCATGAATATGAGGTTATTGAAAATATCATGACTTCTTCCTTCAGTATCATTGGCTCTTGATCATATGCTACCTCTTTAAACAGTTGACTAATAACCATTTCCTTTTGGTACAGTGACTGTGTGTTACTTCAATCTTCTTTTGATGCTTTCTGCATCATTCAGTAATTTCCCCAAAGAATCCTTGAATAACAAAAGTTGAGGCTTGAATTTTTTCTTCAGTTCCCCCAGCTTGAGAAATGCTGAGCCTTGTGCTTCCCTTTTAGTTTTCTGACTCTAGATCTTTGCACATTTCATTGTAATATTTGCCTTTCTTTTCTCGATCTGACGTTTGAAATTGTACCTCCTCATTTATTCCATTTGCTTTAGCATCTCTATGCTGTAGAGCAAGTTTCAATGTCTCTTCTGACATCCATCTTGATATATTCCTTCTTTTTTGTGTTGTTAATGATTTTTTTATTTCTTCTTAAATGATGTTCTTTATATCTCAAAATTCCTCTGGTGTTTGGACTTTAGTGTTTAATGTATCAAATCTTTTCTTCAGATGAACTCTAAATTCAGGTGGGATATATTCAAGGTCAAACTTTGGCTCTCATGCACTTGTTTTCATTTTCTTCAGCTTCAGTTTGAATTTGCATATGAGTAATTGATGGTCTGTTCCACAGTCTGCTCCTGGCCTTGTTTTGGCTGATGATTTGGAGGTTTTCCACAGTCTATTTCCACAGATGTATGCAATTTGATTTCTGTGTGTTCCATCTGGTGAGGTCCATGTGTATAGTTTTCTTTTATGCTGTCTAAAGAAGGTATTTGAAATTAAGAAATCATTGGTTTTGCAGAATTCTATCATGCACTCTACAGCATCATTTCCATCATCAATGCCTTATTTTCCAACTACTGATCCTTCCTCTTTGTTTCCAACCCCTGCATTCCAATCACCAGTAATGGTCACTATATCTTGATTTCATGTGTAACTTATATTTTGTTAATATATCAGAAAATGTTCTTCTGCTACTCATAAGGTTTTTAGTGACTCAATTTTAAGAAGTTGTCAGTCTCTTCCTTCTTCCTAATTTGTTTTAGTCTGAAAATTCTGCTGAAACCTCTGTATTTTGTGTAAACTTGCTAGTATTTGAAATAATACTGGTGGCATATCATTCAGTAATCCAATAACATACAAGCCACCATAATATGATAACCTGGAAGTCAAGAAGAAGTTGTCTTTTTTGTCACCCCCGCTAAACCTGTGGTCTTTGTTTGTTAGTGTTAAATCAATCAAATCATTCAGCAATCGATTACCATATATGATCGCATTATATATTATGCTCTTACTATTTTAACTTCTATATGTTGAGTATTTCTATATTTTAAAGAGTTTATTGTAAATTGAGAGTCAGTCTGAATAAATAAAATCCAGACCTTGTTGTGAATAAGTAGATGTGTGCTTTAGAAAAGAGGTAACTTATGAGAAAAAGGTAACTGACAATACTGTATTTTTATTGTTGTTATTATGTGCCGTGAAGTTGGTTCTGACTCATAGCAAGCCTGCATATGGTTTCCAAGACTGTAAATGTTTATGGCAGCAGAAAACCTCATCTTTCTCCCATGGAACAGTAGATAGTTTTGAACTACTGACCGTGAGACTAGTAGCCTGACTCATAACCATTACTCATTTTTTCATTACTAAAATATGAGTTAAGTGTTTTTTAAAAAAAGCAACATTCTCATTATTATGGCATGTAATATTACATGTGACATAATATGTGAGTTTTAATTGAAATATTATAGACTTACAAGGCAATTGATTTTATAGGCAATATAATAATCATAATTCTTAGTCAATATTAGTACTATAAATAAAT
>NW_006408787.1:2681496-2681918 GCF_000296735.1 Chrysochloris asiatica | reverse complement strand
TTACATCCTCTTTTCCAATTTTGATGCCTTTAATTTCCCTGTCTTGCCATACAGCTCTTGCTAAGACTTCCAGCACAATATTGAATAAGAACGGTGACAAAGTGCATCCTTGTCTGGTCCCTGTTCTTAGCGGGAAAGCTTTCAGTTTCTTTCCATTGAGAGTAATGTATGCTGTTGGTTTTGTACATATGCTCTTAATTATGTTTAGGAATTTCCCTTCAATTCCTACTTTGTTGAGTGTTTTCATCATGAATGCATGTTGGATTTTGTCAAATATCTTTGCTGCATCAATCACTATGATCAAGTGGTTCTTTTCTATGTCCTTATTTATATAGTGGATTACATTGGTTGTTTTTCTAAGGTTGAGCCATCCTTACATCTCTGATATGAATCCCACTTGGTCATGATGTATTATTTTTTTG
>NW_006408787.1:2679243-2679763 GCF_000296735.1 Chrysochloris asiatica | reverse complement strand
CGCTAAAGGAGAAGCCATTTAATTTATCCAAGTTTAAAAAGAAAGTTAAGTAAATGCTAAATCATTTTTATTAGAATGTCTGTTAACATTTTTTTCTGCTTCCCTGAGCTTAATGTTTTTATAAATGCTACCTTCACTTATATTAACAGAACTTTTGAGAGGATGTATTCATTTTGTGATACAGTTAGTAATAGGAGGTTCTCTCACACACCACGAGTCACAGGGAGGCTGCCATAATTGTTGGGGATTCCATGTATTTTCTTCTCTAGCAAAATGTTTATATGGACAGAGTAACAATGTTATTCCTTACCCAATAGCTGTGATTATGAAAAATAACAATGAGTAAGAAATCCCCACTTGTGTTCCTGAAATATCTTATGATTAGAAACTTTGCTGTTTCTGATTCATAAAGACCCTGTACAGGTTTTTCCAGGAATTGACTGGTAGGTTTGAACTACCAACCTTGTGATTAGCAGTACAGTGCTGATCCTACAGTGTCATCCTTCCTTATATGACCTAG
>NW_006408787.1:2677559-2678713 GCF_000296735.1 Chrysochloris asiatica | reverse complement strand
AGAGATACCTCAGATGAAAGGTCAGAAGATCTATTTCCAAAATATCAGCTATTGAGGAACTTGTGGAACTAGGCTCATAGGATTATTATAATTCAGGTCACCATAGATCAAATAGTCTTTTATGGCCTTTAGAATAGATTGTTCTGAGAGTAAAATATTCTTTAATGTACTGTCCAGTGATGTTGTCCAACACCTGGTTCTTTCTAGTTAGGGTTATACTTACTTATAAAAGAAAAGCCCTGTCTACCTGACTTTTAGAGTCCTGGTGTGATGCTGTGGGTTAATGCACTGACGGAAAGTCAGTTTGAACTACAAACTTGGTAGTTCAAGCTTACCAATCACTCTTTGGAAACCTTATATGGGGTCATTATGGGTCAGAACTGACTTGATGGCACTTCACAACAACATTCTGACCTTTTGCAGCAGTCCTTCTCTCTATGTTGCTATAGTCTCTTTCCTTCCTCTTGCAATAAGGCATTTGGATAAAGTTTCTCCTTACTTTAGTACAAAATTGCTTTGTATTTGACAAGAAAAAATTGAAACCTAAAATAGAGAGAAAGAGTTCTTAGAAATATTAAGGTGTGTTTTTGTGATTTCTTTGCTTACAGAAACAAAAGACCAGAAATCTGAATCAATTTTTCATTTATGTCTAACAGCTGGTATGATCTTGTTGTTTGTTAAATACTGTTGAGTTGCTCCAGACTCATAGTGACCTTGTACAGGGTTTCCGAGGAGTTGCTGGTGAATGGAACTTCTGACAGTGATATACAAACTGACCTTGTGCTCTAGTGCTTATCCTACAGCGCCAAACCAGGATTCCTTGGCAAGTCACAAAAATTTTTGAGACTTGAATTCTTTTTCTTATATGCAGGAATCACAATGTCAGCCTTCAGTTATATTATAAGGTTTATAATGAGATAATGTATAGGAAAGAGATTAGCAGATTGTAAAATTCCCTTCATATTGCATTCATTACTTCTAAACAGCTCTCTCCCACTTGGAACTGACCACTCTAATCAGCTTCTACATTATAATGTTTTAAAGAATATTTGTTTTAAAGAATTTGCAAGTTTCTAAAGCTTGATCATTCTTGTCTGAAAGAATAAAAGGTAAAATAAACATAAAATTTAACTAGAAATGAAAGCACAAGATAG
>NW_006408787.1:2673829-2675049 GCF_000296735.1 Chrysochloris asiatica | reverse complement strand
AACTTTAACACATGGTATTCAGTCCTTTGCATAATCAATAAAGCACAGGTGAACGCTTTCTGGTATTCTTTGCTTTCAAAAGAGATCCATCTGTCATTAACAACAGTAGCCCTAGTTCATCTTCCTCTTCTAAATTCACCTTGAATATTTGGTACCTCTCTGTCGATATACTGCTGCAACATTTTTTTTTTTTTTAATCTTCAGCAAAATTTTTCTTGCACTTAATACTAAAGAAAATGTTCATTGACTATTATATTATGTTTGGTCACCTTTCTTTAGAATGAGTAAAACATGGATTTCTTCCAATTGGTTGGACAGGCAGCTGTCTTCCAAATTTCTTGACACAGATGAGTGAGCATCACCAGTGTTGTATCAGTTTCCATTGTTCCTTCAATACCATAGATTCTAGATCATCTAGTACATCTTGAAATGGATGAGCATAGACCAACTATTTTTGATATAGAAACTCTGTGAATATTTTCCATATTCTTTTGCTCCTTTTTGAATCATTAAACATTTTGCACATACAACCCAAGGCTCACATTTTTTCTTTAGTTCTTTTAGTTTGATAAATGCTCCACGTGCTCTTCCCTTTTGATTTTCTAACTCTAGGTCTTTTTACATGTCACTATAAAATTTGACTTTGTCTTCATGAGCTACCCTTTCTAATGTTCTGTTTAACTCTTCTATTTCTTGCTTATCTCTTTTACATCCAGTTGCTTTAGCTTCTCCACATTCAAGAGCAAACTTCAGAGTCTCTTCTGACATATATTTTGGTAATTTCTTTCTTGTCTTTTTAATGATCTCTTGCTGTGTGTATGATGTTATTGATGTCATCCTACAACTCTTCTAGTATTCAGTCATTCGTATCTAATGAATCAAATTTGTTTTTGAGATGGTCTCTCAATTCAGATGAAATATAATCAAGGTCATATTTTGACTCTCAAGGACTTATTTTAATTTCAACCTGAACTTGCATATGAGCAACTGGTAGTATATTTCACAGTTGACCTTTGTCATTGTTTTGGCTAATGATAGCATGCTTCTCTTTCATCTCTTCCCAAGGATATAATCAATTTGAATCTTGCGTATTCCATTTGATGATGCCTATGTGTATACTCACGGAAGTAGCAGTCAAGAGATCAGACGACGTATTGCACTGGGCAAATCTGCTGCACAGGAACTTTTTAAAGTATTGAAGAGCAGAGATGTCAGCTTGA
>NW_006408787.1:2671848-2673089 GCF_000296735.1 Chrysochloris asiatica | reverse complement strand
ATCTTCATGTTTTCAATTTTTTGATGACTTCCAATTTTTCTAAATTCATATTTCACCCATTCCACATTCTGATTATTATGGGATGTTTTTAACTGTTCTTATTCTGTGATGTGCCCCAGTAGAATGTGAAGGTTGTAAAAGTTTTGCTCCATTTAGGTCATTAAGGCCCAATCTACTTTTAGCAGGCAGCTATCCCCCAGTCATAATTAAGTGCTCTCAAACCCGAGGGGCTCATCTTCTGGCACTATAGCAGACAGTATACTGTTGCTACTCTTAATGTTTTCAGTTGGTAACCATTCAGAAATAGCATTACTGCCCTTCTATCTAAATCTGGAAGTCCACAGAAACCTGCCCACCATGAGTGACCCTTAAATATTTAAAATACCAATGGCATTTCTTCCAACATCACAGCAACACAAAACTACCACAGTAAAACAGACAGACAGACAAGCGGTTGTCCAAGAAATGGGTCCTCTTAATGACATGTCCAAAGGACTTGAGATAAAGTCATTCTGCTAACATTAAACAGCTAAAAATTCATGTTAATGAAAAAATGACACATTTTTATTGGGGTCTTTGTGATGAATATCATATGTAGCATAGACTTTAAGTAGAACAATAACGAAAAAGTCAATCTTAGAAGAAACACATCCAGAAAATTCCTTAGAAGCTAAAAGGGCATGATTTCATCTTTCTCATCTTGGAAATATCAGGAAAGACAAATCAGTAGCAAAAGAAATCATGTAAGATAATTTATAGAGTCAATGAAAGCATAGAAATTCTCAATAAGATGGACATGAATAACCTCAATGAGATGGAATAGCATAATAGCTGCAACAATTGACACAAACATACCAAGGATTATAATGATGTTACAGGATGAAACAATAACTCATTATGATACACCTAAGACTTACATAAGCTGGAGCTGACACAAAACCATAGTCTGAATAATTATTCAAAAAAAGGTATGTTTAAGTCCTAACACTCAATACCTGCAAATGAGAAATAGGGACATTTTAGATGTAAGTTAACAGGATGTGTTAATGTAGACTAATATGAGTTATGTCCTTATATGAAGAGGAAAAGAATCAGACTGACTGACAAAGAAATAAGATGGTCATGTGAAAATATAAGCAGAGACAGGAAGGAGATTTGCTGCTGCAAATAAAATTATTCCTGTGGCTAGGGAAACTCAGAAACACAGGTGAGGATAATCTCTTGAAGTTCTCAGAAAATGC
>NW_006408787.1:2668172-2669618 GCF_000296735.1 Chrysochloris asiatica | reverse complement strand
GTTCTAAGACTGTGCCTACATCATGTTTTACCTTTCCAATTTAGCTCATTCATACATGCCTAATTGTTCTCCCATCTGTTTTGTTCTTCCATTCCCCTATCCCTACTTGTATATTGCCCCCTCCCCAAAACCGAAACTATCCTGTGTCTATTCCCTGCCCTGTGCCTCACCTTCCCACCCCTCCACCCCTAACCCTACCCCTACGTCCCAGTAACCAGCTAAGAATCCACTTTAGTGGATTAGTATGGGTTCTTTTTCTTAGTCTTTTACAGTAGTTATCCTATGCAGTATTTCTCTTTTTTGTTACTAATTTCACTCAACACAACGTCCTTAAGATTCATCCATGTTAGGTAGTGCCATGAAGCTTCCTTGTTATTTTTCAAGGTAACATAATACTCCATTGTGCGTAAGTACCACAACTTGTTTATCCATTCTTCAGTTTATGGGCACTTTGGCTGTCTCCATCTTTTTGCTATTGTAAATAGTTCATCTATGAACATTGGTGTGAATATATCTTCCCGTGTTGTGGCTCCTTTTACTTGTGGGTGAGATCTCCAATCCGTGAGTTCTCCGAGCCGCGAGAAGTCCGAGCCGCGAGATCTCTGAGCCACAAGATCCGGAGTCCTGGTGTGGTGTTGTGGGTTAATGTGCCATTTTAACTGCAAGGAACAGAAAACCTCATCTCTCTCCTGCGGAGGGCCTGGTGGATTTGAGCTGCTGACCGCAAGGTTTGCAGCCAGATTCTTAACCACTACGCTATCTGGCCTTGCACCTTCAAGATGACAGATAGGGTAGACGTGTAGTGAAGAATTCCATCAAAAACAACATGGAATACCGGGCCAAGAGGGCTCACGAGATGGTGTTGGAACTCTGAAACAAATATAAAGTATGTTTGGAGGATCGGAGGATCAGAGGGTTTACAGCTGGGGAATTTGTAGAATCCAGAAATCCATTGTTTTATGGCTCAATAGAGTCAGCTGTTCCCAGAGCCACCATCTTGGAAGAGACTATCTTGATTGTATCAAGATTAATAGTATCAGGAGAGAACATCTTGATTGTATATTCATTATATCAGGATTGTATCAAAATTGACATAAAAATTTAAAGTGACAGTATCGACATAAAACCAAACGGCCACCACTCGTCTGTCTGTCGTGCTGTGGTGGATTGAGTTGCTGTGATACTGAGGGCTCTGCCACCAGTATTTTAAATAAGATAGCCATATTTGTGTCCATTCCAAAGAAAAATGACCCTACAGAATGTACAAATTATCAAAAATTATCATTAATATCAGATACAAGTAAAATATGCTGAAGATAATTCAATAATATTTGCAGCACACATTGACAGAGATCTGCCAGAAAATTAAAGAAGAATTGAGAGACCATGGAATGAGAGCTATCAGTGCTCACATCAGATGGATCTTGGCTGAAAGCAGAAAACAAA
>NW_006408787.1:2659101-2659564 GCF_000296735.1 Chrysochloris asiatica | reverse complement strand
TTTTTGGTTCTCATGTAGAACCTGCACATAGACTAAGAGGCAGTTGTTCGAAAGGAACAAAGGGGTATTATGTGGTTTAAAATCAGGAAAGGTATGCAGCACCTTTGAGTCCTTTCACCACACTTATTCAATTTTTTTTATGTTGAACAAAAAGGTCAGAAAACCTGTGCTATATGAGAAAAAATATAGATAAAAGAACAATATTTTGTCTTTTATATTTTGAACATTCTATTAGGAGAGAACAGTCACTGGAAAAGGACATCATGCGTGGTAAACTGGAGGGGTAGTGAAAAAGAGGAAGATTGTAGAGAAGTTGAATTAACACAGTGGCTACAACAACTGTGACTTTAGCACAGGGCCAGGCAATATTTCATTCTGTTGTATATTCTGTCATTATGAGTCAAAACACACTCAATAACAATTATCAAAAGCAACAACATATAATATAAAAGTATATGTATGT
>NW_006408787.1:2656779-2657911 GCF_000296735.1 Chrysochloris asiatica | reverse complement strand
TACTCACACTTGGCTTTAGCTTTGCTTCACATATTCATCAGTAAAATACCTGAAGGATATGATCAGAAGAATGCCTACCTTTGTTGCAGAAAGAGTACTACGGAGGATTAGCTATTATAACACAAAGAAGAGTTTTCTTCATATTTCTACATACACTTTATATACTATTTTAACTATTTTCTTTTAGTTAAAATAGATCATATCCACAAAACTGAAGACAATGGTGGTGGTGGTGGTAATTGTGCACAGTGGAGTCTGTTCTGAATCATAGTGACCCTATCTAGGGTTCCTGAGGCTGCAAATCTTTAAAGATGATCAGAAAACTTCATCTTTCTCCTGCAGAATGGTTGATAGTTTAGAACTGCTGACCTTGAGGTTATCAGTACAATTCATAACCACTACACTACCAGAGCTCCTTGAGAAAAATGGTAAGGAAATTTTAATCCTTTTTGGTGAGGAGGTCACAAGGTGAAGTGTCAAATGTCAATGGAGTGAGTGAATATGAAGCTTTCAAGAGAGGAGAACAAAAACTTGAGAAATAATAGTGATATAATCCTAAGACTGAGTTCTGATGTCTACTTGTTTCTTTTTGACTTTGGAAAGGCATTAGACTGTATGGAGCACCACCCCCCCAAATAAAAAACAACAACAATGAAACTATAGACAACATTGTGAAGAATAGGAATACAACACTTTATGGTTCTCATGTAGAACCTGCACATAGACTAAGAGGCAGTTGTTCGAACAGAACAAAGGGATATTATGTGGTTTAAAATCAGGAAAGATATGCAGCACCTTTGAGTCCTTTCACCACACTTACTCAATTTTTTTATGTTGAAACAAAAGGTCAGAAAACCTGTGCTATATGAAAAAAATATAGATAAAAGAACAATATTTTGTCTTTTATATTTGAACATTCTATTCGGAGAGAACAGTCACTGGAAAAGGAAAAGTTGAATTAACACAGTGGCTACAACAACTGTGACTTTAGCACAGGGCCAGACAGTATTTCATTCTGTTGTATGTTCTGTCATTATGAGTCAAAACACACTCAATAACAATTATCAAAAGCAACAACATATAATATAAAACTATATGTATGTTTAAGGGATTTGTAAGCTTGTGTGTTGTA
>NW_006408787.1:2654490-2655313 GCF_000296735.1 Chrysochloris asiatica | reverse complement strand
TTTATTGAAACATTTCAATTTGTATTCTGTAAATTCCTGGAATTTTGTTTTTTTGTAATGCCTTCAGTGCAGCTAAAATATACATCTTCCTTCAATACCATTGATTTTTGATCATATGGTATCTCTTAAAATAATTAAACATCAACCAACTATCTTTGATACTATGCTTCTGTGTATTCTGTCTATCTTCTTTGGATGTTTTCAGCATCATTCAGTACTGTGCCCTCACTATTGGTGTTGTTCAATGTCATTGAGTTGGTTCGCATTCATAGCTATGCTATATAGGGTGTCCAAGGAAAGACTGTTAGGTTGTGAAACACCAACCTTGCTGTTACCAGTCCAGTGCTTATCCTACAGAGCTAGACCAGGACTCCATTTTGCATATAGAATCCTTTAAACCAAGGTCTAACTTTAGGTCTTTGAACATTTCATTATACTTTATTTTGTCTATTTGAGCTGCCCTTTGAAATTTTATTTCTTTTGCATCTTCATTTGTTTCAGTCACTTTAGGTACACTATGCTCAAGAGCAAGTTTCACAGTCTCTTCTGACATCCATTTTGGAATTTTCCTTTTTTTTTTTTTTTTTAATGAAATTCATGCATCCTGTTATTTACACCATTCCACAACTCTTTTAGACTTCAATCATTATTGTCTAATGATGTATCAAATCAGATCTTGACACTCTCTCTAAATTCAGGTGGGACATACTCAGAGTCATAGATTTGCTCATGGAGTTATTTTAAGTTTCTTAAACATTGGTCTTGCAAAATTCAATCATGTAGTTTCTAGCATCATTTCTATCACCAAGACCATATTTTCCAA
>NW_006408787.1:2649020-2653770 GCF_000296735.1 Chrysochloris asiatica | reverse complement strand
CTTAGTCCAGAATCTGTCAACCATGCATGACCTTGCTGGTTTTTAAACTATCAGTGGCATAGCTTTCAGCATCACAGAAACCCACAAGTCACCACAGTACAACAAACTGACAAATAAGTGGTGGTATACAATTAACATCAGATGTTTATTTGTAGTTTTCTTAAAATCTCATATTAATTTTCACTTATATTTCAAAGATTTAAGGATTTTCCTTACACAATTTTTTTTCCTGCTACAAACTTGAAGAGGTTCCTTCAGGCTCTTAAAGGTACTTAGTTATTTCCTGTATCACAGCTATTCCTGCATGAAAGCAAGTAATAAACACACCTACCCACCACCACCTAACTCTTTTTTCTTATATTCAACCAAGGTGCCATACTGTTTCTTCCTATTACAGTCATTTCTTAAGTATTTTAAATTTCAAATATATTTCTCTGATAAAAATTGCTTTTGTTTTTGTTTTTACATTTTTTACAACTTGATTAAATGCCATCAAGTAGAGTCAGACTTATAGCAACCCTGTATAGGGTTTTGTAAGTAGCAGCTGGTGGGTTTGAACACCTGACCTTAGGGTTCAGTCCAGTGCTGATCCTGCAGAGAGATACAAGGAGTACTTACTTGAAATATGTTGTTGTTAAGTGCTGTTGAGTCACTTCCTAACCATAGGCAATCCTATATAGGGTTTCTGAGGCATGCCTGGTGAGCTTGAACCACTGGCTTTTTGATTGAAACTGACCTTGCAGTTAAGTATTTATCCTACTGTGATATACCAGGACTACAAACCAAGGGTGGTTAATTCAGTGCTGGTGAGAAGCAAAGAGGAATAAATAGGAAATGTGAACAGAAAATCCTTGGTCCATGAGGTGACTTATAGAGGCTGTGATGAATGGTGGTTGTTAAGAGCCATTGAGTTCCTTCCAATCTTGTGGTTAACAGTCCAGTGCTTTATCCTACAGTGCCACATCAGGTCTGGTTTACTTATAATACATGTGACAAAATACAGGTTACTTTTTTCTATAAATAATTTAACACATAGAATCCACTCTTAACTTCAGGTCCTGGCACATAGAACGTTCATGTTTCAAAATGATATAGAAAGAGAATAATAAAGGAATAAAGGATATAAGTAATGCATCTTACTAATAATAGTGTCCTATTTATGACAGCATAAAAAATGAAAACTAAATAGCAAGGGTACCAAGACTATTCATATATTTTTATACACATGATTTGTTATATGCATTTATTTTTATATCACATCTGTTCCTTAACGTGGGAAATTTTTAAAAATGTTGCTTCAAAATCAGAGAAATTTTCTAAACAAAAATATAAAAATGTAAACTGATTGATTCATAACACAGTGTTCATACAATTCTATATGTGATGCAACCATTTCTGCAACCTATCCCTGAAGTATTTTGTACTATTTTTTTTAACACCACGTCAAAACGGAATGTTTGGCATATTCTAGGTATTCAAATCATGCTCCTTTTAAATGTTCTTTGAGATTTAGTGACACAAAGAAGTGTGCTGTTGTTGTTGTTGTTAGGTGCCATCTAGTTGGTACCTACTCATAGCAACCCTATGCACAACAGAATGAAACACTGCCCAGTCCTGGGCCAACATCATAATTGTTGCTACAGCTAGCCCGTTGTTGCCGTCATTGTGCCAAACCATATCATTAGGAGTTTTCTTCATTTTTTTCTGACCCTCCACTTTATCAAATATGATAGCCTTCTATAGTGACTGATCCCTCCTGACAATATGTCTCACGTATGAGAGCTGAAGTTTGGCCATTGTAGCTTCCAAGGAGCACTCTGGCTGCACATCTTCCACCACAGATTTGTTCGTGACTAGATTATTTTGTACAATGTTTTTGGCACCCATCTAGCCAAATGCTTGCTGAAGATAAGACAGGCTGTTAAAATTGAAGTTGTTGAACCATGTGAAATCCCAAAAGCAGTAGCTATTGTGTAAATGATAATTCTACAGTCTTTCACTGAGTTCTGAACTCCAGCCATAGTTTCTTCATTCTTTCCTCCCTTGACACATCTTGCAGGTCTTCACAATCTTCATTGATACATTCAAAACATGTTATTTTATGCAGAGCAGTATGCCTGTAAAACTTGTTGCAATGTTTCAGTGTATCAAGACATTCACTTGTTAAAAATTGATATTTTCTTTACAAACAATCTTGCGGAGACACCATCTGAACTTCCTTTGATTTCACAAGTAGAGAAGAGAAGAACCACCATTAACTTAGACTTTGGTTGGTTTTTGAGGTAGAGATCAAATTTGCTTCTCCAGTCTTTTTCTCCATTACCAATTCTGACAGTAAATCTCCCTTCCACAACACTTTCTACTTCTCTGCTGGGTTCCATAATCAACTGCAATGGCCATATAAAACATAAAGCAAATCTCATGATTATGGGGTTTATTAGGAAGAGATGTTGTTGTTGTTGTTAAGTGCCATCAAGTCAGTTTAGTCCTATATTCTTGAACCATCGACATTACAGTTCAAACCAACTTTACAGTCCAACACATTAACCCACAGCACTATACCATGTGTTGTTGTTGTGAATTTCTGTCAATTCAGTTCTGACCCTGTATAGAGTTTCCAAGAAACGACTGGTGAGCTTGCACCGTCAACCTTAAGGTTTAAAGCGACTTTGCATTCTGGCTCATTAACCCACAGTGCCACACCAGGACTCCTAGGAAGAGATTGTTGTTGTTGTTAAGTGCCTTTGAGTAGATTATGACCCATAGCAACCCTGTATAGGGTTTGTGAGGAGCAGTTGGTGAGCTTGAACTGACAACCTTGCAGTTTAAACAGCTTTTCAGTCTGGGGCATTAACCCACAGCTCCACACCAGGAAGAGATTTCTTGTTGTGGTTATGTGCCGTGGAGTTGGTTCTGACTCATTGCGACCCTGTACAGGGTTTCTGAGGCTATAAATCTTTACGGGAGCAGAAAGCCTCATCTTTCTCCCGTGGAACAGCTGGTAGTTTCGAACTGCTGACCTTGCAGTTGACGGCCCGATTCGTAACCACTATGCAACCAGAGCTCCTTACCAGGAAGAGGTATTAGGGTCAAATTCAAGATCAAGAATGCTCAAGATATAGCACAGTCTCTTTATAGATATCCCCAGACAAGCCTCTCTCTGAACCTAGGCATCTCAGCCACAAACTCCCTGGACTGTTACCTTGCCAAGGCATGGTTACAAAGTTCTTTCAGTATTGCAATACCTATACCCAAAGGATACATAACTCACCAGAAACGTCATCCCAAAGCACTTGACTCTAGCTCTATGGACCAACAAACCCAACTTCCCCAATCAAGGCTACAAGTGGGCTTCTTGCCTAAAGACATTCAGCTGTACTTGCTCAGTGGACCAGGAAGTCCACCACTACTTCTTGTGCTCTGACTCTTGGTTATGCTGCTGCTGCTTTCCTACCCCATTTCTGGGGTCACAGTTTTCTGTCACTGAGTCAGTGAGGTTCAGTCTACAGGTATCTCAGGATCCAAATAACTCTTAGCTCTTATTTGATAGCGAGATCATCACACCCCACCCCTCTTCCTGCTTATGATTTGATTCATTTTGTACCTAGCAGGATCACAAATTTGACCAATCCCCATTTTTGAGTTCCATATTTTTACTATTACAATTAATCCTGTTATAAATCACAATTGAATCATATAATCCTATCAGCATCTTCCCTCACCATCTCTTAGCAACTCACACCAGGAAAAGAGGAAAGACATTAAGATGCATGGTCCCATTAGCATTATAAAGACTATAGCTAGAAGAGTTATGTCAAGCAAATCTTTGTAACACATGACTGATCAACAAATCATGTTTCTCCCTATGGCACAGAAAGTAGACCTTTCATAAATTCATATCAGAATTATCCAACTGCAATCTCTTATCGCATTTGTAGATATTTATGGTGTGTTGCTGTTGTTATTGTTGTTAGACGTTGTTTGAGTTGGTTTCAACTCAGAGTGACAATGTATAGTTCTTCCAGGAATGTCTGATGGGTTTTAACTGCTGACCTTGAGGTTAGCTGTCCAGCGTTTATCCCACAGTGCCACATCAGGATGGGTTACTGCTGTTAGGTATATGTGGGCCTCCCCCCCCCACCCTTTTACTTTAGAACCTCAGGGAGGCAAGGGGTATTGAATCTATCTTTATACAAGAGGAAGTTAAAAAGTATTACTATAAAGTCTTAGAAACATTTATTAGAAAAATATATAAAAAATTGAAGACATTGTTTCTTCATCTAGGTCCATATACTTCTGTAGGTGGTGTTGCTGTCTCTCTAATCTTTCCCCTAAGAATTCTGTACTCTTGTATTCATATTCCATCAAATGGGCAATTTTGACATCTTCAGCAGACTCAGAACTATGATGTCCTTTTAAAATGCTCTTTGAGATTTGGAAGCAAAATGAAATGTAAAAGGGCAACATCAAAACTGGAGGTTATATGAGGTGCAGTTTCCCAAGAAAATTCTAGTAGGCCAACCCTTCTTATTCTCAATGTATGAGCAGGAGCACTGCTATAATGGGATAAACAGAATCTTTGTTGCTACTTTCCTTGCATTATTTTCATCGATGCAATTTTCAGTTTACTTAAAATTTCTTACTAGACTCCCTGTGACCATCATGTGTCCTTCAAGAAAATCTGTCAAGGTTACCCTTTGTCATCACCAAAGTAGTTAACATAACCTCTGAGCCAATTTCTCTACCTTGA
>NW_006408787.1:2646193-2648160 GCF_000296735.1 Chrysochloris asiatica | reverse complement strand
GGACTTTGCAGTCAAGCACGTTAACCAACAGCACCACAACCAGGAGTTCACATATATAAATAGAAATATATAAATTACTTTTTAAAATACTGTTTCTTGTTTGTGAGATTATACCCAAAATATTGTTAGGTGTCATGGAGCTTGCTCTGACTCATGACATGGTTATGTATAACAGTGACAATTTGCCTAAATCTGTGACATCTGCATAGTACATAGATATGCATGAGCCTTAGGTACAGTAATTATAACAATACCTCACATTAAAAGTCTTTTCTTTTTCACAGACTGTCTACCTTATCAAGTATAATGTACGTCTCTAGCTACCAGTTCCACCTGATTGCTTCCAAAGTAAGTGAAGCAAAGTCTCATCATCCTCATTTCTAAGAATTCTGATTGTATTTTTTCTAAGGCATGTGTTTATTCTTCTGACAGTCTATTGTATATTCAGTATTCATCAGAAAGATTATCATTGAAATATGTCAATTCATCTTTAGTCTTCCTTTTTCATTGACCAGCTCTTGCTTAAAAAGTAAACAGCTAACATCTGCTAGAAATTGGAATTCAGAATGTACAAAGTATGAATTCATGCATATAGGAAATCATAAAAAAATAAAATGAAACAAACTCTAAAATATCTATATCCTAAGCATAAGTAAGCTGATATGCAGTGGCATTGGCCATTTTTAGTCAGATAATCATGTCATCTATTATACCAGAGATGCAAATCATAAAGGAATGGTACTTCTTTCATCATCTAAAAGAACATTTCAGGATCTGTTCTGAAGTGCTGTGTACCTACAAGGAAAACTAACAAATAAAACTATTATTCAAATTTATGAATGAGACACTAATGTCAAATACGAAGAAATTGATATTTTTTCTAATATATGCAATCTGAAATTGATCAAACATACACTCAAGATACACTGTTGATTACTGGTGATTAGAATACAAAAGTTGTAAACTAATTAGATTTTATTTAGAAAACATGACTTTGATGGTACAAATGATGCTAAGAATCATATAGGGATTCTACAGGATAACAGCTTACGTATCAAAAGTACTTTTTTTCAATGATAGAAATAACTATACTTATACAAATAACGATCCTCATCAAATGGAATACACAGGAATCAAATTGACTATATCTGTGGAGAGATACTATAAAGATTAGTCAGGGTTATACCAAGATTTGACAATAAAATAGACTATACCAAGAAAATGATAGATATTTAGGGTAAACTGAATTTTTCAGTTCCTAAACAGCTCAAATAATTAATGCTGGTTATATTCTGGTAGTATAGTGGTTAAAAATCGGGCCCCGAACTTTAAGATCGGCAGTTCGAAATACCAGCCGCTCCGCGGGAGAAAGAGGAGGTTTTCTGCTCCCGTAAAGATTTACAGCCTCGGAAACCCTGTGGGTCACTACGGGCTGGAACTGACTCAACGGCACATAACAACAACAACATATGTGAGAAATACTAATGATAGTCTGTTTATTAGTACCTCTTTTTTTTTTTTTTTAATGCTTTATTGTGAGTTATGTGATCGTTTACATTGGAGAACATTAGCTTCACACTGATCCCAACATATATCTTTTCCTTGCCATGGTTACAATCCCCTCCATGCATCATCAAACAACCAAATGGTATACCCTGCAAGCTTGCCCCCTGGTCGTCAGCACACAGCCCCTTTCCCTCTCTGGGTCTAAAGTCCCCAGCTGCTCCATCTCTCCACGTCATCATCTCTGCCTCCATCTCTGGCATTACTGCTTCTCTGGGTAGGGTTCGGTTCTCTGCTCTTCTCCCTTGATGGTCCCAGACTGCAAAGTTAATCATTCCCCTCCTTTTGCTACAAAACATCCACCTTTACATTTTCAGCCCTTACAATCAGTCCTTATAACAATTATTCACCATTATATCACAAGAGACCTAGCCGCATCTCCTTTCATCAGCCCCCGCCCAAGA
>NW_006408787.1:2641693-2645913 GCF_000296735.1 Chrysochloris asiatica | reverse complement strand
GGGTGTTCTTGTGCATATACCCTCTCTTCTCATCAGCTGGATGCTTCATTCTCACTCTAGTCCTCTGTGGCTATGTCACTGACTCTGGGCCCAGGAGTCCCCAGGTCTTGCCTGAAATATATCCTACCTGTATTTACAGACATTAGTAGCAGATGATGCAATAAGTACTAATGGCATTAGACCTAAAGATCTGTGGGATGAAATCAAGAATATCATACAGGTAGGAAGCCAAAGATAATTGAAAAGACAGGAAAAAAAGAAAAGACCAAAATGGATGTCTGAAAGGAGTCTGAAATTTGTTCTCCAGTGTAGAAATGCTAAAGTAAATGGAAGAAATGAGGAGGTCAAAAGTTGCATAGAAAAGTCTAAGGTCACTTTGAGAAGATAAATAAAGTACTATCATGAAATATGCAAAGACCTGGAATTAGAAATCAAATGGGGAAGAACATGCTCAGTATTTCTGAAGATGAAAGAACAGGGAAAAAAAAAAAAAAGGAAAAGAAAAGAAATCTAGCCTCAGCTTGCAATATTGAAGAAATCTATGGGCAAGATACTGAACGATACTGGGGGAAAAAAAAGATGGACAATATACTCAGAGCCATTGTGCCAAAAAGAAATAGACACGGTTCAAAAATTTCAAAAGGTAGCATATAATCAAAAACCAATGCTACTTAAGAAAGAAGTCTAGCTGCATTGAAGGCATTGGTGAAAAACAAGGCTCAAGAAACTGTCAGAAAACAAATTGAAACATTACAACAAGTTGATGTAGCACTGGGGTCATTCACTCATCAATATCCCCCAAAATTGGAAAGTAGCTTGCGGGTCAATCAGTTGGAAGAGATCTATATTTGTGTCCATTCCAAAGAGAGGTGATCTAACAGAATGTTGAAATCATACAACAATGTTACAGGTGTTCATGCAAGTAAAATTTTGCTTAAAATAGTTTGAAAATGGCTACAACAGTACAGCAACAGACAACTGCCAGAAATTCAAACTAGATTTAGAAAAATCTGGAGATATCAATGTTTAAGACAGATGGGTCTTGGCTAGAACCAGAGAATACGAGAAAGATATTCATTTGTATTGACTATGCAAAGGCTTTTGACTGTATAGTTTTTGACAAGTTTTGGATAACATTGTGAAGAATGTGTATTCCAGAACTCTTAGTTTTGCTCATGAGGAACAAGTACATACAACAGGCAGTAGTTCAAACAGAGCAAGGGGGTTATGAATGGTCTACAATCAGGAAAGGTATGCACCAAGGTTGCATCTTTTTATTATATGTATTAAACATGTATGCTGTGCAAATAATCTCAGAAGCTGGATTGTATGCAGAAGAATACATCATCAGGATTAGAAGAAGACTCATTACCAACCTGTGATATGCAGATGATATACTCTTGCTTTCTGGAAGTGGTGAGAATTTGAAATAATCATTGGTGAATATCAAAGACTGCAGCTTTCAGTATGTATTTCACTTCATAATAAAGAAAACAAAACTCAAAACTGGATGAATATAACATCATGATAAATGGAGAAAAGATTGAAATTGTCAAAGACTTCAATTTTCTTGTATTCACAAATCAGCATTCATGAAAGCAGCATCCAAGAAATCAAACAATGTATTACTTTAGGTAAATCTGCTGCACGAAACCTCTAAAGTGTTCAAGAGCAAGATACCAGTCTGAGGACTAAATTGTCCTTGTCCCCAAGTCATGGGATTTCAATAGCCTCATATGAAGGTGAAAGTTGGACAATGAATATGGAAGACTGTAGAATAATTGATGCATTTGAGTTACGACGTTGTTAAGAAGAATTATGAAACTATCGTGGACTTCCAGAAGGACAAACAAATATGTTTTGAAAGAAGTACAGATAGAATGATGCTAAACAGTCAAGATGATGAGACTTTGTTTCTCGTACTTCAGACATGCTATCCAGAGGGACCAGTCCCTGGAAAAAGACATCATTTTTATGATTTCCTGAAAAATACAGTGATTTATCTTACAATCTAGATTGAAGATGTCATGTTGGAGTTTTTTTTTTGCCAATTCTAAGGAATCAAATGACTTATTTTTTTCTCAGCATTTTAATATAGTAAAATAAATTTAACAATATTTGTGATTATGTTAATACATATAAAAATTCAAAATGTAACAAGTCCCATCATTACCATATCTGTTTGTATCAATCCCCATAGTAATAGGAACAGTAAGTCTGAAGAAGTTACATAAAATATTAATTCACTGAAGAATCTTGCTTCTGATCTCTTTAAAGATCAATGGCAGACATACATGTCATTAACAGAGGTTAATGCCATAATAACATATATTATTAACATCGTTTTAGACAAGATAAAATGAATCATTTCCTTTTTGTAAGAGACAATAAATTTTAGACACAATTCTGAACATGCTTTAAAATGAAAAGTACACTTTATAATTGTTATAAAGTACAACCCTATGTAGTGCTGTGGGTTAAAGTTGAACTGAAAGGTTAGTGGTCAAGCTAACCAGTCACTTCTCAGAAGGTCGCTATGACCCTCCTATACAGGGTTACAATGAGTCAGGACCAACTTGATGGCACTTAACAACATGTACATATAATTGTTGCATTTAGTTTATATATATGGAATTCCAAATTTTTGGGAGAAAATATATTTCAATATGAAAGAACTAACCAAGAACAGAACAAAAAACCCTGCCAGTATCCTTAGATTATAAAGGCAAATATGAAAAACATCACCCCAAAAAGACTGCTCTACTTATTTGTGTATTATAATTAACTCTTTCATTTCTGCACTAGCTACCCATTAACTTCAAAGTCTGACATTTTGAAAAAGGTTAGTGTGCAACTTCATTTATACCACTAAATTTCTTCCACTACTGCAGGGTTGAGTGGAAGGTTATGTTACTTGAAGGTTCAGTAAAACAACAACAACAGCAACAATATTTCTTGTGCTTTCTTATATAAAAGCAATATCACTGCATTATTAATTAAGAAGGTTATATTAATTCCTTGGTAGCATAGTAGTTAGCAGTCAGACTGCTAACCTCAAGGTCAACAGCTAGAAACTACCAACCATTCCATGGGAGAAAGATGAGGCTTTCTGCTCCAGTCAGATTTACTGCCTTGGAAACATGATGCAGGGTTGCTGAGTCGAAACCAACTTCACAGCTCACCACCACCACCCACTGCCATAGTATTACTTTATTCCGTAATTTTAAAAGCATATGTGCAATTTAGGTAACACAATAAAAACATTTTGTACAAAAAAAAAATTCTACTAAATTATCCTACAAGAAAAAGAAAATACTTCACTTAAAGAAAGGACAATTTTGTATTTCCCCAGGTATCTTAAATGCAATTTTGAGTTCTGTCATATATTTAAAGAAATTAACTAGTATCATATTCCATATTTCATACAACTGGGAGCTTAACTGGTGTGCAGTATCCATGTGACAAAATTAAAAGTAATGTATCAATGTTATTTAATCTGAATAATAAATTGTTGTATAAAGTTGTTGCTGTTGTTAAGTGAAGTAAAGCCAGTTCTGATCAGTGGAGACATTATATGCAACAAAACAAAGCATTGCCTTGTCCTGTGTCATCCTCAGAATTGTTGTTATGCTTCAGCCCATTGTTGCTGCCACTTTGCTAATGCATCTCCCTGGATGTCTTCCTCTTTTTGATGAACTTCCACTTACCACACATAGTATCCTACTCCAGAGACTAGTCCCACCTGATAGCAAATCCAATGTATGAGAGATAAATCACATTATTCTGCTTCTAAGTAACACTCTGGTTGTACTTTGTCCAACACAGACCTGTTTGTTCTATTGGCAACCCATGGTATCTTCAATATTCTTCTCGAATATCACAACTCAAAAGTATCATTTCTTCTGTGATCTTCCTTATTCATTATCAAATGTGGATATGCATCTGAAGCTATTGAAAATACCATGGTTTGGTCGGGTATACCTGAGTTGTCATCCTTCTGATATTCTCTGCTTTTAGCCAAGATCCATCGGACATCAGCAAAGATATCTCTCATTCCATGGCCTCTTCTGAATCCAGCTTGAACCTCTGGACGTTCTCTGTCAATGTATGATTGTAGCTGTTTTGTATTACCTTTAGCAAAACTATACTCACTTAAGATATCAAAGAGATTGTCCGATGATTTCCGCATTCTGTTGGGTCACCTCTCTTTGGAATGGGCA
>NW_006408787.1:2619863-2640433 GCF_000296735.1 Chrysochloris asiatica | reverse complement strand
ATGCTGGGTAAGGTGGAGGGTCAGAGAAAAACAGGAAGACCTCTAACAAGATGGATTGGCCAGTTGGCATCATTGATGGACTCAAGTGTGGCAGTGGTAGTGAGGTTGGCCCAGGATCAGACATTGTTTCGTTCTGCTGTGCATGGGGTCGCTATGAGTCAGTTCCAACTCGATGACACCTGACAACAATGACAACAACAACCTTAGTTGTCAAGCTGATATCTTTTGCTCTTGAACACTTAGTTGCAAACATCATTTATAATTTAATCCTACATAGCTCAATATAAAATTGACTATGCAAAGGCTTTCAACTGTGTGGATCATGACAAGCTATGGACAACATTGTGAAGTATGAGTATTCTGGAACACTTAATTGTGCTCATAAGCAATCAGTACATGGACCAAGAAACAGTTGCTCTAACAGAACATGCTAATACTGAATAGTTTAAAATTAAGAAAGGTGTGAGACAGGGTTGTATTCTTTCACCATGCTCATTCAACCTGTATGTTGAGCAAATAATTCAAGAAGCTGGGTTATATAAAGAAAAATGTGGCATCAAGATTGAGGGAAGACTCCTTAACAAGCTGTGATATGCAGATGATACAACCTTGCTTGCTGAAAGTGAAGAGTACTTAAAATATTTACTGATAAAGATCAAAGAGCACAGCTCTCCATATGGATTGCATCTCAATGTAAAGAAAACACAAATCCTCACCACTATACCAATAAACAACATTCATATCAACAGAGAAAATATTGAAGTTGTCACAGACTTCATCATTCTTCTTGGATCAACCATGAACATTCATGGAAGCAGCACTCAAGAAATCAAACGACATATTGCATTAAGCAAACCTGCTGCACAAGAGCTTTGAAAGTGTTGAAGAGCAAAGATGTCAGCTTGAGGACTAAGGTACACCTGACCCAAGCCATGGTATTTTCAATTACCTCATATGCATGCGAACACTGGACAGTGAATAATGAAGAAAGTTAATGAATTGATACATTTGAGTTACTGTGTTGGAGGAGAATATTGAAAGTGCCATGGGCTGCCAAAAAAAAACAGCATATCTGTGTCAGAATAAGTGCAACCAGAGTGCTCCTTGGAGGCCAGGATGGACAAACTTCATCTCTCCTACTTTGGACATTTTGTCAGGAGGGACCAGTCACTGTAGAAGGACATCATGTTTGGTAAGGTGGAGGGCCAGAGGAAAAGAGGAAGACCCCCAGCGAGATGGATTAGCAAAGTGGCAGCATCAATGGGCTCAAGCATGGCAACAATTGTGCAGTTGTCCCAGGACCAAGCAGTGCTTCTTTCTGTTGTACACAGGGTAGCTATGAGCTGGTAGTGACTTGATGGCACCTAACTACAACAACAACAAATCAAAATACAAATAGTTCATAGGTATTAGAAAATGATGAATAATTTTGTCTTAGTATTTTCAAGTTTATTGTTGAACAAATGATAAGGAAGAAACAAATGTGAGCATTTATCTCAATAAATCATAAGGAAATAGATGCTTCAATCAATTATTGAAAAAATAATGGGACAATAATATCATTCTCCTTAGAAATGATTAAAGTGAATACTTTTGTTTAAACACACCAAATAATTATTGAGGATCCCTATAATTTTTAATGCTATGATTAAAAGGAATGTTTAGTCTGTACACAGGATGGGGGAGAGAGTGGAAGGACAAAGTAGATAGGGGAAGACTGAGACAGGTTTACATCAGCTAAATTGGACAGAAATAGTGACACATGTTCAACCTTGGGACAACAGGGTTCTATGATACAGAGAACAAGTCATACCCTGAAGAGGGGAAATAATACTAAGATTCTTCACTTTCTTATGAATATTGGTTTCCCTTGCTTACTATTGTAAAATAGACACTTCAGTGGGATAGAAAGGAATTTCAGGAAACATGATTACAGAAAGCTTTTAAACCCAACTTCAGCCTATAACTGATTGGAATACCAAAAGGGGTTCTACAACTTGCCCAATGAAATAGGCTTTTCTCTTAGGTTACTGACAATACCATGGCTTGGGTCAGGCACACCTTAGTCCTCAAGCTGATTTCTTTGTTCTTCAACACATTAAAAAGGTCTTGTGCAGCAGATTTTCCTAATGATATGTGTCTTGACTGCTGCTTCCATGAGTGTTGATAGTTGATCCATGAAGAATGAAGTCTGTGACAACTTTAATCTGTTCTCCATTGATAAGAATGTTGTTTTTTGATCCAGTGGTGAGGATTTTTGTCATAAAGCATAGGTAAACATCTTGCTGTTATTCTCTGCTTTCACCCCTAATCTATCAGACATCGGAAACGATATCCCTTGTTCCATGTCCTCTTCTGAATCTGGCTTGAGCCTCTGGAAGTAATATAGCAACTACATAAAAATTGTTTTAGAGTTTGAAATTTGAAGCTTATTTTATTTTTTGAAAATGTAAAGTTTCATGACATTTACTATATCTCCATTTAAACGAAACTCCAAAGAGTCATAAATGTTTTAAAGAATGACTAAAATTTCCATTTCTTGAATGGCAAAGCTAAGCCTTAATGAAAAAACAAACAAACAAACAAACAAACTGTTAGGAGATATTTTCCCGATCATTGTAGAGAAGTGATCATTGCACTATAATAAGTTTCCATTGCTGCCACAACAAATTATCCCACATTTAGTATCTTAAAGCAATACTCATTTATTATCCCTCAAGTTCTGTACATAAAGGATTATCAGTACTCTATGTCATGTCTTCAAGAATGCTGGAATCTTAGAATATGTTAAGGGTTTTTATATTGTTTGTTTCTTTGTTAATTTTTAGGATATAAGGGCTCAGCTCACTTCTGAAAACTCAATTATGAATGGATATGCTTCTAAGTCACTTAAATCACTGACAGAATTATTTCATCCTGCATATAACTGAGATTCTTAGTTTCCTGAGGTTGTCAGCTGGAGGCCACCAGTAGTTACATGTAATGTACTTTTTTCATAGGCTCACTTTCAACTTGACAGTTTGCTTCTTAAAACATGTTCATAATAAGCTCCCATGTATATCTTGTGTGCCATTTAGGAAAACTATCAAGATTACTATTTGGGAATACCAAAACAGTTACCATAAACTTCTGCACTGACCATTCTGTCTTGGATTTAGCAGAATCAGCAAATTCCTTTAGAAGCCACTGTTATGATGGGTTTCTGGATCATGTGTATAAATTCATGACTCTTTCCTGGTTTCAATTCCACCCATAAAATTGTATTTCTTATCTTTGATCTTGCTTGAAAGACTGATGGAAAGAGCACCTCTTTGAGCTTGCTGATCTCCATGTTACACTTTTTGCATCCATTGAGCTAAAGGCTTGCTAAAGCCAAGATGTTTAATTAAGACTGAAAATGTTGAAGCATGTGAAATCTCAACTTCAGCAACTGTTACATAAATAGTAATTCTATACTATTTCACAACCAATTTGTGGACCTTAAAACACTTATTGATGAAGATCAAAGACTGTATGGCATATGTTGTGCCTCAATGTAAAGAAAACAAAATTCCTCACAATGGGACCAAAAAATAGTATCATGGTAAATGGAGAAATGATGATAGTTGCCAAACACTTCATTTTCCTTGGATCCACAATGAGCAATCAATAAATAAAATGGTATGTTGATTAGCACAATACCTCTTTAAAGTTTTCAAGAGTAAAGGTGTCAGCTTGAGAGCTAAGATATGCTTAAACCAAGTCAGCCTTCTCAATAGCTTTATATGCTTGTGAAATTTGGACAAGGAATAAGGAAGGCCATAGAAGAATTGACACATTTGTGTGATGGTGTTGGAGAAAGATATTAAAGTTACCATGGATTGCCAGAAAAACAAATAAATCTGTGTGTTGGAAGACATACAGCCAGATTGCATCTTAGAAGGCAATATGACCAGACTTTGTTTCTCATACTTTTGACCTATTTTAAGGAAACACCAGTTCCTGAAGAAATGCATCACGATTGGTAAAATGTAGGATCAGTGAAAAAGTGAAATATTTCCAATTAGATATATTGGCAAAGTGACAGTGGCAATTGGCTCAAGCATAACAATGATCATGCGTTTGGCACAGGAACGGGCAGTGTTTTGTTCTGTATTATGTAAAGTCAATATGAGCTAGAACTGACTTGATGGCGGCTAACAACAGCAACACCAGCTTAATTGCATGTTTGATCAATTTCAGGTTGAAGAAGTTGTTAATTAATTGGGGCATCAATTTGAATAATAGTGGTATTAATTAATCTTCCTTGTAATCACCTAGATATTATACAACCCCAAATAGCAGCAATGTAAAGAAAGCAAAAATCCTCACAACTAGACCAATAAACAACATCATGATAAATGGATAAGAGATTGAAATTGTTTAGGATTTCATTTCACTTGGATCCAAATTTAACACACATGGAAGCAGTGGTCATGAAATTAAATGATGTGTTTCATTGGGCAAATCTGCTGAAAACAAAAACTCACCTCTTTAACAGTTAAAGAGTAAAGATGGTACTTGAACCTAATCAAAGCCTTGGTCATTTCAATCACTATATATGCATGTAAAAGCTGGACAATGAATAAGGATGATTGAAGATGCATTGATGCATTTGAATTTTGGTTTTGGAAAAAAAAAATATTGAATATGTAATGAATTATCAAAAGAACAAACAAACCTGTCTTGTAAGAAGTATAGCCAGAAGGCTTCTTGCAAGTGACAATGGTGATATTTCAGCTCAGGTAGTTTGAACGTGGTGTCAGAGTAAGATGTCTCTGGAAATGGATGTCATACTTTGTAAGGTTGAGGATCAGCACAAAAATGAGATGGATTGACAAAGTGGCAACAAAAATGGACTTGAACATGACAACAATTGTGAGGGTGGTACAGGGCTTGTAGTGTTTTGTTGTATTGTACATAGGGTTGTCAACAAGTTGGAACCAACCTGAAGTAATATAACACCGATAACAATTCTGAACTAATCCTGAAAGTACATTATTTTCATACTTCATGATTTTTTTTTCTCTTAAGTATGATTTTCACAAAAGTTATTAGAATTAGCTTTATGTGAGCTAACTAAATTGAAGAATAAATGCCTCTACCTAAAATAAACAGAAAAAAGAAAACCATATACTCAAAGAGTTCTGCCTCTGAGGCAGTTTCAACCCACTTTTTGGCTTTTGCGGATCAATCTTCTATTATGTCTCAAATTTTGTATGTATGTATAAATGTATGGATTTAAAACAAAACTTATTTTGAACCAAATAAAAGAAAATAAATGATCATACTTTGTACAGATATAGCCTTACTATAAGTTACTTTAAGTTTAAAGGTGAAATTTTAATGGACTAAAGCAAATAAAATTTATGTCTCCCTGACCATTTCTTTTTTTTCCTGAAAACACTCTCAAGAGATGAAGGCATTCTATTTTCAGCTTCATTCCCTGAACTGACTCAGTTTGTGTCTCTACATGCAAAATGCAATTAAATATTCAGAAATGGTATTAGCACTAATACCACTAATGTTACTGTAGTAAATTATTTTTAATGCTTTCTGTTTAAATTGGGAAAAAAATATCAAAATATCATCTTTGGTGGGACATAGAAACTTCATGACTTATTTTATGACTACAGCACATCATCAAAGGGTTATGATGAAGGACCCATTGTTCCATGCTAACAGGTAAAGATAACTTTTATTTTGTTTCTATTTTATTTTATTTTGTTGCATGTACCAATGAAAAGATTCTGGTTCATAAGAACCTAATGCACAGTAGAATGAAACACTACCTGGTCATTAGCCATCCTCACAACTGTTATTTTTGAGCCCATTGCTGCCACTGTGTCAATTCATCTCATTGGGTGTCTTTCTCTTTTTCTCTGAGGAAACATGATGTCTTTTTCTCTCTTCTTTGTCAAGTATGTTGCCCTTCTCCAGACAGTGGTCTCTCATGATTACCTGTTTGAAGTACGAGAGATGAAGTCTTGCTATCTTCACTTCCAAGGAGCACTCTGGATATATCAATTCCACATCAGATTTGTTAGTTCTTCTGAAATCCATGGTATTTATAATATTATACTCTGAAGTCATAATCAAATGCATTAATTATTTTATGCCTTCCTTAATCATTGTCCAACTTTCACATGTATATAAGACAATTGAAAATATAATGATTCAGTCCTCAAACTATCTTTGTTCTTGATTATTTTAGAGAGATTTTGTTCAGCAGATTATTCAAATACAATATGTCATGTGATTTCATGACTGCAGTTTTCATGAGTGTTGATTGTAAATCCAAGTAAAATGAAGTCTTTGACAGCATCAAACTTTGTTAATTTAAAATGATACTGTTTGTTGTTCTAGTTGTGAGAATTTTGGTGTTCTTTACATTGAGATGTAATCTATATTGAAAGCTATAAACTTTGATATTTATCACTAAGTAATTCAAGTCCTCTTAACTTACAGCAGACAAGGTTGTATCATCTGCACACTGTAAACTGATGATGAGTTTTCCTCCAATCCTACTGCCTAAGACTTTCTTCTTCATATAATTCAGTGCCTTTGATTATTTGCACAGCATACAGATTGTACAGGTTTGGTAAAAGAATACAAGCCTGGCACGCATAATTCCTGAATGTAATCCATTCAGTATCCACTTGTTATGTTCCAATTATTGCCTCTTGATCTATGTACAGTATACAGGTGTCTCATGAGAGTAACAGAAAGTTTTCTGGAAAACTCATTCTTTTTAATGCTATCTGTAGTTTGCCATGATTTGTTCAGTCAAAATTTTTACATAGTCAATAAAGCACGAGTAAATTTTTTTCTGGTATTGTCTACTTTCAGCAAAGACACATCTGACATAGCAATGACACCCTTAGTTCCACGTCCTCTTCTGAAAATGACTTGAATTTCAGATCATATTTTAGTTCTTTTGTGGATTTGCTTTAATTGTCTTCTTTAAATTGTCCATTTCCAGTATAGTCTGGTCTTTATTTGGTTGATAATAATGAATTCTCCACTATCTTGTCCCACAAATGTAGTCCATTTGACTTCTATGTATTCCATCAGGTGAGGTTCATGTGTATAATTGCTTTATATGTTGTTAAAAAGCAAACAAACATAAAAAAAATATTTTCAACAAACAAATCTTTCGTCTCTCATAATTCTATCATAAGGTCTTCAGCATCATTTTTTCCAATTACTACATTTCCTCTTTGTTTCTAACTTTCACATTTCAATCACTAGTAATTACCAATGCATCTTGATTTAGGGCTTGATTAATTTCAAACTGAAGGAGTTGGTAGAGATTTTCAATTTTATCATTAATGGCTTTAGTGTTGGTAAATAAATTAGAACAATAATGGTATTAACTGATCTTCTTTGTAGGTGTATGTAGGTGTATTATCCTATCACAGATAACATTGTACATCAATGAAGATCATCAGATGTTTGCTTTGATGATGAGTGTGATGCTATTCCCCTTTAATTTGCCATTCCTGCTACACTAAATCATATTATTATTTATTTGATTCAAAATGGTCAAAACAAGTCCATTTAGGCTTGCTGGACTTCAAAGTCATCTGAACCGCAATGTCAGTGGCACAAGCCACTCCTCGGGTGCTATGGGTCAGAACTGACTCAACGGCACTTAACAACAACAACATGCCTAAGATATTGATCTTTCCATGTTCCATTTTATTTTTGACAACTTCCAGTTTTCCTAGATTCATATTTCATTAATTCCATGTTCCAATTATTTGTGGATGTTTGCAGTTGTTTTTCCTCATTTGTATTATGCCCCATCAGCAAATGAAGGTCTTGAAATCTTTGCTCCATACACATTTTTATGGTCAACTCTACATTGAAGAAGCAACTGTTGTTCAATCATATTTTGAGTGCCTTCCAACCTGAGGGGCTCATTAGATGACACTGTATCAGATGATATTTTACTGCTATTCATTTTTTTTTTTTCATTTTTTGCCACAATATCAGATAATTGAAAAGGAATGGTGTTGCATTCATCGTCAAAAAGAACATACCCAGATCAGTCATGAGGTACAATGCTGTAAGTGATAGGCTAATATCTACGCACCTACAGGAAAGTCTAGTTAATACCACTATTATTCAAATTTATGCACCAGCCACTAAAGCCAGTGAGGATGAAATAGAAGAATTCTACCAACTTCTTCAAACTGAAATCGATCAAACATGCAATCATGATGTATTGTTCATTACTAGTGATTGGAATGCAAAGTTTGGGAACAAAGAGGAAGGACCAGTAGTTGGAAACTTTGGCCTTGGTTTTGTATATATGCAAATAATTATGTTGAGGAATTTCCTTTCAATTCCTACTTTGTTGAGGGTTTTTATCAGGCATGAATGTTGGATTTTGTCAAATGTCTTTTTCTGCATCAGTCTATATGATCATGTGGCTGTTTTCTTTTTCTTATTTATATGATGGATTATATTGATTGTTTTTCTAATGTTGAATCATCCTTGCATTCCTTTATGAAACCCACATGATCATGATGTATTGTTTTTTTTATGTGCTGCTGGATTCTGTTGGCTAGGATTTTGTTGAGAATTTTTGCATCTATGTTCATGAGGGATATTGGTCTATAATTTTCTTTCTTAGTTATGTTCTTCCCTGGTTTTAGTATGAGGGTTATGCTGGCTTCATAAAAAGTATTAGGAAGTTTTCCGTCTTCTTCTATATTCTGGAATAATTTCAGTAGATTTGGTGACTGTTCTTCCCTGGATGTTTGTTAGAACTCACCAATAAAGTCATCTGGGCCTGGACTTATTTTGATTGAGAGTTTTTTGCTGACCTGATCAATTTCTTCTTTTATTATGTGTCTCTTCAGGTTTTCTACCTCACTCTGTGTAAGTTTAGGTAGGTTATGTTTTTCTAAAACTGTATCCATCTCTTCTAAGTTTTCGAATTTGTTGGAGTACAGCTCTTCATAGTATTCTGTTATTATTCTTTTGATTTTTTGGTTCCAATGTGACATCACCCATGTGGTTTCTAATGTGAGTTATTCGTATCTTCTCCCTCTTTTCCTCTGTTAGGTTTGCCAGTGGTCTGTCAATATTATTAATGCTTTCAAAGAACCACTTCTGTTCCTGTTGATTCTTTCTATAGTTTTTTTCTGTTTTCCATCTCATTTAATTTGACTCTTATCTTTATTATTTATTTTTCTGATGACTCTAGGTTCCGTGTTGGTCTGTTTCTAATAGTTGGGGATGCTGTGTCAATGTGGTAATATTGATTATTTCTTCTTTTTGGAGGTGCACATTTATTTCAATAAATTGTCCTCTCAGCACTGCTTTTGCCGTGTCCCAAAGATTTTGGTATTTTGTGTTTTCAGTCTCATTTTTTTTCTAGAAACTTTATGAATTCACGTTTAATTTCTTCTTTTACCCAGTTGCTTTCATCAGGGTATTATTCAGTTTCCATGATTTCGAATTTATTTCCTTGGTCTTCTTATTATTGATTTCTAGTTTTATAGCATCTTGGTCTGAAAAATTGTTTTGTAGTATTTTAATGTTTTTTAATTTACGGAGGCATTCTTTGTAACCTAACACATGGTCAATTCTGGAGAATGTTCCATGTGCACTGGAGAAGAATGTATATTGTGCTGTTGTTGGTTGAATGCTCTGTGCACATTTATGAGGTCACGTTGGTTGATTGTACTGTTTAGTTTCTCTGTAACTTTGTTGAGTTTCTTTCTAGTTGTTCTGTCACATTTAGAAAATGGAGTATTAAAATCTTTCACTGTAATTGTAGATTTATCTATTTCTTTCTTCAATTCTAGTAAGATTTGCTTCATATATCTTGGTGCTTTTTCATTGGAAGCATAGATATTGATTATGGTAATGTTGTCTTGCTCAATTCGTCCTTAGATCATGAGATAATGTCCTTCTTTATCTTTTATGCTGGTTTTTGTCTTAAAGTTTACTTTATCAGAGATTAGTATTGCTGCTCTTGCTTGGTTATTGTTGTAGTTAGCTTGGTATAGTTTTTCCCATCCTTTAACTTTTAGTCTGTTTTTGTCTTTGTAAGGTGTGTCTTTTGCAGGTAGCATATTGAAGGGTCTTGTTTTCTTATTCATTCTGCCACTCTCTGTCTCTTCATTGGTGCATTCAATCCATTGACATTCAATGTAATTATTGATAGGTATGAATTAAATTTCTGCCCCTATGTTAATTTTTTGGTAGTGCTGTTCTTTCCTTTGTTCTGCATGCCTTCTTGTTCTGAGTTTGTGGGGTTTGTGCTAATTCTTGTCAGATTTTTTGTTTGTTTGTTTGTTTCATATTTGCTTGCGGTGCTTGGAAGTTCATTTTCAATGTAAGTTGTGAAGTATTAACTTTCTTTGGGGTTACCTTATAGCTTATTAACTTTTCTTTCAATTTATCTATCTATTGTATACTGTAATCTCCCTGACCTCTCACCACCTGGATCCCTGTTCCTACATTTTTGCCTTCTTTGATACTGATATTATTTTGATCTTCGATTGACCTCCCAGCTCCTTTGCTCTGTGGTTAGTTTTGTTCTGTTCTGGACTCTGCTATCCATCATCTGAGTTCAAGGTGGTGTTGCCACACCTGTCAACTCTGGTTGTTGTCTGTTCTTGTTGGTTTTCAGTCCAAAGAACTCTCTTTAGGATGTTGGGAAGTGCTGGGTTGGTTTTGACAAAATCTCTTAGCTTCTGTTTATCCTGGAATATTTTGATTGCACCACTGTATTTGATTGATAGTTTTGCTTGATAGATGATTTTTGGTTGGCAGTTTTTTTCTTTTAGGGTTTTGTATATGTCTCCCCATTGCCTTCTTGCCTGCATGTTTTCTGCTGAGAAGTCAGAGCTTAATCTGTAAGTGACACTTTTCTTCTCCCTGCCGCTTTTAGGATTCTCACCATGTCTTTGATTTTGGAGAGTTTGATTATGATATGTCTTAGTGATTTTCTTTTGGGGTCCATCCTTCCTGGGCTAAGTTTGGCTTCTTGAATGTTTATCTTCTCATCTTTCAAGATGTTAGGAATATTTTCTTCCAGAATCTCTTTAATTATCTCCTGTGTACTTCTCTGATTCCTCCTGTTCTAAAATGCCAATAATTCTTAAATTGTTCATTTTCATGTTATCAGTATGAATATTTGACTCTCTTCAGTTTTGTTTTTGTTTTGTTTTTTCCCTTTTTTTCTGCTTTCTCTTCTATCTTAGCAGTATTGGGAGATTTATCTTCCAGCTCACTGGTTTTGGTTTCTATCTCTTTGATTTTGCACCTTTCCCCTTTCAGTGTATAGTCCATTTCTGACATTTTGTTATTAATATTGGACCTCTTTTTGCAGATTTTGAATTGTTTCCAATGCTGTATTGATCTTGTTTGATTGCTTTTGTAGTATTTTCCTGACTTCTTCCTTGTTTTCCTCCACACCTTTTTGGTGCATTTGAATTTGTTTCCATATCATTCTTCTGAATTCCTTCTCAGACAAATACAAAACCTGCTCTACCTCTTCTGGGCAGCCTTTGTCTGTCTCCAGCTCATTTGTCTCAGTTACTCTTTTTTGTTTTGGGACATGTTTTGGGATCTTTTGTTGTGTTTTATTGGTCATTTCCTATAGTTATGTGAGTTTTTAATGCTTTGATGGATGCTTGTTGCCGTATTATTAAGCTTACTGGGTGTCTCCTTGTGTATATGATCAGGAGATTGGTTTCCTTTATTTGCATGTAATTTTTAGCAGCTGTTATTGGCTCTTGTCTCAATGGTGGAATATTATAGGGTATTCTTGTAGCTTGGCTATATGGCCACTATTGCTTTCTCTTCTTAGGAAATGTAAGGAGAAAAAGTGTGCACCTATAGGAAAAGTGTGTGAACAAAAGGACCCAAAGCAGAAACAATATAAAAGTAGAGAGAAAATCTACCACTTTGAAACAAAAATAAAACTGTGGCTCACTGGCCAGTCCCCTTGCTACACAGGCAGTGTGTGGGCACTGTTGTAGCCTCCAGCAGTGGGTGAGGGTCTCCGCTCACTCAGGCCCCTCCTCTAGTCACCACCACAGAGGTGCATAGACAGATATTGAGAAGTTAACGGGGGAAAGATTGTCTACTACTTTTGTCTCTGAAGGTCATTTAGGTATCTGTGTAATTCTCAAGATAGAGTTTGTGAGGAGAGGCTGGTGTGTTTGAATTACCTAATTTGTGAATCAAAACAACCATGTGGCTAGTATTTAGCCCACAGTGCTATACCAGGACTCCTAAATCATTCATAGAAGTAACATTTTCTCCAAAACATTTTTTACTTCGTAGTATAAGCAATGATTTGTTGTACTAGATTGTATGTACATATTCCCAATCTTCCAAAATAAACCACAATCTCTTAGTTGGTTTAATAATTTAATAATCTACCTGATAATGACTTAAAGCTAAATTGCAACTCCCAATTTTCAACTTCCTTCAAACTTTGGTTTTCTTTTTCTTTAAAATTAAAATGTTGAAAAAAATAATAATGCCTTGAATGGGAACACCAGTTCTAGGATGTGATGAGGTGTCTCTCCTGATAGATGGATTCTGGGCTGCGACAGATGAGCTAGCAGTCAGATTATTATTCTGACACAGAACTCTACAGGTGTCAATGCTGTTGTTTTAAACTTGCTTGTTCAAAATTATACTCTTAAAAAAAAACAAAACTTGATAATAACTTTACATAATATGCTCCCAAATTATTGATAGTACCATTATAGGTTAAAATGTACAACTTTTGTTTCACAAATTATATATCATTTGCTTTGATATGCAGGTTTGAGCCTTGCTCTCATTAGAGTCTACTTAGAGAAATTTTTAATTGCACAATTAATTTCATGGTCTCATGCTATGGAAATTTCAATAATGCCCTAAAGACTCAAATATAATATCTCATCAGCAAAACACACACACAGAGGCAGATACCACATATCCTAAAATTCATTGCAAAACTAATTGGTATATCTACGAAATACTATACAATCAATTCTTAAAAATTGGCATTAATTAATTTCAGTATGTTTATTTGTTAATTTTTTCTGTTTTTAGGAGCTGTCTAGTTAGTTCCTACTCATAGTAACCCTATGCACAGAACAGAAAACTTCATTTTAAAATATACAAATAAAAAGTACAAGAGAAAAACAAGAATGGAAAAAGTTGTAAAAGCATCATCACATTTTCTTATATAGATAAAAATAACACTTAAAATAAGTTCACTAAACACTTAAATTTTGAGCAAAAGTTTAAAGAAATTTCTATACTATAATTTGTTCATTTAAAAAATGTGTTTCTTGTATTTCACATTTGTCTAGTATCCTCATATTCAAACTATGATAAATGTTTGCATTAACTATCTAATTATCCACACAGACTGTTAAGGTACTCTATAAGGCTACCATTAAAATATAGTTTTAATTTAATAATTTCTCTACTCCTGCTTTTACTGCAAACTAACATAACTTACCACTTTGAATCCTATAATTATGCTGTACATGGTCTTCTGTTTAAACAGTCAACCCTCTAGAATCCATAGTTTCCTCAGTACTTCAAAGACCCCTATTAGTTTTTCATTTAATTGGCAACTGCAATGTTAGAGAAAGTTGAGGCTTTCAGTTCCCATAAAGCTTTTTACTCTCGGAAACCCTATACAGGGTCACTATGAGTCGGAATCGACTCCACAGCACATTACCACCACCACCACCGATGAGCCCTGGTTGCTCTGTAGGATAAACACTGGATTGCTAACTGAAAATTTATGAATTCAACCCCACCACGTGCTCCAGAGAAGATAAAAGTGCCTTTCTGCTCTCATAAAGATTCACAGACTATGAAAGCCTATAAAATATCCCTATGAATTATGTCATAGGGATAAAATGTGCTTTATGTCAGTGGATTTGTTTTTTAGTGGTAACATTTTTGCAAAGGAATCCTGGTGGCACAATGAATTGAGCATTGTACTTCAATGTCAGCCAGCAAACACACTAGCTACTCAGAGGGATTAAAATGAGGCTGTTTTCTCCTGAAATACTAAGGCAGCTATTGTACTATGTATTATTAGGGTGGCTGCCTATGGGAAGGCTGCTGGCTTGAAGAATGTGCCCTTGGAATTTACAGATTAATTCAAGGAGCTTTGTTAACACTTGTAACATGGCTAAGAGACCTTGAGTTGATTTTGAGTTTGATTTTCTTTCCCCTTTGTGAAACCTGAGGAAGTCAGACTTGGTTCCCTATCATTTTTACAGCAATACTCAAAGAACGTAGGAAAAGAGCAGGATTTGAGCCCTTCAAGTATGCCAACTCTGATACAAATCAAATAATAAGTAATTCTCCAAAAGGTTAGAAAGATTGAAATACCACCTTTGGGATGTATATAGCTAGATGGAGGATATGTTGAGAAACAATAGTTTCACATTTTCATAATTTCACTTAATCAAAGTTTCTATGATTTTACGAGAAGACTTTATGACTTACCCTTACAGAAGATAATATGGTAAAGTAGGAAGATGACAAAACAGCATTTCTGTCAGGTATAAACTGATCTTGGCAATGTTATTGATTTCCTGTGATTTTGTATGATTCATTCAACCAAATTTTCTTATCAGTAAAAGCAAAATTGAATTATCATCCTATTAAACTTGATTATTAATTTAAAATTATTAATTTTTCTATTCCCTCAAAAGTAACTGGGACTAAATTATGATTTTCCTTTCCTTTTGCTTCCTGGTAAATTAGAAATTTTGTGAGCATCAGAACTTTCTTTTTTCCCTCCCTGGTAGCACTGTAGGTTAAAATCTGGGCTGCTAACAACAAGGTTAGCAATTTGAAATTGCTAGATGCTATGCTGGAGAAAAATGAGTTTTTTCTACTCCTGTAAAGATTTATAGCCTTGGAAACCCAATACAATGTATCCATGAGGATGAACACAATGACCACCACCATAATACGTAGCACTGGTAGTGAATTGAGGTTTAATGATCTTTAAATGAAAAAGTTTAAAAGTTTAGTGGGACTGAAACAACCAGAGGGTACAGCATTTTTGCTAATTACAAGTCATAAATTAGCACTTTGAAACTGTGTCTTAAGTTACATATTTCAGTGCTTCTTTCCAAATGGCAACCTCTTAGGTGTTCAGAGAAAATGATCTAAAATAAGTTCTGATTTCCTTGAACCAAGTCAGGATATATTTATCAGAGAATTTACTTTCATGGTATTTCAGGTGTTTTCACATGTGTGGCTCAATGAGTTGGTTACCCTGAAACTTTAATGCTATATTTAAGTAATTACAACATAAAATCAAGTATCAGATAATAAACAAGGGGTCAAGTTTACTAGAGGGCTACGATGATTTCATATACGAACTAAAAAGTGCATAACATCTTCATTAGTGATTACAGTGTTTCTCTGACAGTCTACCATGATATCCCATGAAAATTCAGTTTGTA
Source organism: Chrysochloris asiatica (assembly GCF_000296735.1). Lineage (NCBI taxonomy): Eukaryota > Metazoa > Chordata > Mammalia > Afrosoricida > Chrysochloridae > Chrysochloris > Chrysochloris asiatica. The sequence goes on along the minus strand of NW_006408787.1, from coordinate 2,624,948 downwards.
TTCTGTATGCAAGAAAATATCAATTATAAATTTGAATTTGCTTCTAAGAATAAATTCTATTACTAAACATATAAAAATGTTTGGCAGTATAAGACATATAATATTTTTGCATAGTACTTAATAATTTTAAAACAAATTCCTATTCATTACCTCATTTTATCTTACAACAACCCACTGAGCAAACAGAGATGATTAACTTCATTTTTCTATGAGAAATACTACAATGAATACTCAAAATTTTACACAGTGAGCTGGAAATCCAAGATTAAATTGGTTCACTGTTCTGCTTCAATGCTTCCTCATTGTGAAAACTCTATCCTACTACATTTGTGACATGAGTTGTGAAAATTGTTTGTGAGGGAAAAGATGTTTAGTTGATATTAAAGGAAGAATAATATTTCCTTAATCCTTATGCTTCTTACCAAGGGAAGGAAATCCTATGGCTGTTAAGTTATTAGAAATGTAACACTAATTACTCACTCTGCTCCTGAGAGAATAAATTATCTTATTAATAAATATTGAAAAAAATAAATGGCAAATTCTACTAACTCTGTGCTAACAAAGAATGAAAGCCAGTAGACCCTTTAGGTTTCCTTCTCAGGTATGGAGTTAGGGATGAAGAGAAGTAATGCCTCATAAAAATGACTAAGTTTATATTATTTTGTGTAAATGTGAAGCTAATTCTTAAGTTTTCCTCCAGATTAATTTATCTAAAGCTGCATCCCCCAAATTGGCTTCTGCCAATAAAAGATGTTTATATTCTCTCCCTCAGATTGCTTTGAACCTTGAAAGGAAGTGCAGTGTTGATTTGGTCCATTATGAGTTTATGAGCACTTATAACTAGCAAAAAAAAAAAAAAAAAGACTATTTAATGTAAATGAAATTGAATTGGGTTACAAGTGACTACTCTAACTATAAGTTAATTTGTTCATTATCCCCCTAATTTATTAAAATTGCATTGTATTTTTAGAAAGCAACTCACTTGAAAGCCAGGAAAGAGTAACTGAATTCTTTGTAAGTTTGTCTAAGCTATTTAAATGAGATGAAATCAAATGATTGGATACAATTCTTTCAAATTAAAAGATAAAGTTTTCATTGTACGTTGTACCCAAATTATATTTGATTGCCTTGCCAAAGAAAATAATGAAGTATATGGCAGAGAGGAAATAAGTGAAGTTAACAAATAGGCCACAATTGTAGTAATCCAACTGGAAACTAAGAGTGACTTAGATCAGGGTGATAGTGAGATAGTGGCAAAGTCAGTAGACTATTGATTTCTATTGGAAGAGCCAAAATTTTCTATTGACAGATTAGTATGTTCCAAGAGGGAAAGAGAGATAAACTAAGATTCTAAATCTATTAGACTAAATACATGTTTGTTGGTAGGTGCCACAAGTTGGCTCTGATTCATAGAGACATTATGCACAATAAGCAATATACTACCCATCCCTATGCCATTCTAACAATTATTGCTGTATTTGACTCCACTGTTTCTGTACTAGGTAGATTCATCTAATTGACGATCTTACTCTTTTTCACTGACCGTTCAATTCACCAAGCATGATGTCTACTCCAGGGACTTGGCTCCTCCTTAAAACGTATCTGAAGTATGACAGACAAAGCTTCACCATCCTACCCTCCAAGGAGCATTCTGACTATAGTTCTTCAAATCATAGATTTCTTTCTTCTTAGGGCATTCTTGGAATTTTCCATATTCTTCCCCAACATCACAATTCAAATGCATGGATTCTTTTATGGTCTTCCTTATTCATTGTCCAACATTCATATCCATATGGAGCAACTGAAATATCTGACTTTCGTCAGACATGATTTAGTCGTCAAGCTAATATCTTTACTTTTAAACACTTTAAAGAGTTTTTGTGTAGCACAATTACCTAAATTATTAACTGCTCTTTTAATGAGTGCTGAAGCCTTTGACAACTTCAATCTTTATTTATTGGTCCACTTGTTAGGATTTTTATTTTCTTTATATTGAGGTGCAATCCATAATGAAGACTGTAGTCTTTGGTCATCATCAGTCAGTATTTTAAGTCCTTTTTGTTGCCAGAAAGAAAGGTTTTATCATCAGCATATCACAGGTTGTTAAAGAGATTTCCCCCAATCCTGATGCCATGTTCCTCTTCGTATAATCCAGCTTCTCAGATTACTCAACCAGTATACATAGTGAGTAAGTAAGGTGAAAGAATCAAAATGTGATATACTCCTTTCCTGATTTTAAACCACTCAGTATTTCCTTGTTCTGTTTGATGATTTCCTCTTGGTCTAGATACAAGTTCCTCATGAACAAAATTAAGTGTTTGGGAATACACATTCTTCACAATGTTACTCATAGTTTCTTTGCATAGTTTGTCATGATCTACATAGTTGAAAGCCTTTGCATATTTTATAAAGCACAAGGAAATATCTTTCTGGTATTATCTGCTCCAGCCCAAATCCAACTAGCAGTAACCATGATATCCTTAGTTTCATGTTTAATTCTGAATCTGGCTTAAATTTCTGGCAGCAGCCACTTTTGAAATATCTTCAGCAAAATGTTTCTTGCACATGACATTAATGATATTGTTTGATGATTTCTTTATTCCTTGGAATACCTTACTTTGGAATGGGCATAAACATGGATCTCTTCGAAGTTGGCGAGGTATCTGTCTTCCAAAATTATTGAACAGATAAGTGACTGTTTCCAGTGCTGCATCAGTTTAATTAAATATTCTATTTGTATTCAATCAAATCCTGGACCCTGGCTTTTTGCTAGTTCTGTCAGTGAAGTTTGGGTTTGTTCCTTCAGTATCACTGGTTCATGATCATAGCTACCTCTTAAAATGGTTGAACAATACCTTTTCTTTTTGGTTATATGACTCAGTGAATTCCTTCCATCTGTGAATTTCTTCTGCATCATTCAAAATTTTGCACATAGAATACGTCAATATTGCAAATTGAAGCTTGAATTTTTCTTTTGTTTTTTTTAACTTCACATTTCATAATAATACTTGACTTTTTCTTTTTGATCTACCCTTTGAAAACTACTGTTCACCTTTTGCCCTCTTTTCTCTTCCATGCATTTTAGTTTCTCTACACTCCATAGCAATTTCCAGACTCATGCACGCATGGAACTTTATAATAGAAAGAAGAAAAGGGCATGAGATGTGAAACTTCCAATTTTTAGATGATTAGTTTGGATTCTGTTACCTGTAATGGATGAAAAGAATGTAAGAGATAAAATGTGTCAGATGAGAGAAGAAATGAAGCTATTGGAGTTGCCTGAAGATGTCATGCTGGTTAAACAAGATGACTGATAGGGTGTCCAGGCCTACTGAATCCACCCTGTAAGAAATCCAGGGCAGTAAGAAACTGAATGGAATTAATCCAAGGTGGAGAAGAAAAGTTAGAACTTGAATGCTCTTAAAAAGTTTATGTGTTTGACTTCCTTCTGGACATTGCTTTCTTATGCCTACTGTTGTAAAATAGATATACAAGTATGATGGAAATGAATATTGGGGATTATGACCACAGAGAGCTTGTAAGCTTTCCTTCAACCTTAACTTGATTGGATTTGCAAAATGGATGTTGGAATTTGCTCTGAAAATGTAGGCTTTTTACTTTAAGCCTTTGTAGAGTATATGGCTTTAATTGGAATCCTTAGCTCCAACCATAACCATCCCAGTTGGTACATATGCATTTAAAAAGATATGCAGACCCACCCAGAACTGCTATGAGAAAAGGAAATTCAACATTGAAAGAAAGACTTGAAAAAAAAACATAATAAATATGGTTTGCCTTTTTGAGTTTTAAGCAACATGTTTGTCTTAGAGGCATCAAGACTAGAAAAGTCTGCCCATCAGAGAAAATCCCATTCTATGACTAAAAGTTAAAAGGATCTGGCAAGCAACAGCTACTGTGCTCACTGACAACCACCTGGGCCAACTTGATGAGTGGAAATGACTGAAATGCTGTAGTGAAATGACAGGCTGAGTTTAACACCAATTGACTTTGAGAAGGGCTGGCTGGTCTGACTTAGCCCCTGGGGGCTTGGGCTGAGAGTGAAGGAGCTATATAGTCTAAAGTTCAGTTAGGTATGTGTGAACTCCAAAATTTGCATTTAGTACCCAATTGACCTAGCTTGGATAACTAGGGATGAGTTGAACAGAACCCATCTGGATGAAGTGAAAGATGGTTGATACTGTGAGAAAGTGTAAATTGCTACAATTTGATGGACTGGACTTTTTCTTATGGATGCAACTGTTCAAAATTCCTACCAGAAATTCTTCATAATAAAGAACATGCTTGTCTCCTCAGAGAACTGGGTTGAATGTTGTTGTTAAATGCTGTCAAATCAGTTCCAACTCATAGCAACCCTATATAAGGTTTTTGAGGAGGAACTGGTAAATTTGAACCACTGACTTTGCAATTAAAACCAGCCTTAAGGGTGTGTACTTATCCTGCAGAACCATACCAGGACTGAGTTGATAGGGATGGGCTATTTAAAAATATGCTATCAAAAAAGGAGGCTACAAAGGCATGAAGTGACTGGCTTACTAGTTCTCATGGGTGTTCTTAATCTCAGAATAAGGGAGACAAGGGATCATTCCCCACTAAAGTTTTCCTCTTTTCTATATGGATTTGGTGAAAGGGGGTGGTGATGTTAATAGGATTTTATGATTCAATTGTGAATAATTTTTATCAGGATTAATTTTTTTTTTCATAGCAGATAATACACTATTCTTTCTGAGCAGACACTCAGATGATATTAGTTATAAAGAAGCTAACTGCAGCTTTCTCATTAAAATGGAATATTCATGACATTGACTAATAAATACAGATAAATACATTTAGCTCACACAAAAATTAACAACTGAGTCATACTCATTCCAGAAGACTTTTACATAAAATTTAATTTTTAACTGTTGGAACAAGGCTGGGTAAGTTAAATAGATGTGTTTTTGTTTTCTTTTCTTTAAAGTTTTTATTGTGAATTGGGTGACAGTTCACATGGGAGAACATCAGCTTTACATTCATCCTATCGTATTTTGTTTCATTGCAATGATTACAATCTCCTCCATATATCAT
>NW_006408787.1:2618033-2619478 GCF_000296735.1 Chrysochloris asiatica | reverse complement strand
ATTCACTATTGAACTCCATCTCCTTTTACCAGCCCTATCCAGACAAGTTGGAAACCACTCAGTGGAGAGTCTACCTTCCTCCATATCAGGATTAATTTTGATGATCAAAACTGTAAACTCTATGGTCAGGGTTGGTTAGTTTTGTCATCCAGCTAAGTTTAAAGGGCACCATCTCAGAAACAGGCAAAGATGTTCCAAGGATGAGTGGAGCATGAGACGCCTATCTAGAAAAGTTGTGTCAGTAGAGACTGTTGCAGAGGCAGTGGCATGGAGAGACAGAGCAGCTACAGGTTCTAGACTGAGGGATTGAGTAAGGCTGTGTGCCTATGGACAGGAAGCTGGCTTTCATAATGTGCTCGTTCAGCATTTAAATGAGTATATATGTATTGCTCTGTTTTGTTTTATATGTGTGCATCAAATAATTTTGCTTTGTTCATTTGTGAAATATAAGATGTAAATGGGGTCAATGTGGTTTTGGTTTTACACATTTTAGTTATATCATGTTAGGCACAAATATGGCTTTACAGTTTTCTTTATTTAGAGATTATGCCAATGGTTTATAGGTACTAAGTTAACAAAGGGTAGACTATGATCTTTAAGTATTTGTTCCAGCTTTACTGGATCAGGATTCCCAGTAGTTTTATGGCAGTTGAGATGTGGTTATCCCCATGGTGAGATCTAATACATAGTCAAATCTATGATGATTGGCTATGAATAGATACACTTAGCTCTATGATGATTCTCTATGAGTAGCCAACAAACTGAAAGGATATATTATTGGAGGTGTGACCTGATCACCTATGAAACTTGCCTTTGAAAGTAGAATAGCCAAAATGACTTGAAGTCATTGTGAAGTAAAACAGTTTAAGAGAAAATATGAAAGGACAGCTCCAGAAGACAAAGTTAAGTTTTACAATAACATGTGCAAAGACCTGGAGTTAATGGACACACAGGAAAACCTTGCTCTTTTCCTTTGGGAACTTGGGACCCCTGTCTGCCTGTCTACTAGCTGGGCCCACCTGTCAATCTTCGCTCATCTGATGTGTACTTGGTAATCTTCCACTTCTACAATTTTGAGCCATTTTCTTGATATAAACTTCTTTTTATTTATTTACTTGTGTTGTCATTGTTAAGTGCTGTCGAGTTGATTCTGACTCATAGCCACCATGTCTAGGGTCTTTAAGAAGCAGGTTGTGAGTCTGAACCACTGACGATGAGGTTCAACCCAATATTTTGTTCCAGTGCTTATTCTATAGCACACATGAGGATTCCTTTCTTTATGTTCTTATTGCTATTAAAGGTCATCAAGTTGATTTCTACTCAAAGAGACTGTATATAGCATTTCAAAGGAACAACTGGTGGGTTTGAAATGCCAAACTTGTGTTTTATAGTCCAATGTTTATTCTACAGTGCCACACACACACACACACACACACACACACACA
>NW_006408787.1:2615951-2617508 GCF_000296735.1 Chrysochloris asiatica | reverse complement strand
AAGAACTTCATTTTACTTGAAAACACAAGCAATGCTCATGGAAGCAGCAGTTAAGAAATCAAAAAACATATTGCATTAGTTAAATCTTCTGAAAAAGACCATTTTAAAGTTTTAAAAATAAAAGATGTCACTTTGAGGACTTGGGTGAGCCTGATCAGAAGCCATGGTATTTTCAGTATCTTTCTATGCATATGAAAGATGGACTAGGAATAAAAAAGATCTGAGAAGAATCAATACATTGAATTATTATTGAAAAATATTGAAAGTACCATGGGCTGCTAGAAGAACAGTTATATCTGTCTTAGAAGCACAGTCAGTATATTTCTTAAACACAAAGACAGTGAGACTTAGTCTTATATACTTTGGACATGTTTTCATGATTACTGGAATCAAATATCATGGTTGCTAAAGTAGAAAATTTGGGATAAAGAGGCAGACTCCAAATAAGAGTGATTGGCACAGTGGCTACAACTGTGGACTCAAACATAACAATTATAAGGATAGTGTAGAATCAAGCAGTGTTAGTTATTTTGTTCATAGAGTTGTTATAAATCTTAGTTGACACTAAAAACAATAACAAGAAAGAACAGTTAATACTACTATTATTCAAATTTTCACTCCAACCTTCAAAGCCAGTGATAAAGAAATTAAAGAATTCTTCCAACTTTTGCATTCTAAATTAATCAAACATGCAATCAAGATATACTGATAATAAAGAGTGACTAGAATGTGAAAGTTATAAACATAGAGGAATGATCAGTATTTGGGAAATATGGACTTGGTAATAGAAATAACACTGGAGATCACATGATATAATTTTAGAAGTTCAATGGCTTCTTCATTGCAAATATCATTTTTTTCAACAACATTAACAGCAAATCTACTCATGGACCCTACCACATGTCAGTCATAAGAATCATGTTGAGTGTATTTGTTGACAAAGACAATGGAGAAACATAATATTATTAGCCAAAATGAGGCCAAGTGTTGACTGTGAAATATGCCACAAACTACTCATATGTAAACTCAGGGTGAAAGTAAAGAAGCTTAAAATAAGGCCATCAGAGCCAACAAAGGAACCTGAGCATATCCTACCTCAATTTAGGCATCATTTCTAGAATAAATTTAACACATAGAACACTAATTACCCAGAGCAGATGAGAAGACGACAAGAACACCACACATGAAGAAAGCAAAAACTTATCGAACAGATAGGAAATAAAGGAAAGGCCAAAGTGGATGTTACAGAAGACTATGAATCATGTTCTTGAAAGTAGAGTAGCCAAAGTGAATTAAAGACATGATGAAACAAAACAGCTGAATAGAAAATTTTAATGAAAAGCTCCAGAAGAGAAAGTAAACTATTATAATAATATGTACAAAGTTAAAAAAAAAGTGGGGGGGGAGAGGGGAGAGGGATATACTCAGTCTACTGAAGAGAAAATTCAAACCTTGGGTAGCAATTTTGAAGGAGTCCATAAGCAAAATAGGAGTTGGAATGTGGCATTGTAAGACAAGCACTGGACTGCTAACCACAAATTTGGCAATTCAAACCTA
>NW_006408787.1:2612042-2612895 GCF_000296735.1 Chrysochloris asiatica | reverse complement strand
CTTCAGACATATTGTCAGGAGGGAGCAGTCACTGGATAGGGATATCATGTTTGATAAGGTGGAGGTTCTGAGAAAAAGAGGAAATTCCCAGTGAGATGGATTGACAAACTGGCTTCAATGGGGTCAAGCATGGCAACAATTGTGAGGTTAGCCCAGGACTGGGCAGTGTTTCGCTCGGTTGTGCATAGGGTAGCTATGAGTCGGTACAGACTCTATGGTACCTAATAACAACAACATCAATTTGAACCATCAAGATGACACTAAAAATATTAACAACAATGGTCAAAATATAGAGTGATGTGGGAAGCATCAAAAGAAGATGGGAGGAATACACAGATTCACTGTACTGAAAAGAGTTGGAGGTAACCCCTTAATGATAAAGGATGGAAATTCAGATGTGGAAACTAGATTTTCTTGTCTACTTCTCTGGGAGCTCCGTGTCTCACATTTTCCTCATAAAATTATATCATATACTCTATTGGTCAATACATTCTCTAGAGCTCACTTTTTTCTTTCTTTCTTTTTTTCTTTTGAAAAAGATACATCTTAAATCAAATTGAGGAAGATGTCAGTTCAACTTTCCCACTAAGCTAGGGAGTCTTTGAAGTGTCCTGGAATTAATGTTTCAACCAATAATTATTGGTTGAGTGACTGAATGAAATAGCAAATAGAAAATAAGATGATAGAAGAAATCAAAGTGGAAAAGAGAAACACATTTTTCTTTATAGTTTCCCTCTCCATTTGACTTTAAAAAATTTATCATTTTTTATTAAAGGCTTTAACACTTTATTTTCTTCTGTAAGATACATTTACATAGTGGTTACGAATCGGGCTGTGAACCACAAGGTCAGCA
>NW_006408787.1:2597751-2598311 GCF_000296735.1 Chrysochloris asiatica | reverse complement strand
AACCCTATACAAGGTTGCTATGAGTTGATACCGACTCTATGGCACTTACCAACAACAATTGCATTTCTGAGGAGCAGCTGAAGAATTTGAACTGCAACCCAGTGGTTTAAACTGACTTTGAAGTCCAGTGAATTAACCCTAGTGCCACACCAGGACACGTAGATAGGAAATAAGGATTACAAATAATTATTATAATAAGTATTTTATTACAAATAATAATAAAGCAAATACTGCTTCTTCAATGTAAATGAAATATTCATTATTTATATAATACCCTGGATGTGTTGAAAAAATTCTGCCAAAAAAAATGGCAGAGTACATTGTGGTAAACAGTTACAAAGCACATGAGGGATAATAGGTTTCTAAAGGGAAAAGATCTTAAGAAAATTATTATTGATATTAAAAATTGGGAAAGCACTGGTTTTAGGAATTTTCAAGGTGCTAGCTGTCTCTGAAATAGATGATTGCAGAAACATTCAAGTATAATTACTTTATTCATTTTGTAGGCAATGTTAAATAAAACATTGCTTTAATGAAAATCTAAGAGGCCTTACAGAAAA
>NW_006408787.1:2579752-2594155 GCF_000296735.1 Chrysochloris asiatica | reverse complement strand
CAATATGTCCAAAGAATGAGAGACATCCTCTTTTCCTCTGACGATGCACTTTACCAAATATGATATCCTTCTCCAGCGATTGATCCCTCCTTGCAATATGTCCAAAGTGTAAGAGATGATGTTTGGCAATCCTGACTCCAATGGCAACTCTTGCTGCTCTTCTTCCAGTACGGATCCGTTGGTTATTTTGGAAGCCCGTGGCCCTTTCAATATTCTCCTTCAACACCAGAACTCAGAAGCATCAATTCTTTACAGTCTTCCTTATTCACTCTCCAGATTTTGCATGCATATGAGATTATTAAAAATACCATGGCTTGGCTCAGAAGCACCTTAGTCTTCGAGTTGATATCTTTGCTCTTCAACACTTGCAAAAGATCTTGCATTGGATGTCAAAGATATCGTCCAATGATTTCCCTAATGCAATACGTTGTTTGATTTCTTGACTGCTGCTTCCATGAGTGTTGATAGTTGATCCAAGAAGAATGAAGTCCTTGACAACTTCAGTCTTTTCTCCATTGATAATAATGTTATTTATTGGTCCAGTGGTGAGGATTTTTGTTTTCTTTACATTGATATGTAATCCATACCAAAAGCTGTTGTATTTGATCTTTATCAGTAGATATTTTAAGTCCTCTTCACTTTCAGTAAGCAAGGTTGTATCATCTGCATATCGCAGGTTGTTAATGAGTCTTCGCCCTATCCTGATGCCACGTTATTCTTCGTATAATCCTGCTTCTCAGATTTTTGCTCAGGATACAGGTTGAATAAGTATGGTGAAAGAATACAACCATGTCACACAATGTTCTTAATTTTAAACCATTCAGTGTTCCAATGTTCTGTTTGGACAACTGCCTCTTGGTCCATTTACAAATTCCTCAGGAGCACAATTAAGTGTTCAAGAATACTCATATTTAGCAATCTTGTCTATAGCATGTCATGATCCACACAATCGAAAGCATTTGTGTAGTTAATAAAGCACAGGTAAACATCTTTCTGATATTCTCTGCCTTCAGCCAAGATCCATCAGACATCAGCAATAATACCTCTCATTGCATGGCCTCTTCTGAATCTGGCTTGAACCTCTGGAAGTTCACTGTCAATGTATGCTTGCACCCATTTCTGTATTACCCTTAGTAAAACTTTACTCGCATTGGATATCAAAGATATCGTGCAATGATTTCTGCATTCCATTGTGTCACCTCTCTTTGGAATGGGCACAAATACGGATCTCTTTCAATCAGCCAGCCAGATGTTGTCTTCCAGATTTCTTGGCATACATGAATGTGTACCTCCTGTGCTGCTTCATTTTCTGGACAGATTTCAATTTTTATTCCATCATTCCTGGAGCCTTGTTTTTAACAATTCTTTCAGTTCACCTTGGACTTCCTTCTTCAGTATCATTGGCTGTTGATCATATCCTACCTCTTGAAATGGTTGAACATCAACCATTTCTTTTTGATACAGTGACTGTGTTTTCGTTCAATCTTCTTTTGATGCTTTCTGTATCATTCAATAATTTGTCCAGAGAATCCTTAAATAATGAAAGTTGAGGCTTGATTTTTTAAAAACAAAGGTTTGTTGTTGTTAGGTGCCTTTGAGGAAGTACCAACTCACAGCAACATTATGCACAGCAGAATGAAACACTGCCCAATCCTGCTCCAACCCCACTATTATTTCCATGTTGGAGCCCATTGATGATGCCATTTTGCCAATCCATCTCACTGGGGGGTCTTCGTCTTTTTCTCTGACCCTCCACCTTACCAAACATGATATCATTCTTTAGTGACTGGTCCCTCCTGACAATATATCTGAAGTATGAGAGACAAAGTTGGGTCATGCTAGCCTCCAAGGAGCACTCTGACTGCACTTCTTCCAACACAGATATGCTGTTTTTTTGTCACCCCGTGACACTTTCGATATTCTTCTCCAACACCAGAAATAAAAAGAATCAATTCTTCTTTATTCATCATTATTCACTGTCCAGCTTTCGCATGCATATAAAGTTATTGAAAATACTATGGCTTGGGTCAGGTACAATTTAGTTTACAAGCTGACGTTATTGATCTTCAACACTTTAAAAAGGTCTTGTGAGGCAGATTTACCTAATGCAATATATTGTTTGATTTTGTGACTGCTGCTTCCATGAGTGTTGATAGTTGATTCAAGAAGAATGAAATCCTTGAGAACATCAATATTTTCTCTGTTGATAAGAATGTTGTTTATTGGTGCTGTGGTAAGGATTTCTGTTTTCTTTATATTGAAATGAAATCCATATAGAATACTGTGCTCTTTAATCTTCATCAGTAAATATTTTAAGTCTTCTTCACTTTCAACAAGCAATTTTGTATCATCTGCCTATAGCAGGTTGTTTATGAGCCTCCTCCAATCCTGATGCCATGTTTTTCTTCATATAACCCAGCTTCTCACATTATTTGCTCAACATACAGTTTGAATAAGTATGGTGAAAGAATACAACCCTGTCACACACCTTTCTTAATTTTAACCATTTAGTATTCCAATGTTCTGTTTGAGCAATGGCCACTTGGTCCAGGTACAGTTTAATTCTGAGCACAATTAACTGTTCTGCAATACTCTTACTTCACACTGTTGTCCATAGCTTGTCATGATCCACACAATTGAAAACTTTTGCATAATCAGTAAAGCACAGGTAAATATCTTTCTGATATTCTCTGCTTTCAGTCAAGATCCATCAGATGTCAGCAATAATATTCCTCATTTCATGGCCTCTTCTGAACCCGGCTTGAACCTCCGGAAGTACTCTGCCAATGTATGCTTGCAGCTGTTTCTGTATTACCTTTAATAAAATTTTACTCACATGGGATATCAAATAGTTTGTCCAATGATTTCCATATTCCTTGGGTCACCTCTCTTTGGAATGGGCACAAATATGAATCTCTTCCAATAAGTTGGCCAGATAGTTGTCTTCCAAATTTCTTGGTATAGATAGATGAGTGAGTGCCTTCTGTGATGTGTCACTTTCTTCAAAGATTTCTATTTTTATTCCATCAATTCCTGGTACCTTGTTCTTTCTTCTTTCATTATCTCTGGCTCTTGATCATATGCTACCTCTTGAAATAGTTGAACATCAACCATTTCCTTTTGGTTCAGTGATTCTGTGAATTCCTTCCATCTTCTTTTAATGCTTTCTGCATCATTCAATAATTTGCCCAGAGAATCCTTCAATAACAAAAGTTGAGGATTTAATTATTTTTTCATTTCCCCTAGCTTGAGAAATGCTCATGTGAAACCTGTCCACCATGGATGACCCTGCTGGTATTTAAAATTCAGTGGCACAGCTTCCAGAATCACAGAAACTCACAAGCCACCACAATATGACAAACTAACAGATGATTGGTGGAAAACAAAGATTGTTGTTGTTGTCGTTAAGTGCCATTGAGTTGATACCAACCCATAGCGACCTTATTCACAGCAGAATGAAACAATGCCCGATCCTGGGTCACCATCACTACTTTTGCCACGCTTGAGTCCATTGATGCTGCCACATGGCCAGTATATCTTGTTGGGGGTCTTCCTCTTTTTCTGTGACTCTCCACCTTACCAAACATGACATCCTTTTCCAGTAATTGGTCCCTCCTGACAATTTTTCCAAAGTATGAGAGACAAGGAACACTCTGGCTGCACTTCTTGCAACACAGATATATTGGGTTTTTGTCACCTGTGGCACTTTCAAAATTCTCCTTCAACACCAGAACTAAAAAAACATTAATTCTTCTATGGTCTCCCTTAGATGAAGACAGACTACGAAGAAAGAGTTGCAAACTACTTCTGAATATTTAGTCACTGATTACCTTATGAATAGCAGAGAAAAACAAAGATAGCTGTGGTCAAATTTATTGGCTAATTGCAACTTAGAAAAACTGGTCTTTTATAAAAAGATTGAACCCATCATTTACTTATTTAATAAATCGTTTCTTGTTGTTAACCAAATGTTATCTGATGAAATTTTACTTGATTTGTGGAAAATTTTTGTTAAGTAAGCAACCCAAGAAGATGGCTTATATCAGCCAGTGATGATAAAATTGAAGCATTCAACCATCTTATTCAGTCCGAAATAGTCCAAATACTCTATCAAGTTGCACTGAAAATTAATGGTGAGGATAGAACAACCAGACTGTTTCATTTTGTTGTACATACGACTGCTATTGATCGGAACCCACTTGATGGCACCTAACAACAACAATGGAATATGGAAATCATTTCACTATATCATTAATATAAAATGTTATCTTCTACATAATTGAACTTAAATCTCCTAGAATCACTTCATTTTGCTTGTTTTTCCAAGTCTAAAACACACAAAAAAGAATCAAATTCTATAGAGACTAAGTTATCACCATTTTAAAGAGATCTAAATACTTCATACTTCAGTTAGAAAAAAATGTACACATGTTCTTTCATCACATGTTGTTGTTGTGAAGTGCTGTTGAGTCAATTCAGCGACCCTGTATAGGGTTTTTGAAGAGCAGCTGGTGAGTTTGAACTGCTGACCTTGCAGTTCAAACAGCTTTGCAGTCTGGTGTGTTAGCCCACAGTGCCACACCAGCAGTCATTATATCAGCTATATGCAAACTGTCTAACTTTACCACCATGTTCTCACATATTCCCAATGTGTCCTTTACATAACACCAGTATCCTATTTGAAACATGTCCAGCTTTTTCTAGCCATGTTGTTGTTAAGTGCCTTCAAGTTGATTTCAACCTATAGCTACCCTGTATAGGGTTTCCAAGGAGTAGCTGGTGAGCTTGAACCACCGAACTTGCAGTTCAAATGACTTTTCAGTCTGATACATTAGCCCACAACACCACACCAGGACTCCTAGCCATAGGACTTCTAGCCATAAGCCATGCTTAATTGCTGTTTCATCCTTATGAAAACTTCTTACTTATCATCTTTCTAAGTAATTTCCCTTCCATTTTAATCAGCAAATTGTACAAAAACATGTTTTAATATCTGCTCTGAATACTGTGCTTTATTAAAAATATATTGTAGGCATTGTTAAGTGCCATTAGTCCATGCAGACTGTCCACAGCAGAATGAAACACTGTCTGGTGCTGTGCCATCCTCACAATTGTTACAGTTAAGGCCATTGCTGCTATGAGTGTTCCAATCCATCTACTTGGGGGATATCCTCTTTTTTGGTGATCCTCCACTTCAACAAACTTGATGTCCTTCTCCAGGGGCTGGTCTCTCCTGATAATATGTCTGAAGTTGGTTTAATGATGGATTAGGGAGAAGTGAGGTGCAGAAGTTCTCCAGCAATGCGTTTCATTTCATTTTTGAATGAACACTGGATGTCCCAGAACTCTTAACTACATAAAGGAATATTTAGAAAGTCAGAAGTGTTACAGCCATTAGGATTTGTAGCAGAAGCAAGAAAACTGGTGTTTTTTGATTTGCCGGTCCCAACCACTCCCAGAGTGGCCATCATGGGTATGACTTTGGGTGAAGAATCAGAGAAGCGCTCTCACCACAGATGTCTAATGCATCCTCAGAGTTAAAGGTGTGAATGTTCTTTTTTATTATTATTATTTGTTCATTGGTATCTCACTGTTTGCACACCTCTACTGTAGTAATTAGGAGCTCTGGTAGCGTAGTGGTTACGAATCGGGCTGCAAACCTTAAGGTTAGCGGTTCGAAACTACCAGTCGCTCCGCGGGAGAAAGATGAGGCTTTCTACTCCCGTAAAGATTTACACCCTCAGAAACCCTGTACAGGGTCGCTATGGGTTGGACCCGACTCGATGGCACTTAACAACAACAACAACTGTAGTAATTAGAGAGGGTGACTGATTGAGTGGACACCCCCTAAGCCCCCAGACAGTTCTACTATGCATGCAAACATATCTGCTCAGCAGAAGGGGAAAGCCACAACTTGAAACCAAATGGTCACCGGAAATGGATACAGCTGACCATGATTGGTTTATCACTTGGAAAAAAAGCCTAAACAGGGGTTGTGGAGTAGGAGAGACGCAGACTAAAAAGGAAGCAGAGCAAAAATTAAATCCTTTACATTTGCAACATTCACAATGTTTCTAACCTGTCTAGATGGGGCTGGGGAAAAGAGATGGGATAAGACTCTTGTGATTCAATAGTAAATAATTGCTATCGGGACTGACTGTGAGTGTTGGAAATGTAAAGGTAGACATTTTATAACAGAAGGAGGGGAGTGGTTGATCATGCAGTCCAGGAGTGGAAGAGCCTATGACCATTAAGGGACCCTATCCGGAGAAGCAGCAACCCCAGAGAAGGAGGCAGAGACAATGACATGGAGAGATGGAGCATCTGGGGACTCTAGATTTGGGGAGGGAGAGGGGTTGTGTGCTGGTGGCCAGGGGGCAGGCTTGCAAGGTACGCCCTTTGGTTGTTTGAATGGTTGTATATTCCGGAGTGCTTCAGTGTACATCAAAAAGAAAAAAACAGAGCAAATGGAAGCAAATGCTGTTGCATGATGAAGTATGGAGGAAATTGTAGTCATTGCAATGAGATGAAGTACGATGGGATGAGTCTAAGGCTGATTGATGTTCTCCCATGTAAAATATGATTGAATACACAATAAAAATGTAAAAAAAAAAAAAAAAAGTTCACTGGCAACAAATTTAAAAGTGTTAAAGTGTGGTATATAATTCTGTACACTTGACTGTGCATGTAATTTTCAAAATAAATTTTTTTTTAAATTATTCCTGAGTTACATGATGCAGACCAACTGTGACACCTTGAAATGTCTCAGGCAGCCTTGAAGGCAAGAAGCTAAGAGAGAGATGGTAAAAGTCATACTTAAATTTTGCTACAGATTTTTTTTTTTTTTTTTCTGTGATTATAGACTACAGTATTCAGTCTGTTTTTTTGGTTGTTGTTGCTGTGTGTTTTGGTCCCCATTTTACCTTCAGGGGGATCTTTCTCTCCCTATATTACCCAAGAAGAGACAGCAATTGTGGTCATATAGTCAAGTTACAAGTATGTCCTATAAAATCCCACCATCCAGGCAGGAGCCAATACCATCTGCTATACACCAGATAGACAGCCAATACCTGACACAGTTACTCTGAATTGAGTATTTAAAAAAGTGGAAAGGGAAACACATCTTCTGATTCTATATACCTGAAGCCAATCAGAAAGAATAATAAAACATGAACATATAATCCTCTTATTATTGAAATCACACCTATTGAAGATGCCCAAGAAATAGCTGAACATATTGGCTCATGCCCAGAAACAAAATAAAGTGACTGAGACAAATGAGCTGGAGGTAGACCTAGACATCACATTTGAAGGAGGGCAGGCTTTGGAATTGCCTGAGAAGGAATTAATGAGAATGATATTGAGATGCATCCAAATACTTCATAGAGGGTTCATAAAAATAAGGAAGAAGTCAGGAAAGCATTATAGGGACAATCAAATAAGATAGATACAGCATTGGAAATCATTCAAACCCTACAAAAAGAGGTCCAGGCAATTAATAATAAATTATCAGAAATGGACAATACACTGAAAAGGCAAAGGAGTAGAATTGAAGAGATGGAAGCCAGAACTGGAGACCTGGAAGACAGCTCTCTCAATACTGCTAAGACAGAAGAGCAAGCAAAAAAAAAAAAAAAAAAATGATTAAAAAAAATCTAAATAAAGTCTAAGATTCATGTCTAAGGAACAAGATGAAGAAGACTAATGAGAATAATTGACATTCTGGAACAGGAAGAATCACACAAGTCCACAGAAGAGATAGTTGAAGAGCTTCTGGCTCTTCATCCTGAAAAATAAAAAGATAAACATTCAAGAATCTAAATGAACCCCAGGTAGGATAGACCCCAAATCAAAATTCACTAAGACATATCATAATCAAGCTCTCCAAAATCAAAGGAGGGAAATCTGAAAGCATCTAGGGAAAAGAGAAGTGCTACATACAAAGGCACACAAATCAGAATATATTCTGATTTCTCAGCAGAAACCATGAAGGCAAGAAGGCAATGGAGACATATATAAAACCCTGAAAGAAAAAAGAAAAAAAAAACAAAACAAAAAAACCTGCCAACCAAGAATTGTCTATGCAGCAAAGCTGTCAATCAAATACGATAGTGTAATAAAAACATTCCTGGATAAGCAAACCAACCCTGCACTCCAAAACATCCTAAATGGAGTTCTTTAGACTGAGACCTAACAAGAACAGACAACAACCAGAGATTGACATTCACGGTGACTCCACCCAGAACTCAATCGACAGATGGAAGAGTCCAGAACAGAACAAAACTATAAAGAATGAATTCAGAGGATCTGGGAGGTAAGTCCATGATCAAAACAATTAAAATGTGAAAGAAGGTAAAAACATAGGAACATAGATCCAAGTGTTGAGGTTGTTAGTTAGATTTTAGGATAAAATAGACTGTTTTATATGGGGGGGGGATTAATAGAATATAAGGTAACCTCAAAGAAAATGAAAACTTCATAACATACTAAGAAAATAAATATCCAAGAAGAATATGGAAACATTAAAATGATGAAGAAATTGACAAGAAAAAAAACAAAACACAAAAAGCATAAATTTAGCAGAGGAAGGGATGCAGAAAAAAGAAATCAGCAGCACCATGCACACACACACAACATAATGACAGTGATTAACCAATACCTATCGATAATTACACTGAATGTAAATGGGTTAAATGCACCAGTTAAGAGACAGAGAGTAGCAGAATGGATAAAAAACCAAAATCCTTCAATATGCTGTCTGCAAGAGACACATCTTACACAAAAAGACAAAATCAGACTATAAGTTAAAGGATGGAAGAAAATATACCAAAATAATTGCAATAAAAAAATGAGGCAGAGTGGCAATACTCATCTTTAACCTGTCTGAAGTTATGACAAACCATCTCTCACCATCCTAGATTCTAAGGAGTATTCCGGCTGGACATTTCCAACACAGATTTGTTTGTTCTTCTGGAAACCCATGTTACTTTAAATATTCTCCAACACCATAACTCAAATGGTCTAGTCTTCCTTGTTAATTGTCCAACTTACACATGCATATGAGACTATTAAAAATACCACGGCTGGGGTCAGGTACAACTTAGTTTTCAAACTTATATCTTTTCTCTTGACTACTAAAAAGAGGTCTTGTCCAGCAAATTTACCAAAAAATCATTTGATTTTTTAACTGCTCTTTCCATGAGTGATGATCCGGGATCCAAGCAAAATGATGTTTATGAAAACTTGAGTCATTTCTCCATTTATCATGATGTTATTTATAGGTTCAGTTGTGAGGATTTGGGTTTAATTTTCATTAAGGTACAATCCATACCTAAGACTGAGGTCTTTGATTTTCATCAGTAAATATTTTAAATCCTCTTCACTTTCAATGAGCAAAATTTGTTTTTTATTATTTTTTTAATCTTTATTTTTGTATTGCAGGCTGTTCCTCTAATCTTCATGTCATATTCTTCTTCATAAAATCCAATTTCTCAGATTATTTGCTCAGCATATAGATTGAACAAATATAGTGAATGATTACAACACTATCACACACCTTTCCTGATTTTAAAGCATTTGGTGTCCTCCATTTTATTCAAAAGACTGCCTCTTAGCCAATGTACAGATTCCTAATGAGCGCATTTAAGTGTTCTGGAATACCTATTCTTAGAAATATTATCCATAGCATGTCATGATCCATATAGTCTAAAGTCTTTGCATAATCAGTAAAGCACAGGAAAACATCTTTCTGCTATCCCCTGCTTTCAACCAAGATCCATTTGACATCAGCAATGATACCCGCCATTCAATATCCTCGTCTGAATCCATTTTGAACCTCAGGCAGTTGCCTGTCTATGTACTGTTGCAATGTTTTTAAAATTATCTTTAACAAAGTTTTTCTTGCATGTGATACAAATAACTTTACATGTCATACAAATAATTCTCCCCTTAACTCACCTAAGAAAGAAGAGGACAAGGGTGGATTCTTTTTCCTTCATTTTAAAAATAACTTTTAAGATCATCATCATTTGAGTGAAAACTTAGGTAACTTTGTTGACTAATGTGCAGTTTTATTTTTATGTATAATAGGAGTAAAATTTTTATTATCAGAACTATGCCAAATTTCTGGCTTGCACTGATCCATTGCTTCTACACACATTAAAAAGAATGATATCTGTTACTTACACTTTTTTTGTTGTGTATTCAGTTTGAAAATTATCATACTTCCTAATTTCAAGCAGCAAAAAAGAGAACATTTTATAGGTGAAATTCTTTCCCAGGAAATACATATTAGCTATTTAAGTCATATTATATCATTTTGATAAGGAGCTCTGGTAGCATAGTGGTTACGAATCGGGCTGTGAACCGGAAGGTCAGCAGTTCGAAACTACCAGCCGCTCCGCGGGAGAAAGATGAGGCGATCTGCTCCCGTAAAGATTTACAGCCTCGGAAACCCTATTCAGGGTTGCTATGGGTCGAAACCGACTTGACGGCACTTAACAACAACAACAACATATCATTTTGATAAGGAGCTCTGGTAGCATAGTGGTTACAAATTGGGCTGCGAACCTCAGGGACAGCAGTTGGAAACTACCAGCTGTTCCGAGGGAGAAAGATGAGGCTTTCTGCTCCCATAAAGATTTATAGCCTCAGAAACCCAGTATAGGGTCGCTGTGAGTTGGAACCGACTCCACGGCACACAACAACAATGTCATTTTTATACTATGCAATCATCATCTCTAAATTAGAACCTATAATTTTAGGTCACTATACGATGGCACATCACAACAACAACAACAACATACTTACATCACGGAGCTCTGGTGTGGTTACGAATCAGGCTGCTAATCTTATGGTCAACAGTTCGAAACTACCAGCGATTCCACGTGAGAAAGCTGAGGCTTTCTGCTCGCGTAAAAATTTACAGCCTCGGAAACCCTATACAGGGTCACTATGAGTCGGAACCAACTCCATGGCACATAACAACAACAACAACATACTTACACATGATAATTTCATTTTGCAGTTGCCAATATCATCTAAATTTTAATTCTCGATCATTTAAAATGAGAGTAGTGTTTTACTCTAAAGTTCATGGTCATTGTACTGAATTTATGACTCACTAGGAGCTCTGGTAGCATAGCGGTTACGAATTGGGTTGCGAACCTTACCATCAGCGGTTCGAAACTACCAGCCACTCCACGTGAGACAGATGAGGCTTTCTACTCCCGTAAAGATTTACACCCTCGGAAACCCTGTACAGGGTTGCTATGGGTCGGAACCCACTCGACGGCACTTAACAACAACAACAACAACAACAAGGTCTATTTTGGAAGAAGTGAAGCCAGAGTGCTCCTTGGAGGCCAGGATGGCAAAGCTCCGTCTCTCATACTTTGGACATATTGTCAGGAGAGAATAGTCGCTAGAGAAGGATGTCATGCTGGGTAAGATGGAGGGTCAGAGAAAAAGAGGAAAACCCCCAACGAGATGAATCAGCCAGGTGGCATCATTGATGGCGTCAAGTGTGGCAACGGTGGTGGGGTTGGCCTAGGGTCGGACATTGTTTCGTTCTGCTGTGCATGGTGTCGCTATGAGTCAGTTCCAACTCAATGGCACCTGACAACAACAAATAATACAAGATTCAAAATAAATGGTACAAAATACTAGGTTTTACCATACACAAAAGAGAAAGTAAACCAAGGGTAATTTCTTTTGCAATTTTTATTTCTTATTTTAAGTTAGAGAAATTAGCTTTGCTCTCATGCAACAATGTATTATCATTTTGTAATGCTAACAAAGATGATTAAATCCAAAATGCAAATGTAATCAGTTTTAGAATCATCTAAAGACTCATCATCCAGGACATAAAGTATAAGCTTTCCATGGCTGATGCAAACGTAATAGATTTTATATCTATCTTGCATACTATAGTGAAATTATGATGTTTTACATGACTAAATTAGAATTCAAATCAAACTATTTCTTAGAGGAAAGAACCAGTTAGCACTAGTTTTACCATGTTTAAAACAAAACAACAGAATCTTTCTGTACTGATGTGAATCAGTACACAAATTCATTCTCTTTTCAATAATAACTTATTGCCCTTTCATTCCTGTGGAAATGGACTGCTCCAACATATAAATGAATTAGTCCTTTTATACACACATCTATCTCAGACATTTAATTTCAAGAACTCCTAATGTAATAATACAAATTATTAGAATAATCATTGTGCATCACTAATATTGTATCTTAACTTGTAAAATGCCCTCTTGGGAGAACAGAACACTTTTCACTGATTTGCTCTTTGCTTTTCGCTAAATTAGCATTATTGATAGCAGTCATTTCTTCTCTGTCAGCAATCATAAATGTGGTATAAGTTAAAAAATCAGGCCTATTGATTCTCATACTTGGTTCATGAGGATAATCTTTCCTACAATCTGAAATATTTTGAAGTATATTTGAAAAATATTAGCAAGAAATAATAAAAATATGATTAATATAATCACAAAGTTTTAAAATAAATTAATATCATTTAGAAATGCAATAATTCTAATTTATTATTCAAAAATAGAACTAGAACCTAATCATTATATTTTTAAATATTCCTAAATCTGTTCATAGGAATTATATCTTTGAATTTTAGGATTGATTCACAACATAAAAGAAAAATTTAAACAATGAAAAATGTGGTTTGGGCATTCTTATTAAAAACAATTTAAATCATTATTTTTGTTAACTGCCATCTAGTAGGTACCAACTCATATAGTCCATGTATATGGTACTCAAGAAGCAGCTGGTGTATTTGAACTGCCGACCTTGTAGTTCAGATTGACCTTGAGGTCCAGTGTTTTATTCCAGAGCACAACACCAGTACTCAAATTTAACTCAAAATTTATATCAAAGATGACTAGACATTTAATTTTGTTGTTGTTGTTGTTAAGTGTCATTGAATCTATACTGACTTATAGTGAATTTATGCACAACAGAATGAAACAGTGCCCAGCCCTTCGCTAACCTCACAATCCTTGCTAAACTATTGCCTATTGCTGCTGACATTGTGCCAATCCAAAACTTTGCAGATATTCCACTTTTTCGATGATCCAGCATTTAATTAAGCATGATGTCCTTCTCCAAGGCCTGAACCTCCTGATAATATGTCCAAATCTGAGACAAAATCTGGACAATCTGTCTTTCAAGGAGCATTTAGCTGTAATTCTTTCAACACAGATTTGTTGGCTTTATTTGGCTGCCGATGACATTTTTAATATTCTCCTCCAATACCATAACTCAAAAGCATCAATTCATTTATCATCTTCTTTATTAATTATTCAGTGTTCACATGCATAGGTGGTTATTGAAAATACCATGACTTGGATAAGACACACCTTAGTGCTCAAACTTACATTTTTGCTATTGGATACTTTAAAGAGTTCCTGTGTATCAGATTTGGCTAATACAATGTATCTTTTGATGCCGGGAGCCAGCCCCAGCAAACTTATTCCAGGATTTCCCGAAGGTTGATGCGGACGTCGGCAGAAAGAATTACACACAGTCGATAAGTCGTGATGAATTCAAAATCTTCTTATTGCATGCTTTATTCTTCTCTCATTCTTTACTGTCCTGCTCATTCTTTACTCCCCTGCTCTCCTGCTCATCTCTTCTGCTTCTTTACTCCCCTCCCCTGCTCCTGCTTTTCTCTTCTTCTGCTTTCATTACTCCCTTCCCCTGCTCCTGCTTTCATCTTCTGCTTCTTTACTGTCTCCTCCCTCTCCTGCTTTTATTCTTCTGCTTCTTCATTCTCTCCTCCCTCTCCTGCTTTCATTCTTCTCCATTCTTTTCTCTCCCTTCCAGCTTTTCCCCTCTATTCTTCTTCCTACATGCTTTATTATTCTCTTTTTTCCTTCTCCTCCTCTACCCACCTCTACTTTTTCCTTCTTTATACTTCTCCTTTTATACTGTCTTACAACCCCCTTATATACTGTTACAAAAAACATTGCTTTCATAGTAATCAATGTCCTCAAAATACAATCTATTCTGGGCATATTCTTCATAGTTTATGACCCTTAGATTTACAACAGGGATGAGAAGTTACGTCAACATATACAAGAGACATCCTGGAGCCTTGAAACGTTTTAGTTAAACATTTGTTCCTACATAAATAACTTTTATTCTTTTCTCTGAGAAGCAAGTTGACTTTCACATATGTTTCTTAACCTTTGTCTGTTAAGTCTTGTTAATTTTAGTTGTTGTTGTTGTTGCTGTCACGTGTCATCGAGTCGGAACCGACCCATAGCTACCCCATGCACAGCAGAATGAAACAATGTCTGATCCTGGGCCAACCTCACTATCGCTGCCACACTTGATGCCATCAATGATGCCACTTGGACAATCCATCTTGTT
>NW_006408787.1:2576410-2579152 GCF_000296735.1 Chrysochloris asiatica | reverse complement strand
AGTCTTAAGAACATTGTTAATATAAGTATTGAAACTACCTAAGGTTAAAAGTAGAATAAAATGTAGCTAATATATGGCTTCTAACTTTTAATAAAAATATACTAAAGTGTGGTAGAGTCAAAATCTAAAGTAAAAGGATACTAATAAAATCATAAATAAATCAGGGAATGATTCAACAAGAGAAAAATTAACTGCGGGCCTGTGCACAAAATATTTCTTCCTTGTAGCTCTGCTATCCAAGGAAAATATTTCATTGTTGCTTTGCTTAAACAATTAATTCTTCATGTGCAGGGTTCCCTGTGTCTCATTTCTTTATTTCAATTCCTCAATTAATATGTCTCAATTTCTTCATTTTAATTCCTTTATTATTATGGCACCTGCCAATTTGATTTACTGACTACTATTTCCATAAATGTTGGTGATTGATTTGACTAAGATGAATTCTTTAACAAAATCAGTCTTCTCTCCATTTATCGTGATTTTATTTATTGGTCCAGCGATGAAAATTTTCATTTTCTTTACATTAAGGTGCAAGCCAAAATGAAGGCTGTGGTCTTTAGTTTTCATCAGTAAGTATCTTAAGTACTCTTTGAGTTCAGCAAGGAAGTTTGTATTATCAGTTTATGGCAGGGTGTTGATAAGTCTCTATCCAGTCCTGAAACTACATTTTTCTTCATATAGTTCAGCATCTTGAATTATTTGCTCAGCATACAGATTGAATAAGTGTAGTGAAAGACAACAACGCTGGTGTACACCTTCCCTAATTTTAAGCCATTCTGTGTTCCCTTGTTCTATTCTAACAACTGCCTCTTGGTCTATGTACAGGTTTCCCATGAGCACAACTAAGTGTTTTGTTATATTCATTATCTTTAATGTTGTCATAACTTGCCATGATCAACATAGTGGAAAGTCTTTGCATAGTAAGTAAAGAACAAATTAGCATCTTTCTGGTATTCTCTGTTTACAGCCCATATGCTTATGATGTAAGGAATGATATCCCTCATCTGATGTCCTCTTCTGATTATAGCCTGAACCTCTGGTAGCTTCTTGTCAGTATACTGCTGCAGCCATTTAAAAAATTATCTTTAGCAAAATTTTACTTGCATGCAATATTAATGATATTGTCTGATGTTTTCTGCATTTCATTGGGTCACTTCAATTTGGAATGGGCACAAATGTGGATCGCTTTCAATCAGTTGATGTAGGAATTAAGGGAAGTGTGTGAAGCCCACCTGATTGTAACTCTCTAAACCAAGGAAGACTTTGGAGAGAACTACAAGGAAGACCTTGTTAGCCATCGGCAGTGGGCCAAGACCACATGGACTTGTATCATAGAAAAACAAGTTAGTTAAGAAAATTACTCTGAAGTATGTGACTATTGTAGTATGTAGTTCTTGATCCATATCTTTATAATTATCCTGGAAATTGTTTTCCCTACCTACAAAACCATTCTTCGTACGTAACTGATTTCCAACATAATATTCTCACTGAATGATGTCAATAGTATTGTAATCCAGCAAAGGTCTTGTCAATCATTTAACTAAAGATGTATGATCTGTTCTTTGCACTGTCTCATAGATATAGTATATAATTTTGTAATGTAAAATAATAAATCACTTTCAACCTGACCATCTTTAGTCTCCTGTCACTTTAATCTTCGGTCCACCTCACAGAACCCGTTTATGCAGGGCTGGCCCCTGCAGCTTGATCAGTCAGTCAACTGTCTTCTAAATTTCTTGGCATAGTTGAGTGAGTGTCTCCACTGCCACAGCAGTTTGTTGAAATATTTCAATTTACATTCCATTAATTCCTGGATCCTTGTTCTTTGCCAATGCCTTCAACATACCTTGGACTTCTCCATTCAGTAGCACTGGTTCTTGATCATATGCTATCTCTTGAAATGGTTAAACATTGAATGTTTTTTTGGTACAGTGATCCTGTGTATTTTTTCCCTCATTATTATTATTTCTTTAGAAGCTTTTATTGTGAATTGAGTAAAGCTTGAGTAACGCTACATGACAGAGCATCAGATCTGCACTCAAACAATCATTTCTTATTTCACTGTCATGATTACTATCCGGTCCATATGCCATTGGCTAAGAATATTTGCCTCTATTGCCACTTTTTTTTTTTTTTTTTTAATGTACACAGAAGCACACAGGTATATATAATCACTTAACAAAAGACACACTCTACAAGCCAGCATCCTGGCCACCAGCATATACTCTACAATCTTCAGTTACTCTACCTCTCCATGTCATCACCTCTGTCTTCATCTCTGATGTCACTGTTTCTTTGGTTAGGATCCCATATTCCCCTCATGATTTTCTGTCTTGATGCTCCTAGTGTCCTTTGTTTCTGTAATGTGAGATGAACTACTCCCTCCTTGTTACAAAACTTCTACCTTTACAGTTGTGACTACCACAATTAGTCATGATAATAATTACTCACTATTGAATCAAAAGAATCATATTACCATCCCCTTTCACCAGAACCATCTAGACAAGATAAAAACTATTCAGTGAGAATTCTACCCAACTTGTTGTGAAACTAAATTTCTTCCTGAAAATATGTAAGCCAGCCATTTCATGCCTTTATATCCCCCATTTTAGGTAGCCAATGTCTAAGTTGCCCATCCCTATAACTCTCTGTACTGAGGAGATAGGCTTGCTCCTTCCCTCTCAGTTGGTATTCTGAGCTACTACTCTGGGCAAATTAGTGAAGGATGCAGAAAGCATCAAG
>NW_006408787.1:2573701-2575095 GCF_000296735.1 Chrysochloris asiatica | reverse complement strand
CAGTCATTGGAGTAGGATATCATGTTTGGTAAGGTGGAGGGTCAGAGAAAAAGAGGAAGACCCCCAATGAGATGGATTGATAGACTCAAGTGTGACAACAGTAGTGAGGTTGGCCCAGGATCAGGCAGTTTTTCGATCTGTTGTGAAGAGGGTAGCTATGAGTCTGTACCGACTCGATGGCACCTAACAGCAAGAACAACAACATCCACAAGTAAAAGTCAACTGATAGTATATTCCACAGTCTGTTCCTGGCCTTGCTTTGTTGAAGACAGGGTGTTTTCTCACTATCTCTTTCCATAGATGCAGTTAATTTAATTTTTGTGTATGCCTTCTGGTGAGGTCTTTGTGTATAATCATCATTTATTTTGTTTAAAAATGTATCTGCAATTAAGAAATCATTGGTTTTGCAAAATTCTATCATGTAATATACAACATGATAACAAAGGCCAAATTTTTCAACTGCTGATACTCCTTTTTTGTTAAACCTTTGCATTCTAATCACCAGTAATTTTCAAGACATTTTTATGCATGTTTGATCAATTTCAGACTAAGGAAGTTAGTATAATTCTTCAGTTTCACTATCACTGGCCTTAGTGGTTGGTGCATAAATTTAAACTGTAGTGGTATTAACTTTTTTTTAGGCGTATTGGTATTTTCCTGTCACAGAGCATTATACTTCAAGATAGATCTTCAAATGTTCTTTTTGATAATGTATGTAATGTCATATCTCTTCAATTTATCATTTCCAGCATCATAAACCATGTGAGTGTCAGATTTAAAATGACTAATGCCAGCCCATTTCAGCTCTCTAATGCTTAGGATATCTATGTTTATACATTCAATTTCATTTATGAAAACTACCAATTTTCTTATATTCATATATCATACATTCCATGTTCAATTTATTAATGGATGTTTTCACTCATTTCTCCTCATTCTGAGAAATGACCTATCAGCAAATAAAGGTCCTGAAAGCTTTTCTCATTCATTATTCACTATATTATATCATATTATTCATTAAAATACCTTTTCTCAACAAATCAAAAAGAGAATAGACTGCAAAATCTTACTAGAAAGAATTCATAGAAATCAAATTAGTTTCAATTATAGGAATATATGATGGAGAAGATAATTATGGTTAGCTAACATGGGCAGACTGTTGAAGAAAGCATCAATTGCACAAATGCAAGTTCTGGCTGAAACAGAAAAAAAAAAATTTAAAAAGTCAGCAAGAGCAAAGGCTATCGCTTCTGTCACTGTGCAATTCATCTTATTGGCAGGGGCGGGGGTGTGTCTTCCTCTTTTTCTCTGAACTTCTAGTTTACCAAACATGATATAGTTCCCAGACTGGTCCCTAAAGATAATATTTCTAAAGTATAAAATATGAGTTTAGC
>NW_006408787.1:2545610-2547074 GCF_000296735.1 Chrysochloris asiatica | reverse complement strand
AACTATTAAGTCTTGGTTCAATGGAGAATAAAAGTGTATGCAAAATAATTTTTCATCATCAGATTACTTGAAAGAATAAAAGTATATATATGCTCTATTTCAAAAAAATATCTAAAAGATAGCTATTATTTAAGAGCTATAACAAATTCCCTAAATTAGCTGATGGCCATAATTTGAGTGTCAAGTAGAAAAGAGTGGGGATGATTTCTTTATTTGAATGAGAATTAGTTAATTTATCAATGTTCTCCCAAAAAAGCCAGGAAAAAAAGATCTTAGTGGTAGAAGTTATTGTTGTTGGTTAGTGCCTTTGAGTCCATTTTGACTCATAGCAACCCTATAAAGTGTTTCTGAGGAGTGGCTATTGAGTTTGAACCATCGACCTTGTTATTCAAACTGACCTTGCAGCCCAGTGCTTTATCCTACATTGTCACATCAGGACACCAGTGGCAGAACTAGGAACCAGCGCCACTCCAAATATATTTGTTGTTGTTGTTGTTAAGTGCCATTGAGTTGATTCTGACTCATAGTAACACTGTATAGGGTTTCAAGTAGCAGCTAGTGGGTTTGTAGTGCAGACCCTGTGATTCACAGGTCAGTGCTAACCTTATAGTTCCACATCAGGAGCGAAAATTTTAATTTAAATGAATATCAAAATACAAGAGTTCTGTTTCAGGTTCTATGAAAACTTTCTCAAATAAATAGTTTAACCTTAGTTTGCATTACATCAACAAACAGAAAATCATTTACATTGTTTACTTTGTTTTATTATTTTTAAATTACATAGCATACTTTCTTTTTCCTTTCAAGAAAAGAAAATATGAGAAGCACAGAAATTATTGAAAGACTCATAGAAAATCTAAACAATCAATTAAGTCAGAAAAAATAATAAGAGTGGAGACTCTGACATTGTTGGAAGTGCATGCTTGCTTCATCTAAAGTTCAGAGATAACACTGAGTTTTAGATAATTGCTGTCATGTGGGAAAAAGGTACCTGCATTGGAAGTTCTGTTTATTTTCAAAAGAATCTTGAAATTTACCTGTATGTAAAAGTTCTCCATTTTAAAAAATTAGGAAGAAATTCACTTTTAAAACCCTGTTGACATACATAATACAAACCAAATAAAGTACATCCTTCATCAGGAAAAAACACAAAAGAAATTTGTAATTAAATAATTTGGATGTGGAAAGATAACTTACATAGGGAAAATTATAATAAAATATATAAAGAAAATAAAAAGAGAAATTAGCATTTGAAAACAAAAGAGGTAATAAAAATCTTTAAGAATATACTAGGAGCTTAAAAAAAGAACACAAATTGATAGCACTGCAAATAGAATCGATAATATATAAGCTCAACTTGAAAACAATCCCAAATAATGAAGGAAAGAAAGAGAAAATTTTCTGAGCTGAAAAGAAAAGAATCCTTGTTGTTGTTGTTAGGTGCCATTAAGTCGGTACCGACTC
>NW_006408787.1:2534003-2541911 GCF_000296735.1 Chrysochloris asiatica | reverse complement strand
GAGATGCAATCCATACCTAAGGCTGTGATCTTTGATCTTCATCAGTATATATTTTAAGTTCTCTTTATTTTCAGCAAGCCAGGTTGTATCATCTGCATATCACAGGTTGTTAATGAGTTTTCTTCCAATCCTGATGCCATGTTTTTCTTCATAGAACCCAGCTTCTCAGATTATTTGCTTAGCATACAGGTTGAATCAATACGGTGAAAGAATACAACTCTGCCGCACACCTTTCTTAACTTTAAAACATTCAGTGTATAACTTTAAAACATTCAGTGTGACCATGTTCTATTCAAACAACTGCCTCTTGGTCCATGTACCGATTCCTCTTAAGCACAATTAAGTGTTCCATAATACTCAGCTGATGAGTTTGAACTGCAGACCTAACAGTTAATATCAACCTTGCAGTCGAGCTCATTAACTCATAGCACCACAGGATGACTAAATAGAGGCATTCAGGTATACTTACTCATAAGCAAAGAATTATTCATGAATCATTACAATAGATTCAAAGTCACAGCAAAAAACATTTAAAGATGTTATTAGATACTTTGTCAAACTATATGATGGATAGCATCAAAGGAAAACAGCTACTCAAAATTCAAAGTTCTGAAATTTTAGGTCAGTGGTTTCAGGTAAAGTATTAGAATTCCTTTGTGTTCTGATACCATGGGCTGCATTACTGAACTAAAAGAAAAAGTAGTGGCAATTATTCAGAACATGATTTCAACAAGTAAAGGACTTTGTCCTTTTGTCTCTTTCACATCAGACATTTTAAGCATCTCAAGACAATTTTAAATCCCCAATATTAAATTCAATTCAGAATAAAGTAAAGTGGAGTAGTGGGCTGATTTATTTCAGACTGAATCAGAGTTAATCCTGTGTATTGTCAAGAAATCAAATGATGTATTGCATTAGGTAAATCTGCTGCACAAGAGCTTTTTAGTGTTGAAGAGCAAAGATGTCAGCTTGAGGACTAAGGTGCACCAGACCCAAGCTATGGTATTTTTTAATAACCTTGTATGTGTGTGAAAGTTGGATAGTGCATAAGGAAGACCATATAAGAATTGATGCTTTTGAGTTATGGTGTTGGAGGAGAATATTGAAAGTGCCGTGGGCTGCCAGAAGAACCAACAGATCTGTGTTGGAAGAAGCCCAACCAGAGTGCTCCTTGTAGGCCAAGATGACCAAACTTCATCTTTCATACTTCAGACATATTGTCAGGAGGGACCAGTCGCTGGAGAAGGATGTCATGTTTGGTAAGGGGGAGGATCAGAGAAAAAGACGAAGACCCCCAATGAGATGGATTGGCCAAGTGGCAGCATTGATGGACTCAAGCATGGCAACAGTAGTGAGGTTGTCCCAGGATCGGTCAGTGTTTGTTTTGTTCTGCTGTGCATAAGTTTGCTATGAGTCGGTACTAAATCAATGGCACTTAACAACAGCAATAAAAGTTAGAGTACTTAGGATCAGAATTGGATTGAAACCACAAGTTCGGCAGTTCAAACCCACTGGCTCCTCCTCAGAAACCCTGTATAGGGTCGCTATGTGGACGAACTAACTCAATGGCATTTAACAACAACAATAACAATTGGAGTACTGGTTTGGCACTATGGTATAATGCAATGGACCACAATATCAGTTTGAACCACAAGATTGGTGGTTCAAATTCACCAACTACTCTTTGGAAATCCTATGCAGGGTCATTATGAACCTAACCAACTTAAAGGCACTTAAAAACAACAACATTTGGAGTAAAAGCAGAACAACTCAAAATTGAGCAGTCAGAGAATGTGATTTTTAAAGAATCTTGACTAGTCAGGTATTCATGACTTTTTTTATTCAAAATAGTTGGGCACTAAATCACTTTATGTTCAGGAAAGTAGGCAACTGGAGGACAATATCCTGCCTCAGTTAATCAGAATGGTCCTTATTAAAAATATCTGCTTAAGTCAAAAAACTCATTTTATTAATGGTTAAATATTTTCATCCCCAAATAAAGAACTGATGGCACCATCATAAAAGAAATAAGACAATCAACAATGATCACCAGTGAAAATACAAACATTCAAAAGATCTCTCTTCTTAATAGATAATACTTTATTTAAAATGATAGGATATTTTAATAAAATATATAATGTGAAAGAAAGAGTTCATTGTTCTAAAATATGCAAAAAGGAGAGTGTCATGCAAAATTAGTAAAAGTTTAATTTAATGGATAATAATAAGGATTTTAGAATTAGAAAAGCCTCCATTTATATCCTGAATTTAGAATTCAGCAAGTGCTAACTTTGGACAAATTGATCATCATAAATCTCATTGTTTTCTAACATGTAAAATGTAAATAATGAAATATCATGATGGTAATAAAATAATAGTTAATATGTGTGTGTTCACACAACAGAGGAACTAATATTTATCAAAGTGATGGTTTAGCAATTGCTAATTTTAAATTAATATCATCATATATTTGGAAAGTATCTTCTAAGGGAAAGATAAAAATATTAAATTTATCCTTTATAGTAGTAAATACAATATACAATTTAAAAATAATACACACAAACAAACACACACACACAGCGTGGGTCAAAAATTATCCACACTTTGGGTGTAGAATATATTTTCATCAACTTTTAGAAAAGACAAATACATCATTTTTCATCAATCTCCATGTTTTTCAATATATTTTTGTCCTTTTGTCAACAAGCTTTCATATTCCCTTACTAAAATGTATACATATTTTAGACTGAGCTGAGAACCACAAATGCACATTGTCTTAACTTCTTTATCAGAGATAAATCTTTTGTCCTCATATGACTGTTTTTAGGAAACCAAATGAGTGAAAGTGTAATGGAGCAAGATCAGGACTAAAAGGAGGATACCTTAACGCCAGAAATGAAAGAAAGATGTCATTTATTCATCATTCAACAAATATGTTTAATGAATTTGTATGTACACATTTATATGTGTGTCAAACAGTATTTGAGGCACTGGATCACAGAGAAGAACTTGGTTAGGAATGTGCTTCTCTACACTTTGTTAAAGAGAGATCAAAATTGAATAATAAAACAATACTTGGGCAAGATAAGTTTCCAGTGATTGTAAAGAAAATAAGGAACATGAACTGCTTAAAATTATATACATGGGATTTGGCTAGCAGCCCTTTAGCTGGACCTGAATAATCAGGAAAAGCCAGCTATATGAACATCTTGGATCACAGTGTTCCTGGAAGAAAAAGACTCTGTTGAAGACAATAGCTTGTTGATTCTGCTGTGGGCATAAGCACAACGAAATAGAAAGCAAAGATAAATTAAGCATGAAAGGCTGATAGAGATTAGACTGCAGTATCTGGAGCCCTGAAAAATAATTTAAAGTTTTAGGTACTAATGGCAAGTTTTAATATAGGGAAATTAGATGATCTGGTAATTGGAAGGTAAAAATTGGAAATAAAGAGGAAAGATTACTACTTAGAAAATATGGCTTTGGTGTAGAAATGACTCTGGAGATCACATAATAGAATTTTGCAACAAAATGCCTTAATCATTAAAAAAAAACAAAAAACAAAAAACATTTTTAGACATGGATCTCTTCTTTTGGAATACACAGGAATCACAATAACAACATCTGTGGAAAGACACAACAGAGACTCTCAATATCAGGAACTGACTATAAATAGATGCTCAATTACTCATATGCAAGTTCCAAATGAAGCTGAAGAAACTTAAAATAATAATTCACCAATAGACAAAATATGACCTTAACTATATCCCACCTAAATTTAGAGACCATTTCATGAACAGATTTGATGTGTTTAATATTAATAACTTAATTGTGGGATGACATCAAGTACATCATAAACAAAGAAAGCAAAAGGTCAAAAAAGAAAGAAAAATCCATAATGGACATCAGAAAAGACTCTGAAACTTGTTATTTAGCATACAGAATAAATCAGAAATTAAAGAGCTGAACAGAATACTGTAAAGAGCAGTTCAAGAAACCAAAGTCAAATATTTTGTGCAAAGACCTGAAGCTGGAAAACCAAAAGGGAAAAACACACTCAGCATTTCTCAAGCTAAAATAACTGAAGGAAATTCAATATTTTACGTTATTTCAAAAATACTGACTGGCATAAGAAGCATCAAAAGAAAATACAAGTAATATACAGAGCAACTGTACCAAAAAGGACGGGTTGAAATACAATGAATTCAAGAGGTAGCATACATATATCAAGAACTGATGGTACTAAAGAAAGAAGTCCAAGCTGCATGAAGACATTGCCAAAAAACAAGACTCCAGGATTATATGGAATACAAATTTAAATGTTTCAACAATATGATGAACCACACAAGGTGCTCACTGATTTATGCCAAGATATTTGGAAAGCAACTACTTGGCTAACTGATTGCAAGAGATCCATAGTTATAACCATTCCAAAGATAGGTGGCCAGATTGAAGGCAGACATCATGGGAAAATATCCTAAATACCACAAGCAAGTAAAATTTTACTAAAGATAATTTAAAAGCAGATGCAGCAATAAACTGACAGGGAATTGCCAAAAATTCCAAACCAGATTCAGAAAAATTCACGGAATAAGGTATACCATGGCTGACATCAGATGCATCTTGGCTGAAAGCAGAGAATACCAGAAAATATTTATGTGTGGTTTAATGACAATGCAAAGGTAATTATCTATATGGATCTTGAAAAACTATGTATAACTTTGAAGTGAATGAATATTACAGAACACTTTGTTGTGCACATGATGATCTTGTACATAGACAAAGAAACAACTGTTAGAAGAGAATAGGGAGAAATGGAATTGATTAAAATAAGGGAATGTGTGTGCCAGGGCTGATTCTTTCATAATACTTAACCTCTATGCTGAACAAATAATCAGAGAAGCTGGATTATATGAAGAGTAATTTGGCATCAGGACTTGAGGAAGACTCATTAGCAGCCTGTGCTATGCCAGTGATGCAATCAATAAATAAAGATGTTGCCTTCTGGAAGAAAAAGAGGACTTCAGATATTTATTGATGAAGATCAAGAACTGCAGCCTCCAATATGGGTTTCACTTTAATGTAAAGAAAAAAATTATTCACCACTGTTGTTGTTGTCAGGTGCCATCGAGTCGGAACTGACTCATAGCTACCCCATGCACAGCAGAACGAAACAATGTCCGATCCTGGGCCAACCTCACCACCGCTGCCACACTTGAGTCGATCAATGATGCCACCTGGCCAATCCATCTCGTTAGAGGTCTTCCTGTTTTTCTCTGACCCTCCACCTTACCCAGAATGACATCCTTCTCCAGTGACTGTTTCCTCCGGACAACATGTCCAAAGTATGAGAGACAAAGCTTAGCCATCCTGGCCTCCAAGGAGCACTCTGGCTCTACTTCTTCCAAAACAGATCTATTGGTTCTTTTGGCAGTCCATGGCACTTTCAGTGTTCTCCTCCAACACCACAACTCAAAGGCATCAATTCTTCTATGATCTTCCTTATTCACTGTCCAGCTTTTGCATCCATATGAGGTTATTGAAAATACCATGGCTTGGGTTAGGCGCACCTTAGTCCTCAAGCTGACATGTCTGCTCTTCAGTACTTTAAAAAGTTCCTGTGCAGCAGATTTGCCCAATGCAATACGTCGTCTGATCTCTTGACTGCTGCTTCCGTAAGTGTTGATGGTTGATCCAAGAATGAAGTCCTTGACAACTTCAATTTTTTCTCCATTGATAAGAATGTTGTTTATTGGTCCAGTGGTGAGGATTTTTGTTTTCTTGACATTGAGATGTAATCCATATCGAAGGCTGTGCTCTTTGATCTTCATAAGTAAATGTTTCAAGTCCTCTTCACAACTGTACTAATAAATAATTTTTTGATAAACAGAGAAAAGACTGAAGTTGTCAGATCTAATTTTGCTTATATCCACAATTAACAATCATGGAGTTGCAGTTAAGAAATAAAACAGCATATTGTATTGGGCAAATAAATTGCAAAAGCTATCTTTAAGGTGTCAAAGACAAAAAAATTTTACTTTGAGGACTAAGGTGTGCCTTACATAATCCATAGTATTTTCAATCACTGTCCATGCATGTGATATTTGGACAATGAATAAGGAAACCACAGAAGAAGTGATGTATTTGAATTATTGTATGGTAGAAGAATATTTAAAATACCATGGACTTTCAAAAAAAAAAACAAACAAATCTGTGTTGGAAGAAGTACAGCCAGAACACTCTTTAGAAGTGAGAATGGCCAAACTCTCTCATACTTCAGGCATATTATTATGAGGGACCAGTCCCTGAAGAAGGACATCATGTTTTGTAAAATAGAGGGTCCTAGAAAAACTGGAAGACCATGAATAAGATTGATTGGCACAGTAGAAACAACAGTTGGTTCACATGTAACAAAATTGTGAGTACGGTTCATGACCGACTGGGCAGTGTTTCATTCTGTTGGGCATAAGATCTCCATGAGTCTGAACTCACTTGATGGCAACTAACAACAATAAGATGATCTGCTTTTTTTATTTAAAAGAAAAATCCACTGTAGCTGTTAAATAAATGATGTATTGTGTAAGCAAGTAAATTATCCAAAGTGTCTTTTTAGGTGAGAGATGATCATTTGGATGAATTGACTTTGTTGCAATAATGGGGACAAACTGGCTGGACTCAATAGATTTAAAAAATATATTGCCAACAAGACTTATTAAAGATTGTAATTTTTGTTAAGTCCTTCTGATAACATGGCCAATGTATGTGAGGTGAAGTCTCATTGTCTTTGCTTCTAGGGAGAATTCTGGCTGTGTTTCTTCCTAGGCAGATTTGTTTGTTCTTCTGGTAGTTAATGGTATTGTCAACATTCTTCACTAACAACACAATTTTGATGCATCAATTCTTCTGCAGTCCCTCTTATTCATTACCTAGCATTTGCATGCATATGAGGTAATTGAAAATACCACTGCTTAAGTCAGGCACAACTTATTCCTCAAATGCTATCTTTGCTCTTTAACATTTTAAAGAAATCTTCTGCAGCAGCATTGCCCAAGCAGTATGTCATCTGATTTCTTGACTGCTGCTTCCTTGACAATTGATTGTGGATCAAACTGAAAGGAAATCCTTGAATACTTCTATCTTTCCAATGTTTATCATGATGTTGATTATAGCAATTGTGATGATTTTTGCTTTCTTTACAATGAGATTTAATCAATAAAGGAGGCTGTATTCTAAGACCTTCATCTGCAAATGCTTCAAGTTCTCTTTAATTTCAGCAAGCAAAGTTGGGTTATCTGAAAGTCACAGGTTGTTATTGAAACACCCTGTAATCTAAATGCCACATTTCTTCTTTATGTGGTCCAACATCTCTGATCATTTGCTCAGCACACAAACTGAGTAAGTATATTGAAATCATATAACCCTGGTACTCACCTTTGCTGGTTTTATACCATGCACTCTCCCTTTGTTTTTTTTTTAATGGCTGCCTCCTTCCATTTGGTTATCCAATGTCCAAGTTGCCCAACTCTGTCTACTCTGTATGTGGAGGGGGTGGGAATGTTTCTTGCTGTAAAGATTTGTTCCCTCTTTTGGGCTACTGCATCTATAGGTGTAGGTCAAGTTCATCAAATTGTTTCAGGTCACTCTTTTATTTTTCCTTTTCTTTTTTCTCCTGGTTGAGTTCTAATCATCCATTCATCGGGGCCAGGTCATGTGGGTACCATCTGCAAGTGTGGGTGTTCTTGTTTGTATGCCCTCTTTTCCTATCAGCTGGTAGCTTCACTCTCCACTCTAGTCCTCTGTGGCCACGCCACTGACTCTGGGCCCAGGAGTCCCCAGGTCTCCCCACATTGCTGGCCAACCAGGTCCCCATCTGGGTCCACAGAAGCCCACCGAACATTGTAGGGCTTA
>NW_006408787.1:2532855-2533296 GCF_000296735.1 Chrysochloris asiatica | reverse complement strand
TATGGTCATCTGCTTTTGCTTCTTGGACATGTTTAATTTTTATCTGTGGCCATAATACTTAAATAGGCATGTCTTTTGGTACTTTTTTATGCTTTCTGATTGCTTCCAGGAAGATGTAATCAGGGTGTGGTCTTCCCTTTTCACTTCTTATTGCTTAACACAGAGTAACTTTCACAGGTGTTGCCTGTTTCCCTGGTATATGGCAGCTGGTATTGGTTCTTGCCTGGGTTTTAGCATTTTATAAAGTGTGATTGAAACTTGGCTATTTGGCAGTAGTTGTTGACTCTTCTCGTGTAATATAGGGAGACAAAGAGTCCTCCAAAAACAGAAGGGAGGCTATGTAACAGCCAAACAACAGCAGTTGGGTAAAAAACAAAACAAAATCAGAATCAAAAGCAAAAACAAAAATGGAAGAAAGAGGAAAAAGAGAAAAACAAACCA
>NW_006408787.1:2515054-2532654 GCF_000296735.1 Chrysochloris asiatica | reverse complement strand
ATATATATATAATAAAACCAGAAGAAAATAATGCAGCACCTGCAAAAACAAGACTGAATAGAGCGGTCTCTAATCACAAAAAAGGGAGAGGGGGCTGGAAAAGAAAAAGAGGAAGAAGAAGAAGAAAAAAATCTGTAGCTTAATATAAGTATGTCTTTAATGTCCTAACTCTCTTTCAGTTACTTCTGCCCTCCTCTCCTTGTTGTTAGGTGCTGTCTAGTCAATTTCGACCCAAAACGACACTGTATAGGGTTTCTGAGGAGCAGCTGGTGAGCTTGAACCACGACCTTGTAGTTCAAAAGGCTTTGCAGTGTGGCACCTTAACCCACAGCGCTACGCCAGGACTCCTTTCAAACTAGTGAAAAAAGGCAGACCAAATGGGACGCACATCCGTGTCTCAGCTTGGGCTGAGTGTTCGGTTTCCTGGCAGAAGAAACCACCAGCGGTGAGGATGGGTCTTGACCACTCAGCTAAGCCCCTACCTACATTCACCCGAATGGAGGTGGGCAAACAGTGAGCACACTAATTACCCGACACCAAAGAAAATAATAAAATTAGAACCCCTCAAAATTGGCAAAATATATTGTGCACCTTTTTTTCCCAAGGTTCCCGCGGCGTGTTTCCGTGGTGTCCCTGTGGCCCCTATTTTGTCCCGCTGCTTGGTCTCGCCCAGGATGTTGGCTCAGGCCTCCGAGCCTGGCTGGCAGATTCGAAAGTATGCGATTTTTTACCTCAGCTCCAAATTCCACAGGCTATAAGCCTTTAAACATTTAAACTATTCCTATCTCTGTGGGTCCGAGTTTTGGAGCTCTGTACTGCCTCTTTTTTGCCTGGAATTCTGAGTTATTGCTAACGGTGACCTTCACTACACCTTCACATTAGCCGCCATCAAGCCCCGCCTCCAGAATTTATGTTTTTGAGTTACTGTGTTCTAGGAGTATATTGATATATCATGGACTGCCAAAAGAACCAACAGATCTATGAGGGAAAAAGTGCAGCCAGAGTGCTCCTTGGAAGCCTGGATGGCCAAACTTCGTCTCTCATACTTCAGACATATTGTCAGGAGGGACCAGTTACTGGAAAAGTCTATCATGCTTGGTAGGGTGGAGGGTCAGAAAAAAAGGAAGACCCCCAGTGAGATGGATTGATAAAGTGACAGCATCAATGGGCTCAAGTGTGGCCGTGATAATGATGTTGGCCTATGATCAGGCAGTGTTTTGTTCTGCTGTGCATAAGGTCGCTATGAGTCAGTATGGACTCGATGGCATCTAACAACAACAACAACAACAAGGGACTGTCAAAAGAACAAATAAATCTGTGTTGGAAGGAGTGTAAACAGAATGCTCTTTGGAAGCTTGCATGGCCAGACTTTGTCTCTCATACTTCGCCCATATTTCAGGAGGAACAATTCTCTTGAGAAAGTTGTCAGGCTAGGTCAAATAGAAGGTCAGCATAAAAGAAAAAGACCGCCCCCCATCAATATGAGTTGTTGCAGTGGGCGCACTAATGGGCTGAAATTTAACAATGATTGTGAGGATGATGCAGTACCAGGCAGTGTTTCATTCTGTTCTGCATAAGATAACTATTAGTGAGAATCGACTCAACAGCACCTACTAACTACAACAAGTCATTCTTAAAATATGTATTTGTCTCATACAACAACTTTTCTATGGAACAATGTAGATACCTTTCAAAGTGTTTTATATTTTTTTAGCTGTCACATAGGAAAAGAAAGATAAAACACAGTATACTTAATCAATATGTGCATGTGATTTAAAGTAATTCTGTTGATGGTACAGTTGTATTATACAAAATCTTCTCTGCAACTTAAAGAATAACTTTTTTATATTATTCACAAAAGACTATATATAAAGTATGCACTAAAGTGATCCCTATCTATCATTTTAAGAAATTAAAATGGGAAACTGAGTTCCACATAAAGTTAGCTACTATTTCTAAAACCCTGAGGGTTGAATGGAAGAAGAAAGAGAAGTAGGTAGGAGTTGAATTTATCTCTAACTGAAAAAAAATATGTTGCTTTATACTTATCCATGTATCTTTCATAACTGCATCAATTTATTAATAATTAGTCAGGTTATTTTATCTTGTTTTAATTTCTTTGACCATTATCTGCCATATATTAAATGTGAAGGCATTAATGTAGAGGTGATCAATTGAAAAGAAACATAAAAATCAGCTAGAAATGACTAAGTTTTTGCAAGATTGCATTTTCAAATATATTCTAATGAGCTTGGGAGACCTACAGTAGACAAGAAGGACTGAAGTTAGCTTATGCTTTAAATTACCTTAAGGTTATCTAGGACATTCTTTGAATGTAGCTTAATAGAACATTGAGTGTTTTGTTAGATTTGAAATAAGCAGTTTTATTTTACATCAAACAGAGGTGAGTTTAATAGTTTGACCTAATTCTTATGAACAAAGCTCTTTGTGTAAAATACTTGCGAAGATTCTGTTCTAGTATACTCAAGGACAGTTGGAAAATAGCAGTTCGCTATGGTGCTGCTTGCAGGATCAAGAGTTGAACTATCCTAAATGACCTGTTCTTCATAAAATGCCCTTTTAATTCGCTGATTTTGCTCCCAAGAAATCCAAGTCTGCTGATGTACTAATCACTGAGTTCTGTTGGGATAATTATTTCAGAATAATTTCCCTGAGTTACAAGGCAGGTCAAAATGAAAAAAAGAAAGTAAGAAAATTTACCAAGTTTATTGCCTAAAGGAAGGGCACTGGCAAATGTTTCCAAATTAATGATGTAGGCAGAATTTAAAAGGCAAACTAACCCCAAATTGTTACTACTTTAAAATCATTGCTTACTTCTAAATAAATACTTTATTCTATGACCCTAAAGGGAATTATCTCAAAATAATTTAGGATAAGGCTTTTTAAAACCAATTTATATTTAAAAATTGATGCCAGAAACACATAATCTTTAACAGGACAAATCAGGGATTCACTCTGAAATGGTCAGTCCTAACATATTTTTATTAAGGTTGTCCTTTTCCTGTCCAATGTAATGTAATTTGTAGACTTATGTATTTAATTAATATAATGAGTAGGATCTAAAGGAAGCCAGATGTCACTATTCTATCTGTAGTTTTACCTGTAGACATGTTTAGGGACTTAAGTATGTAAACCCTTCATTCTCAGAATCTTTGTCTCACAAGAAAGGATGGAAACTAACAAGCTAATATGCTCTATTCTAAATGAATATGATGAAATAATTAA
Source organism: Chrysochloris asiatica (assembly GCF_000296735.1). Lineage (NCBI taxonomy): Eukaryota > Metazoa > Chordata > Mammalia > Afrosoricida > Chrysochloridae > Chrysochloris > Chrysochloris asiatica. The sequence goes on along the minus strand of NW_006408787.1, from coordinate 2,529,408 downwards.
AACTTAAATTTGATTCCATATGTGCAAAGAAAGAATGCTTGTTTGCATGCATATCACAGGATCTTGTACAAAAATTTTCAGAAATTTTAGATCCACTGAATCTGTTTAAAAAACAAAACTAAACAAAAATCTTCTGTACTACACTATGCATCTTTGTTTATATAGTCATTGGGTCTTAACAATTGTTTCTGGTTCCAAGGAGTCAATTCCGATCCATGGCAACATTATGCCTTAAAGAATGTAACTGTTTCATTTTAGAACTTTCACATGCATAGGAGGCTATTGAAAATACCATGGTGTGGGTCAAGTGCCTAGGGAACAGTTTTTGGACTTAATACTAAGGTGGTAATAATGTAGCCTAGGTCTCATACATACTAAATACATAGTACAGTATGTATAAGTAATCTACATTTACAGAATACTTCTTTTTAGGTGCACCTTTTGCATTCCACTTCACATATATAAAGGATTTTTATATACCTGTATGTCTATCTACACTGAACAAACAATCAGGCTGTACCTCAAACTTCCAGGAAGACATAAGGCTGCCAGGAATGAGACAAGCATTCACAATGGTATCCATCATTCCATGGGTGCTACATCTAAAGTGTTTATATGACAGCTAGTTTTTGCTAAAGATAATACAGAAAGGGCTACAATCATACATTGATAGAGAACTTCCAGAGGTTCAAGCTGGATTCAGAAGAGGCCGTGGAATGAGAGATATCATTGCTGATGTCCGATGGATCTTGGCTGAAAGCAGAGAATATCAGAAGGATGTTTACCTGTGCTTTATTGACTATGCAAAGGCTTTCGATTGTGTGGATCATGACAAGCAATGGACAACATTGAGAAGTATGAGTATTCCAGAACACTTAATTGTACTTCTAAGAAATCTGTACCTAGACCAAGAAGCAGTTGTTCGAACAGAACATGGCAACACTGAATGTTTTAAAATTGGGAAAGGTGTGAGACAGGGTTGTATTCTTTCACCATACTTATTCAACCTGTATGCTGAGCAAATAACACGAGAAGCTGAGTTCTATGAAGAAAAACGTGGCATCAGGATTGAAGGAAGACTCATTAACAACCTGCGATATGCCGATGATACAACCTTGCTTGCTGAAAGTGAAGAGGACTTGAAACATTTACTGATGAAGATCAAAGAGCACAGCCTTCAGTATGGATTGCCAAAAGAACCAATAGATCTGTTTTGGAAGAAGTGCAGCCAGAGTGCTCCTTGGAGGCCAGGATGACTAAGCTTCGTCTCTCCTACTTTGGACATATTGTCCGGAGGAAACAATCGCTGGAGAAGGATGTCATGCTGGGTAGGGTGGAGGGTCAGAGAAAAAGAGGAAGACCCCTAACGAGATGGATCAGCCAGGTGGCATCATTGATGGACTCAAGTGTGGCAGCGGTAGTGAGGTTGGCCCAGGATCGGATATTGTTTCGTTCTGCTGTGCATGGGGTCACTATGAGTCGGTTCCGACTTGATGGCACCTGACAACAACAACAACAACATCTATCTATGATCTAATCACATACAAAGACAAGTAAAGAGTGTTGGCTAACTGAAAGCCATTATCATTATTTATTGTTGTACAGGGTTTCCAAGGGAAGTGATGGTGTGTATCTATAGGATAAGCACTGGACCATAAGGTTGGTTTAAACAAGATCAAAAGTTCTAACTCACCAGTCACTCTTCAGAAACTCTATACAGGGTCACTATAAGTCAGAAACAACTCAATAGCACTTAGCTATAACAAGGGTTTCCAAAGACCTGCTGGTGATTCGAAACACTGACCTCTTGGCTAGCAGCCCTGTGTTTAGCCTACTTCACCACAACTGAACTCAAAAATAATATCAGATTTTTAAAGATGAGCCATTTACCTCTTATCAAATTACAGATATGCATTCTTATGCTATCATCACACATCTAAGAGTTTGTCATACTGTTATGGCGTGCCTGTTGCCGCAATGCTGAAAGTTATGCCACTAGTATTTTAAATATCAGTAGGGTCATTAATGTTGGACAAGTTTCAGCACAACTTCCTAAGACAGACTAGGAAAAAAGAGAAGTGTGGTAGTTCTGAATGGTTAGTCACTGAAAACCTGACAAAAAACAACAGAACATTGTCCATTATAGTGCAGGAAAATGAAAACATTACTGCCGGAAGATAAAAACTTTATGAATACCAGTGCAACATTGTCAGATATAGTGTCAGAAGGTGAGTCCTTCCAGCTAGAAAGTACTCAAAATATGACAGAGGAAGAACTGTACTTAAAGAAGAGTTGAATATAATAACAGGAATGGATGAAAGGTTTCAACCTTCATTTAATGATGGACCACAGCTCAAAGTGAGGAAAAACAGTCACCAGCATCCATTAATAAGATAAACATAGAATGTACAAAGTATGATTCTAGGAATATTGGAAGTTGTTAAAAATGAATAGAACATATAAAGAACAATATCCTAGCAATTGCTGAGTTGAAATAGACTTGTATTATCTATTTTGAATCATACAATCACAGAGTTTACTATGCCTGAACCATGAAATTGAAGAGGGATTATGCTGCATTCATTTTCAAAAAGAACACTTCAAGATATATCTTAAAGTGCAATGATTTTTGTGATAGCATAATATCCATTCACCTCCAAGAAACACCAATTGATACCACTATTATTCAAATGTATGCACCAACCAATAAAATGAGTGATGTTGAAATTGAACTCTACCAACTTCTTCAGACGGAAATTGATGAAACATTCAATCAAGATGCATTCATAATTCCTGGTGAAGAAAAAAGTAATTGGTCTTTCAAAATCTATCATGCGATATTCAGCATTGTTTCTAACACCAAGGACATATTTTTTGACTACTGAGCCTTCCTCTTTGCTTCCAAACTTTGCATTCCAAATGCCAGTAATTATAAATAAATCTTGATTGCATGTTTGATCAATTTCAGACTGAAGAAGTTGGCAGAATTCTTCAATTTCATCATACTGGCTCTAAAGGTTTATGCATAAATTTGAATAATAGTGATAATAACTGGTCTTACAGGTGTATGGATATTATTGTATCACAGGCAACATTGTATTTTAAGACAGACCTTTATATGTTCTTTTTGATGATGAATGTGACACGATCCCTCCATAATTTGTCTTTCCAGGCATAGTAAACCACGTGATTGTCAGATTCAAAATGGCCAATACCAATTCACTTCAGTTCACTTACGCCTAGGAAATCGATGCTTATGTGTTCTATTTCATTTTTGACAATTACCAATTTTCTTAGATTCATACTTCATACATTCCATATTGCAATTATTAATGGATGTTTATAGCCATTTTTCCTCATTTTGAGTTGTTCCCCAACAGCAAATGAAGGTCCTGAAAACTTTACTTCTTTTGCATTATCATGGTCAACTCTACTTTGAGGAGGCAGCTTTTCTCCAGTTTTATTTTGAGTGTCTTCCTCTCTGAGGGGCTCATCTTCTGGCACTTTTTCTGATATTATTCTGGTGTTCATCATTCAATATTAAATATTCTGGGCTGATGGTTTTCCTGTGTTATTCATAAGGTTTCAGCAACTAAATATTCAGAAGTAGCCCATCTCTCCTTCTTTCTATTTTTTTTCTTTTCCTGAAGACTCAGCTGAAACCTGTCCAACATGGGCAACCCTGCTGGTGTTTAAAATATCCATGACATAGTGTCCAGAATCACAGAAACACACAAGCCACCACAGTGTGACAAACTGACAGATGAGTGGTGGGTCTCACAAAGAGCTTGTCGTAAATGAGTAATGTACTCTAATGCTTTGTTTAATGCTTTTAATGCTTTCAATTTGTATTCAATCAATTCTTGGAGGATTATTTCCCACCAAAGTGTTCAGTGTGTTTTACTTCTTCCTTAAGTAACATTAGTTCTTGATCTTATTCTGTCTCTTAAAATGATTGAACATTGGCCATTTCTTTTTGGTACAGTGACTCTGAGTCTTCTTTCCTTCTTTTGATGATTTCTTTCTTTCTTTTTTTTTTACTTTTACTATGGGTATATTTTCTTTTTTCTTTTTTTTGAATTATCCTACTTCTTAATAGACTATTTTTTTTCAAATGTTCTATTGTGAATTATGTGGTAGCTTACATGGGAGAACATTAGTTTGACATTCATCCTGCTATATATCATTTCATTGTCATGGGTATATTTTCTTAAGCTTTTACAGTAATGGTCTTATGCAATATTTGTCCTTTTGTTACAGATTAATTTCACTGAGCATAATGTCCTGAAGTTTCATCCATATAATGTTGTGGCTTGCAGCTTCTTTGTTATTCTTCAAGGTAGCATAATATTCCATTGTGCATATGTACAAAAGTTTGTTTATCTATTCTTCCATTGATGGGCACTTAGCCTGTCTCTAAATTTTTGCTATTATGAATAGATAAACATTGGTATGCATATATTTACTCATGTTATGGCTCACATTTCTTGTGGATATATACTAAGTAGAACAATTGCTGGATCATAGAGTATTTGTATTTCCTACCTTCTGAGGAAGCACCATAGTGTTTTCCAGAATGGTTGGACCACTTTGCATTCCCACCAGCAGTATAGAAGGGTTCCAGTCTCTCTACATCCTCACCAGCATTTATTGTCCTCTGCTTTTTTGAACATTACAGTTATTGCTGGTGTGAGATGATGTCTCATTGTTGATTTAATTTACATCTCTCTAATTGTGGTTTGAAACTACCAGCTGTTTTGGGAGAGAAAGATGAGGCTTTCTGCTCCTGTAAAGATTTACAGCCTCGGAAACCCTGTACAGGGTCACTATGAGTTGGAACTGACTCCATGGCACATAACAACAACAACAATGGCTAGTGATCTTGAACATTTCTTCATATGTTTGTTGGCTGCCTGAATCTCTTCCTTAGTGAAGTGTCTGTTCATGTCCTGTGCGCATTTTTAAATTGGGTTATTTGTGTGTGTGTGTGTGTGTGTGTGTGTGTGTGTTTTCTTGTAGAGTTGTTGTAGTTTCCTATATATTTTAGAAATGAATCCTTTGTCTGTTATGTCATTGTAAAAGGTTTTTTTTTTTTTCCCCATTTTGTGAGCTTCATTTTCACTCTTGTGGTGAAAGGTTTTGATGCACATAAGTTTCTAATTTTTATTATGTCCCAATCATCTATTTAGTCTTCCTTAGTTTGTGTAATTTTCAAAATGTTTGGTAGTCTGTGTGTGCCCTGTATTATTATTGTTGTTATGTGCCGTGGAGTCAGTTCCGACTCATAATGACCCTATACAGGGTTTCTAAGGCTCTAAATTTTTATGGGAGCAGAAAGCCTCATGTTTCTCCTGTGGACAGCTGGTAGTTTTGAACTGCTGACCCTGAAGTTAGCAGCCCAATTTGTAACCAGTCTGTGTGTGCCCTGTATTAGAGCCCATAAATTTGTCCCTATTTTTTCATTGATGACCTTTATAATTCTGGGATTCACATTTAGGTCTTTAATCCATGCTGAGTTGGTTTTTGTATGTGGTATGAGGTAGAGGTTTAATTTCAATGTTTTGCATATCAATTTCTAGTTCTACCAGCACCATCTGTTGAAGAGAGTGTCTCCTCCCCATTCAATGTACTTTGGTCTGTTGACAAAAATCACTTGGCTTTATGTGGCTGGGTTAAATTCTGGATTCTCAATTCTGTCCCATTAATTTATGTATCACTCATTGTACCAGTATCAGGCTGTTTTGACCACTGTGGCCACGTAGTAAATTTTGAAATCAGGGAGTGAAAGGCTTTCAACTTTGTTCTTCTTTTTAAGCATTACTTTGCTTATACTGTATCTCTTTCCTTTCCATATAAATATATTTTTTTTAACGTTGATTTTTTTTTTTAACTTTTTATTGTGAATTGAGTGAAAGTTTACAGGCCAAATCATCAGTTTTACATTCAACAAATCATATAGTTTGTTTCATTATACAGGTTATATTTCCCTCCATGTATCATCAGTTAACAGTATTTCTCTGTATTCATTTTAGGTATTTAAAAACAAAACAAAACAAAAAAAACATTCAGGCATGTATAATAATTTAAACCACCAAAGGGCACATTTTGCAATTCTGCCTCCTGGCCGCCAGCTCTCAGTCCCTATCTTTCCATGAATCTAGAATCCTCATCTGCTCCCTTTTTCCATATCCCAATCTCTGCCTTCATCTCTGGTGTCGCTGCTTCTCTGGATAAGGTACCACCTTCTGCATGTGCTTTTCTCCCTTGATTGTCCTAGGGTCCTCTATTTCTGGAGTATTAGATTAACTACTCTCCTGTCCTTGTTACAAAATGTCTACCTTTACAATTGTGAAAGTCACAATTAGTCATAATAATAATTACTCACTATCGATTCATAAGAATCTTAGCCCCATCTCCTTTTACCAGATCCATTGAGACAAGATGAAAACTATTCAGTGAGGACTCTATCTTCTCCCACATACTCTTTAAACTAAACTCTTTCTTGAAACATTATAAGCCAGTTACTTTGAGCCTTTATCACCCCCTCATTTTAGGTAGCCAGTGTCTAAGTTGCCTGTTCCTATGTACCTTGCATACAGAGAGGATAGCATTGATATTTGATGTGAAGACTCCTTCACTCTCCATTGGTATTTTGAGCTACTACTTCCATGAATCCTGGTGTGGCACTGTGGGTTAATGTACCAGACTGCAAAACCATTTGAACTGCAAGGTTGGCAGTTGAAGCTCACTAGCTGCTCCTTGGAAACCCTATATAGGGTCGCTATGGATCAGAACTAACTCAACGGCACTTAACAACAACAATAGCACCTCCATGAGTGTAGGTCAAGAACACCAAACTGTACCAATCTACCTTCGTTTCCTATATCAAAAAATGTTGGGGGGTTTATTGCTTGTTTGTTTCTTTCTTATCTTCCTTTAATTGAGTTCCTAAATCTTTTATGTCCTCTTCACTTTCAACTTTGCTTGCTGAAAGATCAACTATTAACACTCATGGAAGCAGCAGTCAAGAAATCAAGTGACATATTGCACTAAGCAAATCTGCTGCACAAGACCTTTTTAAAGTGTTGAAGAGCAAAGATGTCAGCTTGATGACTAAGATGCACCTGACTCAAGCCATGATATTTTCAATAACCTCATGTGTGCAAAAGCTGGACAGTGAATAAGAAAGACCATAGAATAATTGATGCTTTTGAATTATGGTGTTGGAGGAGAATATTAAAAGTGGCATGGGCTGACAAAAAAAATCAACAGATCTGTGTTGGACGAAGTGCAGCCAGAATGCTCCTTGGAGGCCAGGATGGCCAAACTTCGTCTCTCGTACTTAGGACATATTGTCAGGAGGGACCAGTCACTGGAGAAGGATATCATGTTTGCTAAGGTAAAGGGTCAGAGAAAAAGAGGATGGATTGGCAAAGTGGCAGCATCAATGGGCTCAAGAGTGGCAAAAATTGTGAGGATGGCTCAGGATGGGACAGTGTTTAGTTCTGTTGTGCATAGGGTCATTATGAATTAGTACTGACTTGATGACACCTAACAACAACAGTCGAGTTCCAATCATGAAACCATCGAGGGTAGGTCAAATGGGTATATCTACAAGTTTGGATATGCTTGTGCATCTCCCCTCTCTTCATATCAGCTGGATGCTTTACTCTCAACTCTAGCATTATGTGGCTATGACTTTGTCTATGGACTCAGGTGTACCCAGGTCTCACCATAATTTGGACCAACCAGCCCCTCCTCTTCTATCTCCCATATCCAGGTCAACAGGAGTCTACGGAACATGGTTAAACTCAGCCCATTTCTTCATTGCTTCCTTTCCCCCTCTTCCACTCACCAGTAGACCAATGTGGCTGTCAGCAAACATCCATGCCTACTCATGTGTTCCCTTTTAGTTTTAGTCTGGGGGGGTAAGGGTGGTTCTGTTTGTCTTGATGGTTTCCCAGTGATCAACTTGCTTATTATTGTAGAAGCCAATCATATTGCCATTTTTGTTCTGGGTTTTTCCTGATGATCTTTCTTTGAAGTCGTATCTTCTTTGCTCTAGCTGTTTCAGGCTGGTCTGCTTGTCCTTTCTGGTTGTAATTTTTTTTTTTCCATATCTCTAAAAAATATTGTTGGAATATGGGTTGAGATTTTGTTATATGTATAGATTGCTTTGAGTAATATTGACATTTTCACAATGTTAAAACTTCTTATACAGGATCATGGTATAGTCTTCCATCTTAGTAACTGTCTTTTGGTTTCTTGTAGTAGTGTTTTGTAGTTTTCTTTGTATAGGTCTTTTGTTTCTCTTGTTACATTGATTCATAAATATTTTATTCTTTAGGTGGGTATTATAAATGGTATTGCTTTCCTAATTTACTTTTCAGTGCTGTCATTATTAGTATAGGGGAATCCAACTGATATTTGTATGTTGTACCCTGCCACTTTGCTGAATCTTCCAATGAACTCCAGTAGTTTCTTTTTTGCTGAGTCTTTGGGGTTTTCTATGCATAGGATCATATCATTTGAAAACAGAGAGAGAGTTTTACTTCCTCATTACTAATTTGGATGCCTTTAATTTCCCTATCTTGCCTTATAGATCTAGCTAACTCATCTAACATAATATAGAATAGGAGTGGTGATAAAGGGCATCCTTGTCAAGTTCCTGTTCACATTGGAAGGTTTTCAGTTTCTCTCCATTGAGAGTGATGTTGGCTGTTGGCTTTGTATATATTCTCTTGATTAGGTGGCTGCTTTGGTAGTTTAAATGATTATATATCCCTGACTGCTCTTGTATACATCCACCCCCCCATTTCCCCAAAACAAAACAAAAAAACAGAGGGAATAGAAGCAAATACTGTTGAATGATGATGCACAGAGGAGATTGTAATCATTGCAATGAAATGATGAGTGTAAAATCAATATTCTCCATGTAAACCATCACTCAATTCACAATAAAAACAAACAATTCCAAAAAAACCCATCAAATACAATATGTGATAACCAGTATAAATATAATTTATTACTATTAGAGAAATAGGAAGAAAAAATTACACAAATTCATGGAGAAAATTTCTAGGTGAACAAAGAAAATTGAATGATATGTTAGTTAACAGCACAGTAATTCCGTAAGTGAACAAGTTAAATTACTGTATACTAGAGGGCATGAATGATGTCTGTCTACTAAAAAGTCATGGGGAAATCCCACTAAAGATTAAAGTGAAGCTTGGTAGAGTCACTCACACAGATTCAATGGATTGTGCATTTGTATGAACCATCTGTACTTTTACAAATTAACTCTCATAGGAAGAGAGTTCAGAAAATCATCTTTGTTGATTTGTTTTTCCATTTCATAAGGCATACCATTCTTTCAACCAAAATAAGACTACTTGAAGACTCCCTAGGTTTGGGCCAATATTGTAAAAGATTTAATAAGTTGTTTTCCTATTATTATTTCTTTTTTAATTATACATTTCATTGTTTATGTCAGCTTTTTTTTTTTTACAAATTTTATAACTAACAACTTTTGGTTAGGTTACATATCTATTTATGGGATCTAATAATTAGTTAAGAAATAATTTCCATATGATCAAGAGAGAAAGAAAATAAAATTTAAAGTCATATTGTGAAAAAAAAAAAAATAACAAAGATAGGAGCTGAACTGATTTTGTTTTTGCGCTGTGATTTCCTAACACCATGTACAAAACAAGAATTTCCTAAAATATGTTGGCTGGTTTTTGAACTATGTATGTTTTCATATTATTGCTCTAGTTAGATGCCACTCAGTCAGTTTCTAGGAAAAACAAAACAAATCATTTCCTGGTCTACACCATCCTTACAATCATTCCTATTGTTGTCACCACTATATCAATCCACATCCGTGAAAGTCTTTCTTAGTTTCTATGACCTTCTTCTCTACCAAGCGTGATGCCTTTTTGTGACTGGTCTCTTAATATGTCTAAAGCACTGGGCTGTTAACCACAAGGCCGGCAGTTCAAACTCACCAGGTGCATCTCAGAAACACTATACAGGGTGCCTATGAGTCAGGACCTACTAGGGCATCGACAACAAAGTATGTAAGATGAAGTCCACCATCCCTCCGTATAAGGAGAGCTCTGTTTTCCTCCTAAGATAGGTCTGTTCATTTTTATATAGGGCTGGAAGAGTTGCTTAATACAGTATATTCAAATTATCAAATATTTAAGTCTTTGAAAACTGGTAATTTCAGCTACTATTAAAATATGAAATATAAATGATGTCTTTATTATGAACAAATTACCAATAATTATTTATAAAAGTCAAATTGTAATTAAAATATATTAAACAGAATCATTATAGAACTACAACACAAAAATAAGGATAGAAATGCAACTCAAAAGCAATAAAGTAAAGGAACTTCTTAAATGATATCATTGAGAAGTTCTCCACTTGAATGTATATTTATGGAAAAATGAATGAAGAATTCTAATGAATTGAGCCTTAGACATGCACTTCTTGAGTGACTCAAAGAAGATGAAATCACAGGAACTGCAAGAATTGGTTATTCCATAGGAAAGAAATATTTTTTGTTACCAAGAAGAGGGAAGACATAAATATTTGGTATACTAAAGTTATAGCAACTGTAGTCCTTTTCCAAAAGCTCATTTTATATCATCCATGCAAATTTTCAGTAGTGGCTAAAACTCGTTATGAGTTTTCGTTGACTACAGCTGACTTCCTTTCAAGAGAAACTTTATTAGTAGCAAATTTTTTTTTACAGATATCTTTAAGTCTTAGAGAATACTTAGCTAACTAGACTCTTCCCAATATATAAGCCTAATAATTCCTCCAAATTAAAGTACCATATTTTTATTTAAAGAGTAAATTATGCAGAAAAATACCATACTGATACTCCATATATGTAACATTTAAAATAAAATTCTGAAGTCATAGAATATCAAGTTAGAATGCTGTAAAATAAATATAGCTTCAGAAAGTTCAAGAAGTAGTGGCACTTAATTAGTTTCTATACATGATTATCACAATTGTTTTACTAATGGATTGATTATCATTATCATTCATTATCATTATCAATCTAAATTGTGGAAGTTAATTAATTACCTAACATATTTAATTAATTAATGGGATTATGACTTATAAACCATACATATATTTAGAGCCATATTGTCACTTTGTGTAATGAGATCAGAAAAAAAAAAATCAAAAAAATATTTCCTATTTAATTGCATTTTCCCTCCATTGTTTCTTAAATGAAATACAAATTGGGAAGGAGAGTTAAAGTTGTATGGTAAAGTCAATCTGGTTTCTCAAGAGAAAGAATAGCAGTGAAAATCACACACATATGTATATATATGCAGAGAGACAGAGAGAGGGAGCCATTGTTTGGCACAGCAGGATAAAGCACTGTATCATTTGTTGCTGTTAGGTGCCATTGAGTCATTACTACTGACTCATAATGACACTATGCACAACAGAACAAAACACTGCCCACTCCTGGGCCAGCCTGACAATTGTTACCACACTTAAGCCCATTGATGCTGCCATTTTGCCAACACATCTCACTGGGGGTCTTCCTGTTTTTCTCTGACCCTCCACCTTACCAAACATGAGATCCTTCTCCAGCGACTGCTCCCTCCTGACAATATGTCCGAAGTATGAGAGACGAAGTTTGGTCATCCTGGCCTCCAAGGAGCACTATGGCTGTACTACTTCTAACACAGATATATTGGTTCTTTTGGCAGCCCATGCCACTTTCAATATTCTCCTCCAATACCATAAATCAAAAGCATCAATTCATCTACAGTCTTCCTTATTCACTGTCCAGCTTTCACATGCATATGAAGTTATTGAAAATACCATGGCTTGGGTAAGGCGCACCTTAGTCTTCAAGCTGACATCTTTGCTCTTCAACACTTTGAAAAAGGTCTTGTGCAACAGATTTGCCCAATGGAATATGTCATTTGATTTCTTGACTGCTGCTTCCATGAATGTTAATTGTTGATCCATGAAGAATGAAGTCCTTGACAACTTCTATCTTTCCTCCATTGATAAGAATGCTGTTTATTGGTCCAGTGGTGAGGATTTTGTTTTCTTTACATTGTGATTCAATCCATACTGAAGACTGTGGTCTTTGATCTTCATCGGTAAATATTTTAAGACCTCTTCACTTTCAGCAAGCGAGGTTGTAACATTTGCATATCACAGGTTTTAATGAATCTTTCTCCAATCCTGATGCAACCATTTTCTTCATCTAACCCAGATTCTTGGATTATTTGTTCAGCATGCAGGTTGAATCAGTATGGTGAAAGAATACAACCCTGTCACATGCTTTTCTTAATTTTAAACCATTCACTGTTCCCATGTTCTGTTCAAACAGCTGCCTCTTGGTCCATGTAGCACATGAGTGCAATTAAATGTTCCAGAATACTCACATTTCACAGTGTTGTCCATAACATGTCATGATCCACACAATCAAAAGCCTTTGTGTAGTCAATAAAGCACAGGTAAACATCTTTCTGATATTCTCTGCTTTCAGCCAAGATCCATCGGACATCAGCAATGATATCCCACATTCTACGGCCTCTTCTGAACCCAGCTTGAACCCCTGGCAGTTCTCTGTCAATGTATGCTTGCAGCCATTTCTGTATTACCTTTAGTAAAACCTTACTTGCATGGAATATCAAAGGTATTGTACAATGATTTCTGCATTCCGTTGGGTCACCTCTCTTTGGAATGGGCACAAATATGGATCTCTTCCAATCAGTTGGCCAGGTAGTTGTCTTCCAAATTTCTGGGCACAGATGAGTGAGTGCTTCCTGTGCTACCTCAGTTTCTTGAAAGATTTCAATTTTTTTTCCATCAATTCCTGGTGCCTTGTTCTTTGCCAATTCCTTCAATGCACCTTGGACTTCGTCCTTTAGCATAATTGGCTCTTGATCATATGCTACCTCTTGATATGGTTGAACATCAATCATTTCATTTTGGTACAGTGACTCTGTGTATTCCTTCCATCTTCTTTTGATGCTTTCTGCATCATTCAATAATTTGCCCAGAGAATCCTTCCATAATGAAAGTCGAGGCCTGATTTTTTTTTTTTTTTCTCTATGGTTTGAACTAAAAGGTGGGTAGTCCAAGCCCATCAGACATTCCTTGGAAACTCTATACAGTGTTAATATTAATCAGAAACAATTGTATGGCAATTAACAACAACAAACATGGAAGACCAGTTAATATCACTATTTTTCCAATGTACCCATCAACTACTAAAGCCAGTGATGATGAACATGAAGAATTTTACCAACTTCTTCAGTCTGAAATTGGTCCAACATGAAATCAAGATATATTAATAATTGCTGGGTTTTGTAATACAAAAGTTGGAATTTAGGAGAAGCGATAAGTAGTTGGAAAAAAGGCCTTGGTGACATAAATGATGCCATAAACCTTATGATACGATTTTGTAAGACTTATTCAATGAAAATACCATTTTTAAGCAATAGAAAAGATGACTATACACAAGGCCCTCACCACATGGCATAGATAGAAATGAAATTGTCTACAACTCTTGGAAGAGGAGGTAAAAAAAATTCTATATCATCAGTAAAACCAGTCTAGGTGCAGACTGTGGAACAGACTATCAATTGCTCATATGTACGTTCAGCCTGAAGCTGAAGAAAATAAAAACAAGCCCACAAGAGACATATACTTCTGAATTTAGCAATCACTTCAGTAACAAATTTGATGCATTTAACATTGATGACCAAAGAACAAAAGAGTTGTGGAATGAAATCAAGAACATCTTACAGGTAAAGCAAAAGGTCATTAAGATGACAAAAAGAAAGAAAAGAACAAACTGTCAGAAGAGACACTGAAACTTGCTGTCTATTGCAGAGATGCTAAAGCAAATGGGAAAAAAAATGACATAAATAAGCTGAACAGAAAATTTCAAAGGGCAGCTTATGAAGACAAAGTCAAATATTGTAATGAAATATGCTAGCACCTGGAGTTAGAACACCAAAAGGGAAGAGCAAGTTGAACATTTCTCAGACTGAAAGAACTGAAGAAAAATTCAAGTCTCAAGTTCCAATATTGAAGGATTTTACAGACAAAATATTGAATGATGCAGCAAGCATCAAAAACATATGGACTGGCTTACAAGCCTTCAAGAGGGAACCTAATGCCAGGGAGTATGGAGGAAGGAAGAATTTCCAGTAGGTACTACTCAATCTGGGCGGAGCTGATTAAAGGAAATACAGATGGGTAACTCGTGATACTGTAGTGAATAATGCTTATCAGGACTGATTGTGAAGGTTGGAAATGCAAAGGTAGACGTTTTGTAACAAGGAAGGGAGTGA
>NW_006408787.1:2511418-2514531 GCF_000296735.1 Chrysochloris asiatica | reverse complement strand
TTAATTAAATAAAAATTTTATTTTTAAGCAAACTGACTCAGCAATACAGGCTCTCACTTACCTATGCCAAGAAATTTGGAAGACAGCTACCTGCCCAATTAATTGAAAGAGAACCATATTTGTGTCCCTTCCAAAGAAAAGTGGCCCAACAGAATGTGGAAATCATTGAACAATATCATTAATATTGCATGCACGTAAAACTATCTCAAGATAATTAAAAAATGGCATCCACATTACATTTACAGGAAATTTGCAGAGGTTCTAAAGCCAGATTCAGATGAGGATATGTAATGAAGGATATAATTGGTAACTTCAGGTGGATCTTGGCTGATCATAGAGAATAAAAAAGATGGTTTCCTGCACTTTATTGACTACTCAAAGACTTTTGATGGTGTGGATCATGACAAACTAGGGATAACATTATGGAAAATGAGCATTGAGAAATATTTAATTGTGTTCTTCAGGAACCTGTGCATAGACCAAGAGTCATTTATTCGAATAGAATAAGGGAACACTGTATAGTGTAAAATTAGGAAAAGTGTGTGCCAGTGTTGAATTCTTTCACCATACTTATTCAATCGTACACTGGGTGAATAATCTAAATACAGTGAGCAAATAATCTGAAAATCATACATTGAGCAAATAATCTGAGAAGAAGAACATTGTATCAGGATTGCAGGAAAAATTCCTTAACAATCTGCAGTATGTAGATGATACAACCTTGCTGGCTGAAATTGAAGATAACTTAAAATATTTACGATGAACATCAAAGATCATAGCCTTTAGTATGGGTTTCACTAAAGAAGATAAAATTCTTTACCACTGTAGCAATAAACAACATCATAATAAGTGAAGAAAAGATTAAAGTTCTCAAAGACTTTATTTTGCTTTGATCCACTATTAACACTCATGAAAGCCACAGTCAAGAATTCAAATGTCATATTACATTAGGTAAATCTGTTGTATAAGATCTCTTTGAAGTGTTCAAGAGAAAAGGTATATGTTTGAGGAGCAACTCACACAAGCAATAGTATTTTTAATAGCTTCATATGCATAGACAAGTTGAACAGTGAATAAGATCATGGGATAATTGCTGCATTTTGGTTATGGTGTCAGAGAAGAATATTAAAAGTACCATGGACTACTAGAAGAACAAATAAATCTGTATTGGGAAAAGTACAGCCAGAATACTCTTTATAAATCAGAATGAAAAGTTTCCATCTCTCATACTTCTGAAATTTTATCAAGAATGACCAGTTCCTGGAGAAGGATATCATGATAAGGAGCTCTGGTAGCTTAGTGGTTACGATTTGGGCTGCGAACCTTAAGGTCAGCAGTTCGAAACTACCAGCCGCTCCACTGGAGAAAGATGAGGCTTTTTACTCCCGTAAACATTTACACCTTCAGAAACCCTGTACAGGATCTCTATAGGTCGGAACCGACTCAACGGCACTTAACAACAACAACAACAACAACAAAGTATTGCTGCAGAGTCGGTTCCAACTCAGAGTAACCTTGTATAGGATTTCCTAAGAGTAACTGGTGGGTCCAAACTGCCGAACTCTTGATTTGCAGTCCAATGCTGATCCTACAGTGCCAGACAAGGAGTCCAGGCAAAGAATAGGGTCAGTGAAAAAGAGGAAGCCCCCTCCAAAGATATGGATTGGTACAGTAGCAGCAGCAAGGTGATCAAGATTAACAATGACTGAGAGTATGCACAGGACCAGACAGTGTTTTGTTCTGTTTTGCATAATGTCACTATGATTCATAACAGAATGGAAGGCACCTAACAACAACATATATTGTTCAAATATATGATCATATAATATCATACAATTCAACTATATGCTAATACAGTCTCTAAATAAAGAGTTAAATTCTAATTTTCACAGACTGTTAATTTGTTGTACTGTTGTTTCTTGTATGTTACTTTGATGCTGGAAGCTATACCAGTGGTATTTTAAACACCAGCAGTGTCACCCATTGCAGACACATTTCAGTGATGCTTCCAGAATAAGACAGACTAGGAAGAAGGGGAAGTAGACGGATTCTGAAGGGTTAGTCTCTGAAAAACTTTTGAATAGCAGTGGAGTGTTGTACAATTTGGTGCAGAAAATAAGCCCCTCGGAATGGACTACACTAAAATTGTCTCAACATAGAGTTGAATTTAGGGAAATGGATGAGCAAAGCTGTCCCGACTTTCATTTACTGGTGGGGTAAAGCTCAAAATGAGACAAAATAACTTTAAAAATCCATAAATAATTGGAAGATGGATTGTGTGAAGTAAGACCCCCTGTGACATGGATTAACACAGTGGAAGCAATAATGTGCTCAAACATAACAACTGTGAGGATGGTTCAGAACCGGGCAGTATTTTATCCTTTTGTGCATATTGGTCACTATAAGTACAAACCAACTCAACAGCACCGAACAGCAGCATCTTCCACAGACTAGAAAATGGGCCCTTCAACGTCACCAGTCTATCCTCAAGAGAAAGAGGCCTTTGTTCTCATAAATATTTATAGAATCAGAAACCCCATACAGGGTTAGTGTGAGTCAGAATTGACTCAATTGTAGTTAGTGTCATGTATTTTATTTAAAAAAAACAAACAAACAAACAACCTCTTATGGGTATTTATAATTGTTTTCCTAAGCAATTCTGAAACTTTTAGTTCTAGTTATTATAGAATTATTTTCTCATCTTAATTACTGAGAAAAATAGCAAAGTTTATGTATCAATGGTTTAAACATTGAACTATATAGGAAATGTAGAACCATTACACATAAAAAAGGAAACAAATGAGGTAACAACACACACACACACACAAAAATGAGTTTTGTTTTGTTTTTTTTCCTCAGAATTGTATTATGGAATCAGAGAATACGCAAAGATCTCTGACATAACACAGACTTTTCATTAGGTACAAGAGACTAAAATTTATTTCAGAGTGTTTTAAAGAATGGGAGAAGTTGAAACTATACAATATCCTGGTATGGTGCTATGACTTAATGCATTGGACATCAAAGTCGGTTTGAACCACAAGGTTGGTGCATCAAGCTCCCCAGTCACTCCTTGGAAGTCTTATTCAGTGTGACTTTGGGTTCACTCAATA
>NW_006408787.1:2507842-2511318 GCF_000296735.1 Chrysochloris asiatica | reverse complement strand
ACAAGGTCAGCAGTTCAAAACTACCAGTTACTCCATGGAAGAAAAATGAGAGTTTCTGCTCCCATGGGAATTTATAGCCTCAGAAACTCTATACAGAGTTGCTGTGAGTTGGAACCAACTCAACGGCACACCAGCAGCACCTCTACCATATATCGGTAAGTTTTTGCAGAGTCTGAATACATACATACAGAAAGAGAAAAAAAAGTCCACAAAAAGAAGCCTTGAGTTGTTTGTATAAAAATACAGAAAATAATTTGATTTCACATTTAATTTTGATAAACACTTTATTTTATTATTATTATTAATATTATCACCTTGCTAAGATTAGTTTTGGAGTCTTGGTGTAGTGCTGTGGGCTAATGCACTGGACTGCAAAGTCGTTTGAACCACAAGGTCAGTGGTTCAAGATCACCAGCTGCTCCTTGGAAACCCTATACAGGGTCACTATGAGTCATAAACGACTCGACGACACTTAACAACAACAAAAAGATTCATTTTATTAGATTGTAGTGATTTACTCTTTTAGCTACAGTGGTAAAAATAACTTTGTGAGATATTTCCAATGTAATAGGGTAAGTAGAAAACATTGCTGGTAGGTTTCCAGTTCATAAAAAGCTGTATTCTAAACAAAGCTTCTTGAAACATGCCTCTGCAATGAGTGGATGACTGCAGACAAATTCTGTCAGGAATACACTTGGCTTGGTCTCCTTAGGGTGTCTTCAAAAATAGGATCCAGTCAAAATGGTATCTCCTGAGGGAAACTGTCCAGCCAGTTCAATACAAAGCAAAGAAGTCAGCTCAGAAGGTTATGGTGACTGTTTATTTTTTTTGAGATTCCATAGGGGCAATCTGTATAGATTTTCTCAAAGGATGCATGAAGATCACAGAGATTTATTATAAAGAAGTTTTACTAATATTGAAAATTGTATTTTTAATATATTATATTTGTGAAAAAGTCAGGAAAATTGTGCCAAGGATTTTTTATTTTTTATTTTGCTATCACAATAATGTGCAATCTCATTCTTTAAGGGTAGCACATGTTCGCCTAGAACTAATTCATTGTGATATCTTACCCCACCCACCCGCCAGAACTAATTTTTCCCCATCAGATTTCTTTTTGTTCCTCAAATTCAAAGAATAGGTCAAAACTGTCATTTTGGCAGAATATAAATTAAATAGCACAAAATTATTCGGGAAAGGGTTAGAAAGCTGGAAAAACTATCTTTATTCATATATAGATATTGGTGGGGGATTGTCAAGAAAAATAATTTCACCTTTTTATGTTTATGTTTAATAAAGATTTCTGTTTTTGTAGTAATCATTTTTTACTGATCCTCATATTTTGGAGGAAACGAGTATAAGCAAATTCTTTCAACAATGAGCATGTAAAATATAATGGAGAGAGTGGTGTGAAAGTTATGAATTTGTCAATAAATTACTCCAAGTATTTTTGGAAGCACAACAAGATGAATCTGAGAAGACAAAAAAGATTACATCTCTGAAAATTTAGATTTATTTTGAAGTTCAGATATACAATCCAGTACTTACTTTTGTTACTTCCTCCATACAAGTTTATGAATTACTTAGCTATAATCTTTCAATTTACTCTGGGTTTAATGGACCAAAAGTTAAAGACATGTGTTTGTATAAAAAACAGGTTTACATGCCCCAAAAGAGACTTCTTAGAGCAGAACCATATTATACATAATTATGGAAATCAAATTAAATAATACATAGTGGTGATAGTGGTTATGTGCCATGGAGTTGGTTCAGATTATAGCCAACCTATATAGGGTTTCCAAGGTTGTAAATCTATACAGGAGCTTTCAGAAAGCCTCATCTTTCTCTTATGGAGCATCTGGTAGATTCCAATTGCTGACCTTGGAATTAGCAGCCAAATTTATTACCCACTACACTACCAGAGTTCTTTAAATGATATGCAGTCCCTATATTTGTAGCAGACACAAATTACTACAAAATGAAACTATGAATTTCAATGTATGTTATCATTTAAAATCTCCTGTGTAAAGTATACAGGTCAAATAAGTAGTCAATGTAATTAAATATACCAGGATGTTCAATAATGAGGCCACAGATCCAAACAAATCATAAGAATTTAAGATCAGGAAAGAAACTTAAGGATTATGATAATATTAATTATAAAGAATTAAAACTAAAATTATATGAAACATGATTTAAGCATCAAGAAAAATAAGGGAAAGAAAGAAAATAATTTGTCACCTTTATTCACTCATTAATTAATTCTTAATTATTTTCATTAATTCAGTTCACATACAAAGCATTATCTCTATTAAACATAATTGGAACACTTATGATTTCGTAGCTGGTAACAGAAGCTTAAAGCACAATTTTAAAACACAAAAGTGAGCTGTATTGTAAGTCATTTAATTTTTCCCCTGAATAGTGTATTGAAAAAATGGGTATCATACATCTTCCTCAAACTGATGACTTTAATAATTCTCTCAATATTCACTTCAAGTCTTTAAACAAATTTCACAGTTTTCTTCTCATTTATGTAGGAAACTCACTCTACTTTTGCTTCTACTTTTTATTTCATGTGACTTTCTGGTGTCTTCTAGTTCAACAGTTTTTAACTAGATTATTTAGTAGTAATAGCTTAGAAAAAATGTTCTTAATCATATGTAGTAAATTATACTATTTTCTTTGGGTTACTGACCTTGACCTTGCCATATCAGTTGTCTTGTACAATGGAAAGCATTGTAAAATCAAGGTGTAAAATAAAGGGTCTTTCCAACAAACCTAATGCAGATGTCACCTACATCTATTTCCCAGGCTGTGTGTATGTGTGTGTTCCCAGGGGTGTGTAATGGGGAGGTAAAAGAGGGATGGGATTTTCCAAAACTATAAGGAAGCATGTGACTAGAAAAGGGAGAAAAATTAAGGAGACCACCTTCAGGGAGTTTCAATTCTCTCTCATCATCCTAGTTCTCTGAAGTCTGGTATCGTAACATCTGAAAGCCCACTGATACAACTCTACATACAGTGACACTATAAGACAGTAGAACTGACCCATAGGTTTTAAAACTCACTGCCATAGAGTCTATTCAGACTCACAGTGACTCTGTAGAGGGTTTCCAAAGTTGTAAATCTTTAAAGGAGCAGAAAGTCTCATTTTTAAAGTAGCAGAAAATCTCTAGAGCAGATGGTGGAATTCAGGTGCCAACCTAGATGTTGACAGACTGTTCTTGCGACTCTGCTTTTCAGTTTATTATTCTCATCATAGTAGATAATATGTATGTTTAATTCAAAACGGTGAATACCAAATTCTTAAAATATAAAAGTATTTTATTTTCATAGTATTGTATATATCCCACCCCACCCTTCAATAAAGAAATGACTCTACTGATTCACATCTTCTCCAACTTTTGATACTATCAAACATTTTAATTTCATAACATTTGCCCATTTTTCAATAGTGTAATTGATTTTTTTTT
>NW_006408787.1:2503903-2505785 GCF_000296735.1 Chrysochloris asiatica | reverse complement strand
CCCTTCATCTACTTCCTAATCCCTAACATAGGCCTCCCCCTGCCCCCTTTCGGTATAATTTCTTTTTCTTAGTCCTTTACAATAGTGGTCCTATGCAGTATTTCTCTTTTTGTGACTGACTAATTTCACTCAGCATAATTTCCTCATGTAATTGATGTTTTACATTGTGAATTTTAGGACTTAAATGTCACTGACAATCTTGGTGTGGCAATAATGGATAACCACTGGACTGCAAGATTGTTTGAGTCACAAGGTCAGCAGTTCAAACTCACTACTCGCTCCTCTTAAATCCTATGCATGGTGAATATGATTCAGAACTGATTCAATGACAGCATTTAACAACAGAAACAATATATCACATACAGAAAGAGGGAGGACAACAAAGAAATCACTAATTTGCATCAGTGTTCTTAGGTTTTCTATGCTTCTGCTAATGCTGATCTCAAATTGTCTTTAGATTAACACAGATATTCTTATACTTATCATCAGTCTCAATTTAAACTTCATTCTGTGTTAAAAAAAAAAAAAAGAAGAAGACTTCCATCGAGATGGATTGGAACAACTGTAACACCAATGGGCTCAAACATAGCAATGATTGTGAGATTGGTCCAGGACCAGGCAGTGTTTCATTCTGTAGTGCATATGGTTGCTATGAGTAGGTACCTAAAGACTCAATGGCACCTAACAACAACAGCAATAATTGGACTAACAGTTCTCTACTTCAAATAAGGAAAATAACATTAATAGCCAACCAGTTTTGTGGCTCAAGTGATATCTGATGGCACAGAAGGTTAAGCACTTGACTACTAAACAAAAAACTGCAGTTCAAGTCCACCCAAAAGCTCTAGGGAAAAAGACTTGGTGCTCTACTTTCATAAAAATGAAGCTAAGGAAGTCCTATGGGGTAGTTCTACTCTGTCACATGAGGCCTTTAGAAGCTGAAATCTACACATGCCACCTAATAACAACAACTTATATCTATCATAATGTTTCAGAATTATAGTATAATATAATAATAAGCTAATTCTTTCCTATAAATTTTATCACTTTCCATTAATAAGTAATGTTTCCTCAACTTTTATATTGACAGCAAATAAATTTGTTGAGAGATATTCTAGCATATATATCACTTAAAATTTGTTTGGTTTACAAGGAGTAGTTTTTTTAAAATTTTGAAACAAAAAGCAGCTATAATATTCAGTCTTTTTTTGTTTCTTGTTTGGTTAATAGTATCTGAATTGTTCACCTTCCAAAATGTTTTATGATCCCTTAAGCCCTTGACTCTTTTATTATATATTTTTTACTATTAGACCATCTCACACAATTATATTAACATGGGGCTCCTGTCGATGATCTTCCTCACTTCAATCATAAATTTTACCCGGTTGAATCCTACCTGTTATTACTAAATGGATACTCAAACTAATTCATAAATATTTATATTCTTTTGAACAGTTGTCAATACTTTGCAGAATCTGAGCTTTTTAGCAAAATGATATTTCCTAAAAATTCTATTTCTCTTAGTGTCAAAATAATAATTCAAATAATGACCAATCATCTGAATCCCTTCTTTTGTTCATTTTCCAAACTTGAAGCTATAAATATTTCATTTTCTGATACTTAAATCAAGGGATAAAATAATTTTATTTTAAAGTAATGTATTTTGCATATTGAAAAAGTGGCAGTTGTCCAATTTTCTATGAGGAAGGATTTTTTTTTTTTTTGCATTTGAGCAATTCCTCTTTTGTCTTACATCACACACTTAATATTTTACTTTGTTAAAATTGCTAGTTGCTGGTCACTCTTTCCCCCCCACCCCCCCAATAGATGTTGACTAAAGATATGCATCTACCACTCATCTGTCAGTTTGTCATACTGTGGT
>NW_006408787.1:2489373-2498168 GCF_000296735.1 Chrysochloris asiatica | reverse complement strand
AAGTGCCATGGGCTGCCAAAAGAACCAATAGATCCATTTTGGAAGAAGTGCAACCAGAGTGCTCCTTGGAGGCCAGGATGGCCAAACTTCGTCTCTTATATTTTGGACATATTGTCAAGTGGGGCCAGTTGCTGGAGAAGCATATCATGTTTGGTAAGGTGGAGGGTCAGAGAAAAAGAGGAAGACCCCCAATGAGATAGATTGGCCAGGTGACAGCATAGATGGACTCAAAAATGGCAACAATAGTGACTTTGGCCCATGATCGGGCAGTATTTCATTCTGCTGTGTATAGGGTCACAATGAGTCAGTACTGACTGGATGGCACCTAACAACAACAACAACAACAAAGATATGTATAAGTAGCTCTGGGAGCATAGTGAATTACAAGCTAAACTGCTATCCTTTGCTTAGAAGTTTGAATCTACCAGTTGCTCTGTGGGAGAAAGTTTCCTGCTCCCTTAAAGATTTACAGCCTCAGAAACTCTTGCAGGGTTACTATGTGTTAGAACTGACTTGATTGCATTCAACCACCAACCACCAAAAATATACTTATATTTAGAGTTTGTTTTTAAGTTTGTTTGTTTTTTTCTTTTGTTTTTCTCAGTAACCTGGGTTGTACCAAAATCCTTTTTGTCTCATTATGGGGAAATGGTTGTGACAATTCAGTGTGAATATTATAATCCATATTTTCTTTAATTTTAAGGAAACTGCATATGTAATATATGAGGGGGGGAAACGATTTATTTAGTCACAAGATCTGCAAATGTCAGTTAATATCTTGCTTACTTATAATTTAATAATTCTAGTAAAATATACTATGTTGTTGCTGCTGTAGTTAAGTGCCTTCAAGTTGTTTCTTACTCATAGCAATCTTATACATGGTTTCAGAACAGTTTGAAAAGAAAGCTTCATCTTTTTCCTGTAGAGCTGCTAGTGGACTCAAACCGTGGACGTTGTGGTTTGCAGTGCAGTGTTTATCTCGTGTTGCCACTGAGCTTCATAAAATACAGAATGTTGTTGTTATGTGCTGTGGAGTCAGTTGCGACTCATAGCAACCCTGTACAAGGTTTCCGAGGCTGTAATTCTTTACAGGAGCAGAAAGCCTCATCTTTCTCCCTCGAAACAGCTGGTAGTTTCGAACTGCTGACCTTGCGGTTTGCAGCCCAATTTGTAAACATTATGCTACCAGAGCTCCTTAAAATACAGTATAAAGTTATTTAATTGTTCCATAATATCACAATCTGTGATCAATCCATCCTCTGAGATCTTCTTCGTAAATTCATTCATATCATTGTTTCAGTGTGAATTCTAGTTCTAACGTGTGTAATTCTACTAACAAAGGTAAATTTCAAATGTCATTTCCCAAAAAGAAATGGTTTCTTAATACCTTTATAGAGTTAATATTGCTGTTTTCTGAGTTTTCACTGTGGCTGTTTAATCTTCCTTTGGTGGTGGTGGTGGTGGTGGAATCTAAAACCTGTCACCATAACCTCTTGAGCTTTAATTTAACCTCTCTGTCTTAAATTTAACTGACTCAGTCATAGCTCAGAAGCCACTGTTTTGATTGGGCCTTTTTGTTGTTGTTTTTTAACAGCACCCTGATGAGATCAAGGCAAGTCTTACCTAAAGACCTTGCCTGCAGCTATCCACTGATCTCAGAGATATGTTTAAACGATTTTGTTTAGAATAAAGCAATGTATGTATGAACGAAACACTGATAGCCACCCGTTTTTAAATTTTCCTCTGACTATGGATTCAGTCAGGTGCACTTTAGACCTCAAGGTGTTATCTTTGCCTACTAACTAACACTATAAGGAGGTCTTTTGCAGCAGATTTGTCCAGTGCAATATATCATTTGATTTATTGACTGTTGCTTCCATGATCATTTAGTATGCATTTAGGTAAAATTAAATCCTTGTGTTTTGTTTTAATTGAATGAAACAATCAATGTAGTAATCAAAAGAAACAACATGTTTAGAACTTCTGATCCATTGTATTATTTGGCATTTAGACAGTGAATTAGATCTAACATTAGAGTCACATTGTTGTTGTTGTTGTTGCTAAGTGCCATTGAGTTGGTTCTGACTCAGCAACCCTGTCTAGGATTTCCCAGGAGCAGATGGTAAGTTTGGACCGCCAATCTTATGGTTCAAACTGATCTTAAAGTTGAGTGCTTACCTTATGGCACCGCACCACATTGTCATCTAAAATTTTATTTTATATTTTATGTTCTTCTAAGGTAATTATTGGATACCCCCTTCCATTTTCACAAATAGAAAATAGGACTAGATTAAAAATTTAACCTCTAAGGTTAAATTTTTAAATATTTTTTTTTTCAGAATTTCCCCAATTACTTCCTGGTAAGGAGCACTGGTAGCATAGTGGTTATGAATTGGGCTGCGAACTTCATGGTCAGCAGTTCGAAACTACAAGCTGTTCCATGGAAGAAAGATGAGGCTTTCTGCACCCATAACAATTTACAGCCTCAAAAACCCTATCCAGGGTTGCTATGGATCGGAACCGACTCGACGGCACTTAACAGCAGCAACAACATGGCACTATAGAATAAGCACTGAACTGCAAGGTTGGTTTGAACTTCAAGGTAAGCAATTCAAATCCACCAGCCATTCCTCAGAATCTCAATATAGGGTAGCTATGAGTCGGAACCAATCTGAAGGCATTAAACAACAAAAACAATGTTCTTGTCACTGACAAGGATTGATTGCTCTTTTCACAGAACACTCTCTGGAATCATTGTTTTAACTGACTCTCTAAAATCTCTTGCCTCCCAGTTTCCCCTTAATCCATAGTATTCAGAGCATTCCACACCATTCCAAGTTATGAAATCAATTCACATTGCAAAGTATTCTGTAGACACTGAGTTTGACAATTTGACAGCTTTCCATTGGAATTTGGGACAGTCTCTCCCTCTCTCTCTCTCTTTTTTTTTTTGCACAGAGCTCAGAATGTTCCTTCTCCATAGCCATTGCTGGCTACTTTTTCATGCTTAATCTGGGAATTTGGAATATCCCAAAATTTGCTTCCGTAATCTACCCTGTCCTCCACTTATACATCCTTTCAAGGTTCTTTAATTCAATGTTGCTCTTGAAATTAATATCATACCTATAAATATCATTTTGCTCTGAAAATTTGTTCTAGAATTTCAATAGCTAATTTCCACATTAACCCATTTCTACTGTGGGCTAATGTGTCAGACTGCCAGGTTGTTTGAACTGCAAAGTCAGTGGTTCAGGCTCACCAGTTGCTCTTGGATACCCTATTCAGGGTCGCTCTTTGAAACGCTATACATGTCACAACAACTTAAAAATCTATTAAAGTATTATATCGTTGTTATTAAGTGCCAGTGAGTTGGTTTTCACTCATAATAACCCTATATAGAGTTCCCAGTGAGCAGCTGGTGGGTTTGAACCACAGACTTTGTGGTTCAAAGTCCAGTGCTTGTCTGACAGCGCCACACCAGGATTCCTATTACATAGTTGAACTGTACAAAATAAAATGATTAGAGCTTATTTCCAATTGTTTCCTTTCCCTGGGTATTAATAATTTTTAGCACTTATTCTGTTGCTCAATGTGTCTTACTTCTTTATTCTTTTTCTTTCACCAAATCTTTTCTTCACTCTTCTTGCAGTTCTGCTTTGATACTGCCCCCTCCCCAGAATGACTGGGGCTGCTTCTCTTCATTCATTTATCATTTTAGATGTTAACTCCACTGAAAGTTATTTATTGATACCTCTATCTAAAATAGAGACTGTTTATCAAGTTATACTTTCCTAAAGCAAGTCATTTTGTCTTACTTACAGAACTTCTCATTGTACAAATTAACTTATTTATTAGCACATTTGTTTTATCTGTGTATCTCTCTCTCCTTATGAAAATGTACAAAACATGAGAGAAAGATATTTTCAATTTTGTTCAGGAACATTACCCAGGACATATACAGAATATAAAAATAAACTTGAAATGAATTAATATGCTAAAAACATCTACATTTGATTCACAACTCAACAAACTACTAGGTGTATGATGTTCTGAAAGTTAATTGACCACTTTATAGACCAAAATAAAGATATCGGTAAAACAAACTTTGCAGTGTACTTATGAAATGAACAGTTGAATGTCAAGCACAATGTCTTATATCTGTGGTTTGTATAAACATTTTAATTTTATTCTAATTTCTCTTAGGCAAAATATACATAATGTAAAACACCAAGTTGAAATATGGTGGTAAATAATATAGATTTATAAGTTAATAATTATTGACAGTTTATAATATAAATATGTTATTTTGATTTTTTTCCATACATTAAAACATTCTTTTAGAGTCTTCATAATAACACTATGCTATGCTGTTGCTGTTGTTAAGTGCTTTTGAATCCATTCTGACTCATAGCAACCCTGAATTGGGTTTCTAAAAGTGACTCGTGGATTTTAATTGTCAACCTGTGATTAGAAGGTTATCAGTCAAGTGCTTATTCAATAGCACCACACCAGTATGTCAAACACTATGAGACAGCTATCTTCATATTCACAATATACAAAATAGAAAAATTGTTCCATTAGCATTTAATCTATTGTTAAAGTTTATTCAAAACTTCAGTAGTGTTGGTGGACTTCAATGCAAACAGTCTGGCTATAGAAGGCTAGATACTATGTTGTATGACTATTATTGAAATAGCAGGGATGAAAACTTTCATGGATCCTCACACATTCACTGTGTATTTTTATGTGTATGTATTTGTGTGTGAATATGTGTTTGTGTCTGTTAGGAGGCAGAGAAGTAAAGAGTAATGCAATGAAACAGGAGAGGAAACATAAAGATTTTAATAATATGCTAAAGTATGCCAAATTTATAGTTTCACAATAATTGTATTCTAAATATACAGTTTTGATTTTGTTTTGTACTGGCGTGGTGCTTTAGCATTAGCATTTGGCTCCTGAATACTAGATTGGTGGTTTTAATCTAGCAGCAATTACTTGGAAGCCATATACAGGGTGGCTATAAATTGAAATCTATCACCAAGAAAAATAAGACCAATGACTGTTTCATTGTAAATACCATCTTTAAACAGCATAAAAGATGACAATGACAATTCCAGATGGAATCCACAGAAATCAGATTGATTACATCTGTTGAAACAGATGATGGAAAAGCTTGGTATAATTAACCAAAACAAGATCAGGGCAGACTGTGGAACACACTATGAATTGCTTATATGAAAATTCAGGCTGATGCTGAAGAAAATTAAAACAAATACACGAGTGCTTAAATTTGACCTTGAAGAACTCCCACATGAATTTAGAGATCATCTCAAGAACAGATTTGATGCATTAGAAACCAATGCATTTAGTGTCTTCTGAGAACCAGAAGAGTAGTGGAATGACATCAAGAACATCATACAGAAAGAAAGCAAAGGGTCATTAAAAAGAAAAAAGAAGACAATGATGTAAACAGGTGGCAGAAGAGACTTTGAAATGTGCTTTAGAGTATAGAGATACTAAAGCAAACTGAAGAAATGAGAAGGTAAGAGAGGGCATCTCAAGAAAACAAAGAAAAGTATCATAATTAAAAGTGCAAAGACCTGGAGTTAGATAACCAAAAAGGAAGAACACACTCATCATTTCTCAAATTCAAAGAACTGAAATAAAAAATAAGTTCTCTACTTGTAATATTAAGGAGTTCTGGTAATGTAGTGGTCATGAATCAGGCTGCTAACCTCAAGGTCAGCAGTTCAAAACTACAAGTCATTCAGAGGGAGAAAAATTAAGCTTTCAGCTCCAATAAAGATTTACAGGCTCATAAACCCTATGCAGGATCATGATAAGTTGGAGCCAACTCTAAGGCACATAACCACCACCACCACCACTTGTAATATCTAGAGTCCTGGTATGCTGCTGTGGGTTAATGTGCTGGACTACAAAGTCAGTTTGAATTGCAAGGTTGGTGGTTCAAGCTTACTAGCTGCTCCTCGGAATCCCCATATAGGGTCACTAAGGGTAGGAACGGGGAGGGAAGAGCTAGATGGCGGATAGGGTAGAAATGCAGTGACATTCTCCCAGAATATCAGACAAAGCGGGTTCGGGGCAGAGCTCCAAAACTCTGAACCACATATCTAGGAATATTTAAAAAGTTTGAAGGCTTATAGCTAGAGGGACTTGTAGTGTAAGGAAGAAATCTCAAACTTTCGAATCTGCCAGGCTCACCAGGCTGGAGCCCATAACTGAGGCGAAACCAAACGCAAGACAGGGGGAAAAAGCAGATCCACCAGGTAATAAAGCCGCGGGAACCTAGGAGCAAAGGTGGACAAAATACTTTGTCGGGTTTGCTTTGTCCTGATTTTTTTTTTTTTTGGTATCTGTACATTGGTCCCCACTGTTTGTGCACCTCCATTCTGGTGACTAGAGGCGGTGCCTGAGCAAGTGAACACCCCCCCACCTCCACCACTGATGCACCACTGTGCATGCACACAGACACTCTCAAGCATTTGCAGAATCAGGCAGCTCAGTAGCCAGCCCTGAACTGTTTATTAATAGGGAAAAGGACAGAACAAGGGGTTTGGAGAGGGAAAGAGAGTTTAAAAACAAAACAGGCCAAAAATTAAACCCGGAGCTACAGCGTAATAACTAACAGTGGCATCTTAAAATTTATCAGGTGGCCTTGAAGGCAAAAAACTGAAAGAGGATATTAAAATCATACCCATATTAGCCTACAGATATTTTTTTTTTCTTCTCTCCTTCCTCTCTCTTTTCTGCAATTATAGACTACATTATCCAATCTAGTTTTGTTGTTGTATTTTTTTGGTGTTTTTTTCTTACTGTTTTGCTGTTGCTGTTTTGTTGGGGTTTTTTGGTTCCATTTTACCTTTGGGGGGCACTTATTCTCCTTATATTACCCAAGAAGAGACAGCAATTGTTTCCATCACACCCTATAAGACCCTACAACCCAGGCAAGAACCAATACCAACTTCTATACACCATGGAAAGTTACTATGAGTTGAGCAATAAGAAGAGTGAAAAGGGAAGCCCCCATCCTGATCACATCTACCTGGAGGAAAAAAGAAAGCATAAACTCAATTAAGTATTAAGGCCACAGATAAACATGTCCAAGAAACAAAAGCAGATGACGATATCAGCACACATCCAGAAATAAGATAAAATGTCGGAGACAAATGACATAGAAGTAGACCTGGACTCCATTCTGGAAGGAGAGCAGGCTATGGAAATGCTTGGGAAGGAATTCAGAAAAATGATTATAAAATGTGTCAAAACACTTTAAAATGGAATTGAGAAAAATAAGGAAGAAGTCAGGAAAGCACTACAGAAACAATCAAATAAGATAGATACAGCATTGGAAACAATTCAAAAGCTACAGAAAGAGGTCCAAATGATCAATAATAGAATATCAGAAATAGACAATACACTGAAAGGGCAAAGGGATAGGAACCTACTCGATGATACTTAACAAAAACAACAACAATATGGGCAAAGTATTGAATATACAGAAAACATCAAACTAAGCTTTAAGGAATTCACAGAGTCATGTATAATAAAGAAATGGATTATCTTCAATCATTTCAAAAGTTAGTATATGATCAAGAGCCAATGGTACTGAAGGAAGAAGTTCAACATGGACTGAAGACATTGGTAAAGAACAACGCTACGAAAATTGATAAAATACTAATTGAAATAATTCAACAAACTGATGCAGCACTGTAGGCACTCACTCATTTATGCCAAGAAATTTGGAAGAAAGCTACCAGGCCATCTGTTTGGAAAAGATCCATATATGTATGCATTCCAAAGAAAGGAGATCCCACAGAATGTGGAAATCATCAGACAATATCAATAATATCACATGCAAGAAAAATTTTGCTGAAGATAAATCATAAAAGGCTGCAAAAGAACATGGACAGTCAACTTCCAGGGGTTAAAGTTGGATTCAGTTGAGGACATGGAATGAAGAACATCATTGCGTGTCAGATGGATTTTGGGGAAAGAAGAGAATACCAGAAAGATGTTTAACTCGTTTTATTGACTATGCATAAACTTTCAACTGTGTGGATTATGACTAGCTATTGCAGAGAATTAGTAATCCAGAATACTTTACTATGCTCATGTGCAACGTTTACATAGACCAAGCACAAAACAAGGAGACATGGAATGATTTTAAATTAAGAAAGGTGTGTGCCAGTGTTGTATTCTTTCACCATATTTTTTCAATCAGTAATCTGAACAAATAATTCAAGAAGTTGGATATGAAGAAGAAGGTTTGGAGGAAAACTCATCAACAACTTGCAAAATGCAGAGAATACAATCTTGTTTGCTGAAAGTCAAAAAGACTTAACATACTTACTGATGAAGATCAAAAACCACATCCTTCAGTATTTGTTTCACCTCAATATAAAGAAAACAAAAATCCTCACCACCAGGATAATAAAGAACAAAATAATAAATAGAGAAAAGTTTGACGTTGTCAAAGACTGTATTGCTTGGAGGCAGCAATCAAGAATTCAAATCATGTATTGCATTAGACAAATCTGCTACACAAAATGTCTTTGTAGTGTTCAAGAGCAAACACATCAGTTTGAAGAATAAGGTACATCTGAATTAAGCCATGGAATTTTCAATAGCTTTTTATGCATGTGAAATTTGGATAGTGGATAAGGAGCAATGTATAAGAATTGATGTATTTGAGATATGGTGTTGTAGAAGAACATTAAAAGTACTGTGGACCACTAGAAGAACAAACAAATTTGTTTTGGTAGAAGTACAACAAG
>NW_006408787.1:2466482-2468360 GCF_000296735.1 Chrysochloris asiatica | reverse complement strand
TCTTCTGCCTATAACTGATTGGAATACCTAAAATGGGGCTACAGCGTACCCAGTGAAGGAGGCTTCCCACGGAGCCTTTGCAATACATGAAATTATGGGTAGAAATCTGAACCCCATCCAGATATCCAGAGATGAGAAATTTCCACTTGAAAGGCCGAGCAGACCAGCCGGAGCGGCTAGAAGAACAGAAGATACTTCTTGAAAGAAAGACCTACAGGAAAAATACAAAACAATAGAGGCAGATGGACTGTTACTACAAGAACAAACAAATTGCTTCCCCGGGAAACATCAAGGCAAGTGGTTTGGTCCCCTCAATGCAAACCCCCTTCTAAGACTAAGACTCAACGGAAATACACGC
The DNA here is from genome assembly GCF_000296735.1 of Chrysochloris asiatica. Classification (NCBI taxonomy): domain Eukaryota; kingdom Metazoa; phylum Chordata; class Mammalia; order Afrosoricida; family Chrysochloridae; genus Chrysochloris; species Chrysochloris asiatica. Next base: position 2,468,002 of record NW_006408787.1, on the reverse strand, counting down.
TCTGATTGGTGACCACACGCATAACCGATAGGGGGAAGTGGGGTAAAAGCAGCAATGAAGCGGCAAGCTAAGCCCTACAATGTTTGGTGGGCTTCTGTGGACCCAGTTGGCGGCCTGGTTCGCAAGCAGTGTAAGGAGACCTGGTGACTCTTGGGCTCAGAGTCAGTGGCGTGGCCACGGAGGACTCGAGTGGAGAGTGGAGCTACCAGCTGATGGGAAGAGAGGGAATGTGCACATGAACGTTCACACTTGCAGATGGTACCCACGTGACCTGGACTGGATGACTGGATGATCAGAGCTAAGCCAGGGGAAGAAAGAAGAGGGAAAACGAAGAGTGATCTGATACAATCTGGTGAACTTGACCTACACCTATGGATGCAGTGACTCAAAAGAAGGAACAAATCCTTACAGCAAGAAACATTCCCACCCCCTCCACACACAGAGTAGACAGAGATGGGCAACTTGGACATTGGATACCCAAATGGGGGGTGGGGACTACATAGGCAAGAAGTGACTGGCTTACAAACTTTCAAGAGGGAACCTAGAGCTAGGGGGCATGGAAGAAGGCAGAATCTCCAGTGAGTGAGTAATATCCAATCTGTCTAGGCGGAGCTGATGAAATGAAATACAGATGGGTAACTTGTGATACTGTAGTGAATAATGGTTATCAGGACTGATTATAAGGGTTGGAAATGCACAGGTAAACATTTTGTAGCAAGGAAGGGAGTGATTAATTCTCCAGCCTAGGAGCAGAGGTCTCTAGGACCATCAGCAGAGAAGAGCCCAGAGCAGGACCCTACCCAGAAAACCAGAGATGCCTGAGATGGAGACAGAGATGATGACGTGGAGTGATGAAGCAGCTGGGAACTTTGGATCCAGAATGGGAGAGGGACTGTGGGTTGAAGACTGGGGGTGGTGGTGGTGAGGGAGTGTAGGGGGCAGGTTTCTAGGATATATCCTTTGGTCGGTTGATGATGCATGGAGGGGATTGCAACCATGGCAATGAAATGATATACAATGGAATGAATGTAAAACTAAAGTTCTCTCATGTAAAGTATCATATAATTCACAATAAAATATTTTAAAAAAGAGCTAAAGTAGATAGAGAGAAATACTGTTAACTGATGGTACATGGAGGGGATTATAATCATTGTAATGAAACAAGGCATATGATTTGTTGAATGTAAAACTAATGATATGCCCTGTAAACTTTCACTCACTGCACAATAAAAACCTTAAAAAAAAAAAGGTGGATTGGCAAAGTGGAAACATCAATGAGCTCAAGCATAGCAACAATTGTGAGGCTGGCCCAGGACCGGGCAGTGTTTCATTCTGTTGTACATAGGGTTGCTATGAGTCGATACCGACTCGTTGGCACCTAACAACAACATTTGTATGTGGATTTACCTATGCTACAAGCACATCTATTAATATAGTGGAACATGTTGTTTTTATTGTTAGATGCCATAAGTCAATTCTGACCCATAGTGGCCCTATGCACAACAGAACAAAACATCCCT
>NW_006408787.1:2464385-2465171 GCF_000296735.1 Chrysochloris asiatica | reverse complement strand
TTTAAAAAGTTCCTGTGCAGCAGATTTGCCCAATGCAATACGGAAGGAATACACAGAATCATTGTACCAAAAGGAAATGGTTAATATTAAACAATTTCAAGAGATACCATATGAACAAGAGCCAATGATACTCAGGGAGGAAGTCCAAAGTGCATTGAAAAAATTGGCAAAGAACAAGGCACCAGAAATTGATGGAAACAAAATTGAAATCTTTCAAGAAAAGTGAGGCAGCACAAGAGGTCACTCTTGTTGACAACAACAACAACAAAGAATTCATGATCAGAGAATAAGTTTAATATTAACTTATGTGTATACACTGATATGCATAATTCATATGCTGTTAAGTGCCATAAAATTGGCTTCAACTCAGAGACTCTGTATAGCATTTCAAAGGAGCAAAGTTGGTTTGAAACACAGTGCTGGTGGTTCAAGATCACCAGCGACTCCTCCGAAACCCTATACAGGGTCTCTGTGGGCCGGAACTGACTCGACGGCACTAGCAACAACAACGGTAAACAATACCAAATTAAAAATCTCTCCACTTTTAGCTGTCCTTTGGAGGACGTGTGTAATAAGGTTTTTTTTTTTTAATTTAGTAAACCAATTCTTTGCATGGTTCAGTATTAGCTAATCCTCACCAACTCTTAGCTATAGAAAGACAGGCACTTGGCCACCCTAGTGATGCTATACAGAGAATAGCAAAAAGATGTTTACCTATGCTTTATTGACTATGCAAAGGCTACGCAAAGGCTGTCGATTGTGTGGATCATGACAAGCTATGGACAA
>NW_006408787.1:2462134-2463563 GCF_000296735.1 Chrysochloris asiatica | reverse complement strand
CTTTCATTCAATTCACAATAATAAGTTAATATTTTTTTACTTATGAGGCCTGTAAACTTTCATTCAATTCACAATAATAAGTTAATATTTTTTTAAAGTGAAATATATGTATTGATATTGATGTTACAATCACTATATTAATATCCTCAATTGTTGTTGTTGTTATTGTTAAGTGCTGTTGAGTTGATTCCAACCCATAGTGATCCCGTTTCTGAAGAATCACCAAACTGGCAGTTCAAACCAAGTTTTCAGGCCAGCACCACAGCACCACAGCACCACACCAGGACGCCAATATTCTGATTACAAAGGAGGAAACATACTAGAATAAACAAGAAATCATTTTTCTGTTTTAAGCCAATGCAGTTCTGGAGCTGTTTGTTGTTATAGCATAAACTCAATGATTCTGACTCATACAGAATAAAGAAAGGACAGAATTATTTTCTCAGCATTTGAATCAATAATTATGTTTCATTACTTAACATTTTATTTTATTATTAAATTATATTTCCAGTACTAAGCATTTTATTGTTGTTGTTATTGTTAAGTGCCTTTGAGTTTGAGTGTGACTCATAGTGACCCAGCATAGGATTTCTGAGGAGCGACTGGTGAGTTTGAACCACAGACCTTGTGTTTCAAACCAACCTTGCAGTCCTGATCTTATCTTACAGCACAATACCAGAAGTCCAAGCATTTTATAGTTGGTATAAATAAGTATAAAGTTACAATATATTTTATGTGCTATCCTGTTGAAATTTTATTTTTAAGATATTTCAAGTCCAATGATTCATCTATCTGTTATGTATATAATTTTAAAAATTCAATTAATACATCTATAATCAATCAAGTGACCAGTGCAAAGTTTAGTGCCATTTGAAAAGGGTATATAATTCATACTAGGTGTGTTTTATACCATCACTTTGCCTTTCATGATTGTTTTCCCTCTTTCTTTTATTTAATTTTTTTTGTTGTTGTTGATGATGTTGATATTGTTTGATTCACACAAAGAACTTCATTTTGTTTTTTAATCCTCTGCAAGGCCTCAAGCCTGAATTTTTATGTGGTGTAACTCAAGTTACTCTTTCCAGTGGAAAATGCCATTGGAAAAGTTCATTATTGTCAGTCCAGACAAATTATGAGCCAATTATGGAACAAACCATCAATTGCTCAACACATCCAAGGTGAATCTGAAAAAAAAATAATGCAAGTCCACATAAGACTAAATAAACTGTTAATTTCTGGGGCTCTAACTGTTGTTCAAGGTTTTCTTGGGTTGACTCAATCCCTCCTGGCTTGATCCGTATCAGAGGAGAATAAACACCAGCAAGGAGCTCTGGTAGTGTAGTGGTTACGAATTGGGCTGCGAACCTTAAGGTCAGTGGTTCGAAACTACCAGCCGCTCCGCGGGAGAAAGATGAGGCTTTCTACTCCC
>NW_006408787.1:2456661-2460976 GCF_000296735.1 Chrysochloris asiatica | reverse complement strand
AGGGTTTCTGAAGCTGTAAATCTTTAGGGAGCAGAAAGCCTCATCTTTCTCCAGCAGAATAGCTGGTAGTTTCGAACTGCTGAGGTCAACAACAATAACAAAGGAGTTCTGGTGTGGCGCTATGGGTTAATGCGCCAGACTGCAAAGCCGTTTGAACTGCAAGGTCGATGGTTCAAGCTCATCAATTGCTCTTTGGGAACCCTATACAGGGTCACTATGGGTCGGAGTCGACTCGACAGCACTTTACAACAATAACAAAGAAAAGTAAGTGTTAGAATGAGTTAGAAAACCATTAATTTCTCAAGCAAAAAGAAAAAGAGGAAAAATTTAAGAACTGAGCTGCAATTTTGAAGAGTCCTGTAGGCAAACACCAATGTGAATGTCAGAAGAAACTGAATCTTGTTCTTGAAATGAGAGAAGCTAAAATGACTAGAAAAAAACTACTTAGGAAAAGACATGAACAAAAAATTTCAAAGGACAGCTCAAAAGGAGAAAGTAACGTTATTATAATGAAACGTATAAATACTTAGAATTAGAAAGCAAAAATGGAAGAACATATTCAACATTTCTGAAGCTTAAAGTACTGAAGAAAAAAATAGCTTGCAACTCTAAAGTTTTCCCTGGGCAAAATATTGAGTGATGCAGGAAGCACCAAAAGTGGATGTCAGGAATATATAATGTCACTGTATCAAAAATAATTGGTTGATATTTAACCATTTCAATAAGTATTGTATAATCAAGAACATATCATATTGAAGGAGGAAGTCCAAGATGCACTGAGGAATTGGCAAAGAAAGGCTTCCAGAGTTTACAGAATACAAATTGACTGGAGACGCTCACCCATCTATGCCAAGAAATTTTGAAGACAACCAACCAACTAAAAGAAATTAATATTGGTGTCCTTTCCAATGAAAAGTGACTCAAATGAATGCAGAGATGATCACATCAAACAATGTTTTTAATAACACATGCAACTAAATTTTTACTAAAATATTCAAAAACTTCTGAAGCAGTACATCCATAGGGAGTTGCTAGAAATTCAGACCGATTTAGAAGAGGGCCTAGAATAAGTAATATTATTGCTGACATCAGGTGGATCTTGGCTGAAAGCAGAGAATACCAGAAAGCTATTTACATTGTTTTATTGACTATACAAAGACATTAGACATAACAAATATGGATAACATTGCGAGAATGGGAATTCCAGAATACTTCATTATGCACATATGGAGCTTGTATATAAAACAAGAGCAGTTGTTTGCACAGTTATTTGCCTGGTTTAAAATCAGGAAAGGAGTGCATTAGGATTGCATCCTTTCACAATACTTATTCAATCTGTATGCTGAGAAAATAATGCAAGAAATGGTATTATATGTAAAAGAATATGGCATCAGAAATGGAGGAAAAGTCATCAACAACCTGTGATATGCAGGTGACAGTGTATTGCATGCAGGATGTGATGAGAACTTGAAGTACTGATTGATAAAGATTATCAATCAGTCTTCCATGTGAATTGTAACTCAATGTAAAGAAAGCAAATTCCTCACATCTGGACTAGTAAATGAAATCATTATAAATGGAGAAAATATTGAAGTTATCAAAGATTTAATTTTACATGAATCCATAATCAGCACTGATAGAAGCAACAATCAAGAAATCAAAGGACCTATTGCATTAGGCAAATCTGCTGCAAACGACGTCTTTGTAGTAAAGATGTAGGTTTGAGGACTAAGGAATGCCTTACCCAAGTTATAGTATTTTCAATTGCCACATAAGCTTATGAAAGCTGGACAATGAATAAAGAAGACTGGAGAAGAAATGATGAATTTGAATTCTGGTGTTGGTGAATTATAAAGGTTATTTTATGGACTAACAGGAAAATGAACAAATCTGTCTTGGGATATGTACGGCAGAATTGATCCTTGGAAGAGATGATGATAATACTTCAGTTCTCATAATTTGAACAGGTCTCATAATTATGAAGGACCAGCCCCTGGTGAAGGACATTATGCTTGGTAAAGTGGAGGGTCAACAAAAAAAAAATGAAGACCCTCAACGAAATGGAATGACACACTGGCAGTAACAATGGTTTCAAACACAAAGATAATTGTGAAAATGGCACAGCACTAGACAGTGTTTTGTTCTACTATACCTAGTGTTGCTAACAGTTGGAAATTATTCAATAGCACCTAACAACAACAAATAGGCAAAAGGTTAAAGGATACAGGAAGCATCAAAAGAAGATGGATGGGATACATAAACATAAATACTATACCCAAAAGGTGCCCTTGAGTGGCACTGTAGGATAAGAACTGGACAGCAATTTGGTTTGACCATAAGGTCTGTGATTCAAATCCACCAGCCACTCCTCTGAAAACCTTTTTAGAGTCCTTCACACAGGCCTTCAACTATGTGAATCATAATACATTGTGGCTAACATGATGAAGAAAGGGAATACCCTAACACTTCATTGTGTTCAAAAGAAGTATATTTATAAACCAAGAGTCAGTTGTTTAAATAAGAACAATAGCAAGGGTGTTGTTCTTGTGTGGTTTAAAATCAGAAAAATTGTGTGCCAAGTTTGTAGCCATTTATAATATTTTTCCAATCTGCACATTAACACATTGTCCAAGAAAATGAACTATATGAAGGTTGCATCACCAGAATTAGAGGAAGACTCATTAACAATCTGAAATATGTTCATTACACAGCCTTGCTTGCTGAAAGTGAAAAGAACTTTAAGCACTTACTGTTCAAAATAAAAATATACAGCTTTCAATATGGATTAAACATCAAACATAAATAAAACAAAAATCTTCACAACTTCACCAATAAAAAACATTATGACATAAAGAGAAAATATTGAAATTGACAAAGATCATTTGACTTGGATCAACAATAAATATTTACGAAAGCAGCAGTCAAGAAAACAAATGCTATACTGTACTGGGCAAATCTGATGCATAAGACCTTTGTAAAGTGTTAAAAAGAAAAGATGTCACTTTCATGACTAAGGTGTGACTGATCTAAGCCATGGTACTTTAAGTAACCTCACATACATGTGAAAATTCAATAATAAAATAGGAAGACTGAAGAATTGGCATTGTTAAATAACGATGCTGACCAAAAATCTTTGAAAATATATTATGGAATCCCAGAAGAAGAAACTTATCTGTCTTGGATGACGTATAGTCAGTATGTTCTTTATAAGTGATGCTGATGATATTTTATATAACTTTCTTTGGATAATTAAAAAATAAAAAAGTCAGTGGTGGACATTAAGGTATCCTCTGTCCTCCTCTGACTTCACCATATTTTAGTTGTTAAGTGCAGTCGAATCAAATTCCACATCAGCCCAAGTTTGATTCCTGGAGGTCAGACATACCTTCACCCTTTAACCTCCTTTACCAATACTGACACTAAACATCTCTCCCAATACACACTTATTTCTGCTGGGTTTGATAATTCATTGCAAAAGCCAGGTAAAACTTACAGATCATATGCATCCATGATTATTGGCTTTATTAGATAAATGAACAGATTACAATTTAGGACCAGAAATTCTATGACATAACCCTTTAGTCAAGACAGCCTCTTCTCTGCCCTGTTCATAGGTCTCTCTCTAGTGCTTGGCCTTTCAACCACACAGCACCTTGGCCTCTACCCTAATTAAGCAATGTTACAAAGCTCTTTTGTAGTCTTAGTTGCCATTGAGTCAGTTCCATAAGAGTTCTGGGACAGTAAGTCTTTACAGGAGCAGATAGCCTCATCTTTCTCCTGAGGAGCAACAAGTAGATTCAAACTGCTGACCTTGTAGTTAGAAGCCCAACATATAACCAATTACGTCACCAGAGCTCCTTTACAAATCTTTTTTAAGGACTTCCAATATCATCTCAAAGAGCACTTCATTCCTGTTAGTCTCAGCCAGAAGTATGTGACTCCAGTACCTTGGGTCATGAAAACTAGCTCCCCAGAGTAAGTACCTGAAGCACCCCATTTTGGAAGTGAGAATCTTAACTGAGATGTATAGACACTGTAGCTGTAAAAGTGGACTCAAACATACTTTCTGTTGTGAGGATGGTGCAGGACAGAGGATGGTGCAGGACAGAGTGTTATACTTAGAGCTGTAATGAGTTGAAGCCTATGTGAGTTACGGATTGGGCTGTGAGTCTCCAGGTCAGTAATTCGAAACTACCAGCTGTTCCGTGGGAGAAAGATGAGATTTCTGCTCCCATAAAGATTTACCACCTCAGAAACCCTGTACAAGGTCGCAATGAGTCAGAACATACACCACGGCACATAACAACAACAACAA
>NW_006408787.1:2452510-2456381 GCF_000296735.1 Chrysochloris asiatica | reverse complement strand
AAAAAAGCATCACAGAGGGAATAGAAGCAAATACTGTTGAATGATGATGCACGAAGGGGATTGTAATCACTGCAATGAAATGGTGAGTGTAAAATTGATGTTCTTCCATGTAAACTATCACTCAGTTCACAACAAAAATTTTAAAATTAACTCCTTATGACTAGAAGAAATAGAAGAAATATGAGGAAAATAACATTGCAGAAGAATTGCTCACCCTGAATAGTATGGTGGTCCCAGGTACTACCTCAGAATGTAGTTTGTTACTCTCTTATGTTCTTTAGAAGTCTTTGACAACTTCAATCTTTTCTCCACTTATTATGATGTTATTTAATGGTCCAGTTATGAGAATTTTTTTGTTGTTGTTGGTTTTTTTTTTGGTTATTGTTGTTTCATTCAGGTACAATCCATACTGATGGCTATGGTCTTTGATTTTCATCAATATTTTAATTCCTCTTTCCTTTCAGCAAGCAAGATTGTATCATCTACATATTGCTATGATAATGAACCTCCTAAAATTCTGAAGCCTCATTCTTGTTTATATAACCGAGTTTTACAGCTTATTTGCTTAACATACAGATTGAATAAATATAGTAATAGGATAAAACCTTGGCACACAATTGATTTTAAGGAAGTATCCCCTTATTCTGTTCTGTGGATTACCTCTTGATTTTTGTACAGATTCCTCATCAGCACAATCAAGTGTTCTGGTATATCCATTCTTCACAATGTTATTCATAATTTAAGCACAAGTAAACATCTTTCTAGTATTCTCTGCTTTCAGCCCAGATCCATTTTACATCAACAATGATATTCTTAGTTCCATATACTCTTCCAAGGAATGATTTCTGGCACTTTCGTGTCGACATATTTTTCCAACAATTTAAAAATTATTTTCAACAAAAATTTAACTTGCTTGTATAGTAATAATATTTTTTTATGATTTCTACATTTCATAGGATCACATCTCTTTGGAATGGGTTCAAATATGGTTGTCTTCCACTCAGTTATTCTGGTAGCTCTCTGACAAATTTCTTGCATTGATGAAGGAGCTCTTTCAGTGATGCATCAATTTATTGAAATGTTTCAATTATTAATCCATCAATTACTGGATCCTGGTTTTGCATCAATGTCAGTTGTGTAGCATAGACATCTTCCTTCAGTAACATAGGTTCTTTGATCATATGCTACTTCTTGATATGGTTAAACATCAACAATTTCTTCTACTACAGTGAATCTGTTTATTCCTTCCATCTTCTTTTGATGATTTTTGCATCATTGAATATATTGTCCATTGTTATTGTAAATTTTTGTTATGAGTAGAATCATTACAGACTCATAGCTACCCTGTATATTGTTTCCAAGGAGCGACTGGTTAGCTTGAACCGCCGACCTAGCTGTTCAAAGTGACCTTGCAGTCCAGCACATTAACCCACAGTGCCACACCAGGAATCCTTTAATATTACAACTCGAGGCTTGAGATTTTCTTCAGTTCTTTCAGCTTGAGAAAATTTGAGTGTGTTTTTCCCTTTTACTTTTCTAACTCCAGGTCTTTGCATAATTCATTATGATACTTTATTTTCTCAAATTACCTTCTGAATTTTTTTTTTTTTTACTTTCTCATTTTTTTCATTCCCTTTAGCTTCCCTGTGCTCCAGATAAAACTTCAGTCTTTTCTGATATCAGTTTTTATCTTCTATTTTTTTGTTTCATATCTTTTAATGATATTTTGCTTTCTTTCTGTAACATGTTTCTGATATCATCTCACAACTCTTCTGGTCTTTGACTATTAATGTTTAATGCATCAAATCTGTTCTTATGATGGTCTCTTAATTCAGGTGGGTTATTTTCAAGGTCATGAACTTCTTAACATTTTCTTCATTTTCAGCCTGAACTTATATATGAACAATTATATGTTCCACAGTGTGGCCTGGAGCTTTTCCACCGTCTGTTCCCTCATATGTAGTCAGTGTCATAATTGTGTGTTCCATTTGGTGCTGTGCATATGTATGTTGTTTAGAAAAGTTATTAATAATGAATAAGTAATTTCTCTTGCAAAATTCTACCATGCTATCGCCAGCATAATTTCTATCACAAGGCCATATTTTCAACTATGATTCCTCCTTTATTTCCATCCTCCTCCTTCCAGTTACAGCAATTATCAATGAATCTTAATTGCATGTCTGATCCATTTCAGATTGAAGAAGTTGGTAGAATTCTTCAATTTCATTATCATTAGCTTTGTTCTTTGGCGTGTGTATTGGAATAACAGTGGCATTATCTGGTTTTAATTGTTGCCCCATTTATTCCAGGTTGTATTGACCATACCAATCATGTTGTCTCCAACAGACACCATCAATTTCAACAGTAGTTCATCATTAGCTATCATAGGAGATGCATTTTTTGTTTTCTTCCATTACTGTGTCTGTCCTTAGAATAGGGATTTACTAGAAAGCGAAGAGGATTTGAAGCATTTACTTATGAAGATCAAAGAGCACAGCTTTTGGTATGGATTGCATCTCAATGTCAAGAAAACAAAAATACTCACCACTGGACCAATAAACAGCATTCTTATCAATGGAGAAAAGATTGAAGTTGTCAAGGACTTCGTTTTTTTTTGGATCAACTATCAACACTCGCAGAAGCAGCAGTCAAGAGATCAGACGATGTATTACATTGGGAAAATCTGCTGCACAGGAACTTTTTAAAGTATTGAAGAGCAGAGATGTCAGCTTGAGGACTAAGGTGTGCCTGACCCAAGCCATGGTATTTTCAATAACCTCATATGAATGTGAAAGTTGGACAGTGAATAAGGAAGATCATGAAGAATTGATGCCTTTGAGTTGTGGTGTTGGAGGAGAATACTAAAAGTGCCATGGACTGTCAGAAGAACCAATAGATCTGTTTTAGAAGAAGTAGAGCCAGAGTGCTCCTTGGAGGCCAGGATGGCTAAGCTTCGTCTCTTATACTTTGGGCATATTTTCAGGAGAGAACAATTGCTGGAGAAGGATGTCATGCTGGGTAAGATGGAGGGTCAGAGAAAAAGAGGAAGACCCCCAATGAGATGGATTGGCCAGGTGGCATCATTGATGAACTCAAGTGTGGCACGGTGGTGAGGTTGGCCCAGGATCAGACATTGTTTCGTTCTGCTGTGCATGGGGTCATTATCAGTCGGTTCTGACTCGATGGCACCTGGCAACAACAACAAAGAAGAAAAAGTGATTAAAGAAAAGGGAGTAACTGTGAGCTGTGATAACTGACTATGCCAGACAGTTAGACAGGGATAAGGCACAACTAGGGGTGTTGGATTACAGAGGACAGTTAGAAAGAAAGTTATATTCTAACTATAACTGTTGTACCAGGGTGACTCCTTAGGCCTTTTATATTTTACTTTGATATTGTTGTTAAGTGCTACCAAGTCAGCTCCAATTCACAGTGACCCTTTATAGGGTTTCTGGAGCAACTGGTGTGTAGGAACCGTGGGCCTTACTGTTCAAACCAACCTTGCAGTCTAGCACATTAACCTGCAGCAAATATAATATAGAAGGCCATATTTCTCAGTGCCTCATTGCATTCTGGCATTGTTTCTGACAATGTTCTTCTGTTATACATAATGGTCACTTCTTATGTAATTATATTTGACAATGTTCGCTGCTGTTGATAAGGTTTTCAGTAGGTAACAATTCAGAAGTAGTCTGCCTTCCCTTCTTCCTTTTCAGTCTTAGTCTGAAAGCTCCATTGAAACATCTGCACTATGTGTGACCCTACTGGTGTTTAAAATGTTGCAGACCATCCAGACCCGGTCAGGAGTTCGAGGCCCTGTGGGCCCAAGTGTTGCAGACCGTACAGGCCGCAGGCTCTGAGGAACAGACTC
>NW_006408787.1:2450659-2451950 GCF_000296735.1 Chrysochloris asiatica | reverse complement strand
TACAGCATGCAGGGGGCTCAGTCCAACATTGCAACCATACTGCCTGTTTAGCCAAGATGTTTACTATGCAGGATATTATGGCCTTCATGGCTGAGATGTTTGCAATGCATGATCTGCCTGATGCCAGTCCCGCATGCACTCTGGTTTTGGGGTGTCTCTTTGTCTCTCTCTTTGTGTCCTCGTGTGTCTTTCTATATCTTTATCGCTGCCAGATATCCCCACCTCATGAACCAAACACTTATGTCGAGGCAGGTCCCTGACATAAAAATAGTGGTGGCATATCTTCCAGCATTACAGCAACCTGCAAACCACTGCAGTAAAACAAATTGACAGACAAATGGTGATTTTAACAAATTAGAAAAGTGAAATTCAAGTAGATGGAAACCATTACCAAGCAATTGCAGCCATTATGAACATCTGAGATTAAGTTTATTAAAATGTAATCCTCCTTTTATCTTGCACTATGGAACTGGCTTGATAACACTTAACAGCAACTACAATGGTACATTATTACAGTGAGTTTATATACAGAATTTATTCATTCTATCAACGTTGATGTTGGAGTCTTGATAGCATAGGGGTTAAGAACTTAGATGCTAATAAAAATATAAAAAGACTGTCTACTTCTATAAAAAATTATAGTTGTAGAGGAGTCCCATGTTACTGTAGCATAAGTACTAAGGGAGAGTTGTGCTGTGTTTTATAGGGTAACTATGAATTGGAATTGACCCGATGGCAATGGATCTTAGTCTTTTTGTTTGTTTTGTTTTGTTTTTATCAATGTTGTTTTAATCCTTACCACATGCCACGAACTGCATCTAGTATTGGCAGTGTTTTAACAGTATAGTCATATATCTTGTCATAAACAGAACTTGCAGTTCTTTTATGGTAGACTAAATAAAATTTTGCAAGTGAAAGTTCAGAGGAATGAGTGATTCCGTTTACATGGAGAAATATAATATTCTTCACAGATGGCATGGAATTAGAAATGGTTTATTGAGGGAATAAAAACAAAACAATAGGGACAATTATGACAAGTGCAAAATAAACAACAAAAAAAATTGTTTTGCTTCTTTTGAAGGTGAAATGTGTGATTTGCTATGGTTGGGTGATAACAAAAGGGAATGAAGCCTAAGAAGCAAGTGGTTTTAAATTCTCAAATGTCTGATGTTGTGATACTCTGGTCTTATTTCACTCAGATGTTTTAAGTAATTTCATGTCCATTAGTGTTATTTAGATTCATTTCATCTTTTTCATTTTTAAATGTAAAGTATTATGTTTTTTTAACATT
>NW_006408787.1:2448210-2449899 GCF_000296735.1 Chrysochloris asiatica | reverse complement strand
GAAATAAGCAAGATAACCACACACTTTATATAAAAGCAGTAATTTCTTCCAGTATTCTAGCTGGAGGAAGTTTGTTGTTAAGCACAGGAAAAAGATTTTTTTTTTTTTTTTTTTTTTAATGAAGCATTCCTTCAATTGATTGCCACCCATCAGAGTTAACTATGCCAATATTAGGTTTCATCACCATGGGAATAAGCACATCGTAACTACTAAACCATGGAATCTTAGCCTAGTCAAGTTGACATAGAACTCTATTACATTTCACCCTTGTTAACATGAGACCTATAAACTACATGAATGAATGATCTCTATATAAAGAAAATTGTCAAGTCATACTTGTACCTAACATGATACAACTGAACAACATACAACTGAAAACATACTGGCCTCATTTACATCTTTTATGTCACAAATGATCAAAGCAAAAACATTTGATGCACGTATACCAAATAAAACAAAACAAAAATATATATTAATTTACATGTCCAAAGGGCCATCCTGCAAGCCATCCTCCTGACTGTAAGCACCCAGCTGCACAGAGTTCTTGGGCCTAGAGTCTCCAGCTTCTTTGTTTGTCCATGTCACCCCCTCTGCTGCTGTCTTTGATGTTGTTGATTTTTCATTCACGATTCCCACTTTCCACTCATGCTCTTCCTTCTTGATGGTCATGGGATCATCAATTCCTGAAATGAAAGATTAATTACACTCCCTTTTAGTTACATATCTTTTAGAATTAGGTTTGACAATCACAATTAATCTTAACAATTACTCACAACTGAAATCATAAAGTTCCATCAGCATTGTCCCCTCCTCCTTTCACCAGACCCTTCTGGAAAATAGGAAAACTAGTCAGTCCTTTGTCCCCTCATTCTAAACTAAGCACACCCATAAAAGCTTGGAAGATAATCACTTCATGTCTTTATAAACCCCCATTTTTGATAGCCAGTGTCAAAATTGCCCATCTTAACAACAAGTACAACTATCAATAAAGTACACTGAGGAGATAAGCATGTTCCTTGATCTGAAGAATCTTTCATTCCAGTTGGAATTTTGAGCAACTGCATCCATAAATAAAAGTCCAGTAATCAAACGGACATTGCTCACATTATCAAACATCATTATCTTCACCTGGTCAGGTCTGGCCACGGCTCAGCTCTATGTATTAATTTTCTTCAGCTTCAGTCTGAATTTACATATGAGCAATTGATGGTCTGTTCCACAGTCTGCCCCTGGCCATGTTTTGGCTGGTCATATGGAGTTTTTCCACAGTCTCTTTCCACAGATGTAGTCAATTTGATTATTTGTATTTCATCTGGTGATGTCCATGTACATAGTCGTCTTTTATGTTGTTTACAAAAAGGTATTTGCAATGAACTAGTCATTGGTCTTGCAAAATTCATTCAGCGATCTCCAGCATCATTTCTATCACCAAGGCCATGTTTTCCAATCACTGATCCTTCCACTTTGTTGCCAACCTTTGCATTCCAATTGCCAGTAATCACCAGTACATCTAGATTGTATGCTTGATCAATTTCAGACTGAGGAAGTTGGCAGAATTCTTCAATTTCATCATCACTGACTTTAGTGGTTGGTGTGTTAATTTGAATATTAGTTATATTGACTGATCTTCCTTGTGTTGTTATTGTTGTTGTTGTTGTTAAGTACCATGGAGTCGGTTCCTGTTGGGGA
>NW_006408787.1:2444720-2446605 GCF_000296735.1 Chrysochloris asiatica | reverse complement strand
AAACCTGTCCTTGTTCATCCTCTGAGGAAGTTTTACTGCCTTGGTTCTAGGGAAAAATTTGGTTTTATTAATGTACATGGATAATCAAGAGCTCATGTTCTAAGTTAATATTAAACATAACTGAATAATCAAATAAGGAGCAGTTCTGACACTCAACCCAGGTGGCTATCGCTTGTACCTCAGAAAGATTCATTCCCAGGACCCTACGCACTGCCAACCCAGTGGAGACATTAAGAGAAGCATTATAAAAATCATTTTCTCAGAAGCTACAATTACTGGAGTTAGAAGCATAGAATGAACAATATTAGGACTTGTACAGAGGTAGCCACTCAGTGAGTTCACAAACATCAATGACCCCGGGACCCCAGGAGGTCACTTCCTGGGCCTTCAGGGTTCATGGCTCGCAATACCAAGGAGGGCCATGGGTTTGGATTTTCGTCCAGGTCACAAGGCCTCAGCTTCTCAATTATTGCATTTTATGTCGTCCCCGACAGGTTTCAGACCATAGCGACCCTGGACAGGTTTTCCAAGGCTATAAATCTTTATGGGAGCAGAAAGCCTCATTTTTCTCCTGCAGAGCTGCTGGTAGTTTCGAACTGCTGACATTGAGGTTAGCAGACCAACTCATAACCACTACGCTACCAGATCTCCTTGTAGGCATATGGATATTAGACTCTGACAGTGTTGTACTTCAAGACAGATCTTGATATGTTTTTTCTGATGATGAATGCCTCCCTGTACCTTTTCAGTGTGTCATTCCTAGCATAGTGAGCCATGTGATTTTCAGATTCAAAATTACCAACACCAGTCCATTTCATCTCACTAATGCCTAGGATATCAATGTTTATATGTTCCATTTGATTTGACAATTTCTAATGTTCCTAGATTCGTACTTCGTCTAGTCCATGTTATTAATGGATTTTTACAGCTGTTTCTCTTCATTTTGAGTTGTTCCCTATCAGAAAATGAACATCTCAAATGCTATCCTCTCTTCATGACATAAAGGTCAACTCTATTTTGAGTAGGCAACCCTTCCTTAGATGCATTTTGAGAGCCTTCCAACCTGTTCAGCTTCCAGTGCTATTTCTGACAATATTCTAGTACTTTTCTTTATGTTTCAATATTCAATAGTATGGTGCTGACAGTATTCCACTACTATTCATAAGATTTTCAATGACTAAATATTCAGAAGCAGTCCATCTTAACTTCTTTCAAATATGTTTTCATCTGGAAACTCAGTTGAAACCTGTCTACCATGGGTTACCTTGTTGGTATTTAAAACACCCATGGCATAGATTCCAGAATCACAGCAACACACAAGCCAGGACAGTACAACAAGCTAACAGATGAGTCATGGGGATTTTTATTAGTAATATGAAGATACATATTTTTAAAAATAATTATTCCATTTTCTCAGGGAACTCCTTATATAATAAGAAAATATATTGGAACTCTGGTGTTTTATGTGTTAAGCTGCTAAACTCAGGGTCAGCAGTTCAAATCCACGAGCCACTCCATGGGAGAAGTATGAGATTTTTCTGTTCCTGCAAGATTTGTTGTTATTAAGTGTCATTGAGTTGGTTCTGACTCATAGCAACTCTGTATAGTGTTTCCTAGGAGCTGCTGGTCAGTTTAAACCACAAGATCGGTGACGAGCAGCTTCTAGGACTTTATCCCACATCACCACACCAGGACTTCCCAGTAAGATTTACAGATTCTATGAATTGGAATCTACTAGAGGGCACTTTAAGGAGCTCTGGTAGCGTAGTGGTTACGAATCGGGCTGAGAACCTTAAGGTCAGCGGTTCGAAACTACCAGCTGCACCGCGGGAGAATGATGAGGCTTTCTACTCCCGTAAAGATTTACACCCACGGAAACCCTATA
>NW_006408787.1:2437549-2443511 GCF_000296735.1 Chrysochloris asiatica | reverse complement strand
CTTCATCAGTAAGCATTTTAAGTTCTCTTTGCTTTCAGTAATCAAGGTTGATTCATCTGCATATCACAAGTTATTAATGAGACTTCCATGTACTGATGCCATATAATCCAGTTTTTTGCTACCTCGAGCATCATTTCTATTTCCAAGGGCATTTTTCCAACTATTGATCCTTCCTCTTTGAGACAAAATTTTGCATTAACATCACTAGTAATTAGCAATACATTTTGGTTGCTTGTTTGATCAATTTTAGACTAAAGAAGTTTGCAGAAGTCTTCAATTTAATCATCACTGACTTTAGTGGTTGGTTCAAATATTTGAATAATAGAGGTATTAACTGGTCTTCATTGTAGACTTATGCATATTTTCCTATTACAGACAGCATTATACTTCAAGATAGATCTTGAAATGTTCTTTTTAATGATGAATGCGATGCCATTCCTCTTAAATTTGTCGCCCCCTACAGTACATCATATGATCTTGAGTTTCAAAATGACCACTGCCAGTCCATTTCACCATATTAATACCTAGGATATCTAACTTTTTGCATTCTATTTCATTTTTTACAATTTCTAATTGTACTAGATTCATGCTTTTTACATTGCATAATCTGATTATTAATGAATGATTACAGCTATTTCTCTTCAGTTTGAATTGTGTCCCATCAGCAAATGAAAGTCTCAATAGTTTTACTCCATTTTGTCATCACTGTTAACTCCTGAAGACATCTACCTTTTCTCCATCTGTGTTTCCTTGAATCTATAGCTAATATGTTATTTTATATCTCAACAAATAATTGCTTTAAAATATATCCTACACCAAAATGACCTCATAAACACCATATAAATCCCTATTACCAAAATGTATTATATCCACAGGTAGAGGAATGAGAATTTATAACAGTTTTTTTGGTTGTCACAATTCAACCCATAATATGCATATAATGATTTTTATACTGTTTTGGTAAAATTCAATATTTTTCCATATTGAACACATATAAGATGGATAACATTCTTTAGGAGGAGGCAGCTATAGTGATTTTTTTCTTTATATTCTGGAATCCTAGTTAAGCACCAATAAACAAGAAAAGTTTTGTTGTTGGTAAATAATATCTTTAAGTCAGTTTTGACTCATAGCAATCCTGGGTTTCAAAGGAGCAGCTGGTGGGTTTGAACTGTCAACCTTGTCAATCAAAGTCCAGTGAAGCTCCTATAGCAGTATACCAGGAGTCCAGATAAAATAAGCAAATAAAAATGGGTGAATTATACCCAGATCTAAGGCTTGAAAGAAAGAAAGAAAGAATATGGAATAATGATTCATCAGTCTATTCTAGTATCTTTTTCTTTCATCTTTGATTCCACAAGCTATACATGAGCTACTTTCTCCTCCCAAGACATGAACTAAAACTTTTTTTGAAAATATTCTAACATGAAAACTCCTCTTCTTACTCAGCTATGCATGCCTCTTGCTTTTTCAGAGAACTAGAAGTGTTTGAAACACATCGTTAATATCTTAAGATAATCATAAAATTTAACCCGACATATACTGACACCACTGAGGAAGAGTGTCTAAGATACACAGATTCAGCTTCCTAAATAAGGAATTAGGAATGTCATTTGCTCTAAAAGTAGAGTGAATTAAATAGACTTCACAATCAGCTGCCAGAAATCATTAATTCACAATAATCTTGTTCCTTGTCTCTTATTAAAACATAGGAATTTTGAAATGAGAATAATTAATATTAATGGAAAGTGACTTGGTTGGCCAATCAAGTTTCTCAGTCCCATCTTTTAACTAAAATATTTAACAAACTTTATTGACCACTGCTCCAGTGTTCTTATATTTACTCTTTTTATGCCAACTTTTTAAGAGCCTGTATCTTCCAGTTCTTTGTCTAACACATTTTTATCTTCCACAGTTTTTTTTTTTCTTTCTGTATATAATTCTCATGACAACATTCAGTTATTTTTTTCTTGAGTATTCAGAGCTGAGAATATTAACAGTACAATTTGGCAATTTTATTCTCCAAGCCTCCTTATTGCAAGGAGCTCTAGTACCATAATGGGTATGAGTCAGGTTGTTAACTTCCAGGTCAGCAGTTCAAAACTACCAGACCTTCAGCAGGATAAAGATGAGGCTTTCTACTTCCATAAAGATTTACAACCAAGTAGCCCTATGCAGGGTTGCTATGAGTTGGAACCGACTCTTGCCACATCCGCACTACCACCTCTGTGGAGTGGCTGATTGGTTTCAACCACTTGCCTTGTGGTTTGTACTCCAATACTTATCTAACAATGCCATATCAGGATCATTTCATATATTAAAATATTCTAACAAACCAATGGAATAGGATATTTCTAATTAAGTTGAGGAATTGATGGAAACAAAAAATGAAATCCTTGAAGAAATTGAGGCAACACTGGACACACTCACTCATCTATGCTGAGAAAATTGGAAGACAAGTATCTGGCCAACTGATTGAACTAGATCCATGTATGTGCCCATTCCAAAGAAAGGTGACCCAATGGAATGTGGAAATCATCAGACAATATTTTTGATATCTCATGTAAGTAAAGTTTTATTAAATGAAATAAGTGAATAAGGAAGAATAGAGAAATGGCTAGAAAATTTCCAGAGGTTCATGCCAGATTCAGAAGAAGATGTGCAACAAGGAATATCATTGCTGATGTCTGATGGATCATGGCTGAAAGCAGAGAATACCAGAAAGATGTTTACCTTTGTTATTGACTATGCAAAGGTTTTTGATTGTATGGATCATGACACGCTATGAAAAACATTGCAAAGTGTGAGTATTTCAGAACACTTAATTGTGCTCATGAGGAATCTGTCCATGGACCAAGAGGCAGTTGTTTGAATGGAACATGGGAATACTGAAGGGTTTAAAATTAGAAAGGTGTGCTACAGTGTTGTGTTCTTTCACTATACTTATTCAGCCTGTATTCAGAGCAAGTAATCCAAGAAGCTGGGTTGTATGAAGAAACATGTGGCATCCTGATGCCTGATCCTTCTTTGGAGGAAGACTCATTAACAACCTGCAATAGGCAGATGATACAACCTTGCTTGCTGAAATTGAATAGGACTTAACATCAAAGAGCACAGCCTTCAGTATGGATTGCTTCTCATCGTAAAGAAAACAAAAATCCTCACCACTGGACCAATAAGCAATATTCTTACCAACGGAAAAATCATTGAAGTTGTTAAGGACTTAATTTTTCTTGGCTCAACTATCAACATTCATGGAAGCAGCAGTCAAGAAATCAAACAACATATTGCATTAAGCAAATCTTCTGCATAAGACCTTTTTTAAGTGTTGAAGAGCAAAGATGTCAGCTTGAGGACTAAGGTACCATGACCCAATCCATGGTATTTTCAATAACCTCATATGCATGCGGAAGCTGTGCAGTGAATAAGGAAGACTGTAGAAGAATGATACATTTGAGTTATGGTGTTGAAGGAAAATATTGAAAGTACCATGGACTTCCAAAATTACTAACAGATCTGTGTTGGAAGAAGTGCATTCAGAGTGCTCCTTGGAGACCAGGATGGCCAAACTTTGTCTCTCATACTTCACACGTATTATCAGAGGGACCAGTCACTGAAAAAAATATATCATTTTTGGTAAGTTGGAGGGTCAGAGAAAAAAAGGAAGACCCCTGTGAGATCGATTGGCAAAATGGCAGCATCAATGGACTCAAGCAAGGCAACAATTGTGAGGTTGGCCCAGGACCAGGCAGTGTTTTGCTCTATTGTACAACTTGATGGCTCCTAAGAACAACAACAACAACAACTAAGTTGAGATTTTGAAACGGGAATCTTGGTGTGGTGCTGTGGACTACTATGCTGGACTGAAAAGTCACTTTGAACCACAACGTCAGTGATCCAAGCTTACCAGCTTCCCCTTGGAAACTCTAAACAGGGGAATTATGGATTGAAACCGAGTCAACAGCACTTAACACCAACAAAAACAAGCCTCCTTAGCTTTGTTATTGTTTTTTTTTAATTGTATTTTTTCCTTTTATTTACTTTTTATTTTTTGTAATTAAAAAGTTTTATTTTTGATGTTTTCTCAAATATGTCATTATTATTAGCTATAATTTTGTATGTAGGGATATAAAACTAAGAAGCTGATTTTAAATGATATGTTTGTTGTTATTATTGTTGTTATTAAGTGCCATTGAGTCAGTACCAACTCATAGTGACCCTATGCACAACAGAACAAAACACTGCTGTCTTGGGACAACCTCACTATCGTTGCTATACCTGAGCCCATTGCTGCTGCCACTGTGCCAATCCAACTCATTGGGGGTCTTCCTCTTTTTCTCTGACCCTCCACTTTACCACACTTTCCCAGGGACTACTACCGTCTGATAATATGTCCAAAGTACATGATATGAAGTATGACCATCTGGCTTCCAAGGAGCACTCTGGCTGTACTTCTTCCAACACAGGTGTGTTTGTTCTATGTCAGTCCATGATACCTCCAATATTTTACTACCACATCGTAAGTTGAGTGCATTAATTCTTTTATAGTCTTCCTTATTCTCTGTCCAACATTCCAATAAATATGAGGGGATTGAAAATCCTATGGTTTGGTTCAGGTGCATGTTAGTCATCAAACTGATGTCTTTGCTCTTCAACACTTTAATGAGGCCTTACAAAGCACATTTGCATAATGCAATATGTCCTTTGATTTCATGACTATTGCTTCCATGACTGTTCATGGTTGATCAGAGTAAAATGAAGTTTTTGACAACTTCAACCTTTCTTCATTTATAGGGATGCTGTTTATTTGTTCAATAGTGATGATTTTAATTTTCTGTACATAGAAATGCAATCCATACTAAATACTGTGGTCTTTGATCTTCAGTAAACATTTTAAATCCTCTTCACTTTTAGGAAGTAAAGTTGTATGATCTGCATTTAGCAGGTTGTTAATGAACCTTCCTGCAATCCTGATGCTATTTTTCTTCATAGAACCCAGCTTCTCAGATTACTTGCTCAGCATACAAATTGAATAAGTATGGTGAAAGAATACAACCCCGGCACACACCTTTCCTAATATTAAACCATTTGGTGTTCCTTTGTTCTGATTGAACAACTGCCTAATTGTCTTTGTACAGGTTCCTCATGAGCATGATTAAATGTTCTAGAATACTCATACTTTGCAATGCTGTCCATAGCTTCTTATGGACCACACAATTGAAAGCCTTTACACAGGCACACATGTTTCTGGTAGTCTCTGCTTTCATCCATCTAATGTCAACAAGATCCATCTGATATCAGCAATGATATTCCTAGTTCCAAGTCCTCTTCCAAATCTTGTTTGAATCTCTGCAAGCTCTTTGTCATTGATTTTTCAAAATTGTATCATGTGATTTCTAGCATCATTTCTATCACTAAAGTCGTATCTTGCAACTACTGATCCTTCCTCTTTGATTCCAACCTTTGCATTCCTGTTGCCAGCAATTATTAGTACATCTTGATTGCATGCTTGATCTATTTCAGACTGAAGAAACTAGTATCACTGTCTTTAGTGGTTGTTGCGTAAATTTAATAATAGTGGTGTTAACTTGCGGGGTTCCTGCCCTCCGCGAGGATCGTGGGACACGAGCGAATACGCGGAAATGTCGGATGAAGAAATGAATACAATTCGAGAGGCTTTTCAACTTGCGTACTGTCCGGTTATTCTCTCCAGCTTCTGCCACCTCTGCTTCTGATTTCTGCTCTTTGCTGTCTGTTCTCTCTGCTCTCTACCCTCTGCCCTCTCTCTCCTGCTCTCTGCTTCTTCTGCCACTTCTGCCTCTTTCTGCCTTCTGCCTTTTTCCTTCTCCCTCCTGCTTCTATCTCCCATCTCTGCCTCTACTCCTGCTCTCTTTCTCTTCTTCCTACCTTCTGCCTGCTCTGCCAGCTCCTTCTGCTTTCTGATAGTTCTGCCTCTACTGGC
>NW_006408787.1:2431970-2436319 GCF_000296735.1 Chrysochloris asiatica | reverse complement strand
GGTTCACAGCCTGGATTCTTAACCACTATGCTACCAGAGTTCCTTTTAGCATCACAATAGTGGATAGTAATTTCTTCACACCAGAGGGATTGGAATGATTGGTTTCTTTGCTGCCTGCCATCCATCCATGGCAGTAGCTTTATGCATTGTGTGTGTGTGTTCATCACAGATTAGTGAGAGTTTTTTTAAATTTCTACTTGGATAGTTAGCCATCTGGCTACCAATGTTTGGTTTTAACAAATGGAAATAATACTCATGGTCTATAATTAAACTCTTATTTTATTTCTATTATACAGAATTTATCTAGGAATTCCATTATACCTGGTAGACAGAGACCTTTTCTTTCGATCCTTCTAATAATTAAACCTCCATATATCCCTTTCTTAAATAGATGGACATATGAGCCTTCCTTTTTTTTTTTTTTTTTAATTCCATAATATCACCTTACCCCTTTATTTCTCAATAAATTAGCTTTCTTTTTAATCTAGATTCAGCTTTTGGGGTTCAGATAAGTCAATATCTATTCATCTGTATTCCAGATTTCAATATATATTGCCATTGTTGTCACTTCTTTTTGTCCATGGTCATTTTAGTGATTTGGAGACATCGGGAAACTAACTAAAATTGCTCAATCACCAATTTAAATAAAAAAGTTTGCTGTTATGTATTTTTCAATTTCATACAAGTAAAAAATAATACAGATTCTGTTAAAAATATGTAACACTTTACCAATATCTATATACCTACTATGAACAACCACATAAAGGAGTGTATAATTTCAGTGACTCTCAAAATGCATTTCAAGTTCATCTTATTTCTTAGCAGTAAGAAGTACCCTAAATGGAAAGTTAAGTGTAAACTTTATTTACTTGATATTCTTTGTATAGTATATTTTTGGCATACTGTGTGAAGTTTTCGTAGTATTTTTGAAGCAAACAGAAAACAAATTAAAGACAATGTACTAAAACAGAAATTACGGTTTCAGTTTGTTTTCTAATAATATAGGTTATTATTATTGTCTATAGATTTATTGATTGTTGATGTTACTGCTGTTTTACTATTTGTAGAAAGTAGTATGTCAACAGTAGAAATGTTACATTAATTCTTTCATTGTTGTTCTTATGATACAATCATTACAAATATTTAAAGGATACATATTATCTTTCTAGAAGACACATTTTCTTAGTAAAGAATTGCCCAGTTTCATACTATTTATTAGAGAGAGGTACTGAGCTCTACAACAGAGAACTGATTTATTATTAATAGAGCTTTATATAAACATGTATTCATGACATCAATTTGCCCTTTTAACTGTACCTCTGGGCACCATGTGAATCATTTATGAGGTAGCTATGTGTCTCACAACTGGAAAGACTGCAGATTTACAGAGCAAATCATGAGAAAGAGGTTTTCAGACACACAAACACACAGACACTTGCATACATTATGTGCATTTCTCCTTATGATAAATAGTTTCTCATTTCTAAAAAAAAAAAAAAAAAATGTTTGAAACAACTAGTTCTATTAACTAGGTAAGTTTTTCACAGATTTTAGCATGGTTGTTGGGAGATAATTGTACTGAGATACAATGATTGATTATAGAATATATACATGATAAAATATTATAAAATGATTTTGAAATAAAACTGACAAATGTTTGTAAACTATTATTTCAGATAGAAATATCATATGTTTTAGGAATAAGAGAGGAAGAAATCACAAAGGAATTAAAATCATAGATAAACCATTTATTGTCCAATTAAATTGGTTCTGACTAAGTGATCCTGTAATTTACTGCACAGGTAAACTATATGATTACCTAATTCAAAATGACCATACCAGTCCATCTCAGCTCTGTAATACCTAGGACAGCAATCTTTATGCATCCTATTTCATTTCTTACATTGTCCAATTTTCCTAGGTGCATATTATCAGCAGCTGCTCCTCAGAAACCCTATACAGGGTCACTATGAGTCAGAACCAACTCAACAGCCCTTACCAGCAAACACAACAACATACTATCTATAGACCATGTTCCGATTGTTAATGGATGATTGCAGTTGTTATTTCTTGCTGAAGTCAGACAGACCTTGCCTTGGAGCAGAGAAAACCAGAAAGATGTCTACCTGTGCTTTATTGATTACAGAAAGACTTTCAACTGTGGGATCATGGCAAACTATGGACAATATTTTGGATAATTAGTATTCTGTAACACTTGAATGTATTATGAGGAACCTGTACATAGACGAAGAGGCATCATTAAGAAAGAACATTAGGTACACTGAATACTTTAAAATGAGGAAATGTGTACACCAGAGTTGTGTTATCTTACCATACTTACTCAATCTGTATACTGAGCAAATAATCTGAGAAAATGAATTATGCAAAGGAAAACACAGCATCAGGACTGGTGGAAGACTAATTAACAACATATGATATGCAAATGATACAACATTGCATGCTGAATGTGAAAAAGACTTAAAATAATTACTGAAGAAGATCAAAGACACAGCCTTTGGTATTGGTTGCACCTCAAAGTAAAGAAAACAAAAATTCTCATCACTCAACCAGTCAATAACATTATAATAAATGGAAACTGCACAAAACCTGTATAAGTGTTCAAGAGCAAACACATCAGTTTGCATACTAAGGCATACCTGACACAATCCATGGCATTTTCAATAGCTTCATATGCATGTGAAAGTTAGACAATAGATAAGGAATACCATAGAAGAACTGTTGCATTTGAGTAACAGTGTTGGAGGAGAATTTTAAAAGTACGATGGATTGCCAGAAGAACAAACAAATCTGTGTTGGGAGAAGTACAGTCAGAAAGTACCTTAGAAGTCAGTATGGCCAGACTTCGTCTCTGACACTTTGGTTATATTATCATGAGGAATCAATCCCTGTAAAAGTACATTATGCTTGGTAAAGTGGACGGTCAGCAAATAAAGAGAAAGACCCCAGTGAGATGGATTGGCACATTGGCAGCAGCAATGGGCTCAAGATTAACAACTGTGAGTATGGCGCAGAACCAGGCAGTGTTTTGTTCTATTGTGCATAAGGTTGCTAATAATCAGAAGAGAGTCAAGAACAACAACAACCTAGAAAGTGAAGTTCCCCAAAACTTTGCTAAAACCACATCATTAAGGTTAACTCTAATTTGAGGAAGCAGAATTTCCCCAGTCATATTTTTGGTGTATTATCAACTGAGAGACAAATCTTCTGGCACTATATCAGACAATCTTCCTCAGTTATTCATAATATTTTAGTGGGTAACGTTCACAAGTGGAGTGCCTCTCCTTATTCCTTGTCTGTCTTTGTCTGGATAGTATACTAAAATCAGCCCATCATGAGTGACTCTGCTGGTGTTTAATATACTGATGGCATAGCTTCCAGCGTAACCAATTAATAGGTGAACTTCTTTATTAAAGAATGTTTGCCTTGAACTTCACACTCTTATGAAGAACTCTCTATATGGGATCAAATTGACAACAGAAATATAAAAAGTTAGGTAGGATGTTTAAGTACAATGAGTTAATGTCAACTGGGAATGAACAATTGGGAAAAGAAGAGTAAGAATAATTGCACACCTAGAAGAATTGAATCGTTACTGAATTGTACACATAGAAATTGTTGAATTGTTATATCTTTTGTTGTCTGTTTTTTCAACTACAAAACCAAGCCAAAGGATCCCTCAGTGAGATAATTCTGAAGCTGAAGAAAATGAAAACTAGCCCACAAGAGCCAAATATGACCTTTGAGTCAAACATAATAATGATAATGATGATGTAGAACTAGGTAATATTGCATTCTGTTATACGTAATGTCATCATATTTGAAAGCTGATTCAAAAATAAGTAGCAATAATATTCAAAATTATAAAATCATCCAAAATTTTACTTTGAAAATATTTTTAATCATGGCCATCTTTATGCATATGAAGAGTAACAAAGCAAAACAAAAATCTCTAAAATGATGTGTACTTGGAATAGAAAAAAGTATTTTCAAATATGTAGTTTAAAAGACATGATATATGTATTGTATAATGTGCTGTGGTAGTGTAGTGATTACGAATTGGGCTGCGAACCTCAAGGTCAACAGTACGAAACTACCAGCTACAGTAGAAAGATGAAGCTTTCTGCTCCTGTAAAGATTTACAGCCTCGGAAACCCTGTCCAGGGTCTCTATGAGTCGGAACTGACTCCATTGCACATCGTATGGTCTCCTTGAGAGACATAACCCAAAAAAGATGTACATTTATTTATTAGTCAAAAGTTTAATTTTTTAAAACCATCATTTCTCAAGTGGTGTTTACCTGAATATTAAATTATAAAGATGAAAATTTT
>NW_006408787.1:2413078-2431870 GCF_000296735.1 Chrysochloris asiatica | reverse complement strand
TACAGAATATAAAACTATTCAGAATATATTACAAAATTTTAAATAGTTTTAAGGAGAAGTATATTTTAACTCTATATAAGAAATATGTTTGATTGTAAATAACATTTCTGTTCATGCTTTATGATTGACATATTTTAAATATCTAAATAAGCATTAGGACTCCATTGTCAAAATTGACCAAAGAGATTTGATCTATGATTTAGAAACTGTATTTAAATAAGCACTTTAAGTACTGCTTAAGTTCTTAGCACATCTGAGTGATCTAAAAAAAGAACCTTTCATTGTATTGTCAAAATGACTGATCGTGACTTTTTATTGTCAAGAGAAAATGATTACAATTGTTTTAAACATGACTGCTAACATCTTATGATTACACACATGCATTACATTTTTTGAAATTTTGCAGACTAGGATGAATCAGGTTTCTCACTACTGAAATAAAAGAAGATAAAGATTTTTAATTTTACATTTAAAAATATTTATGAATCATTATTGTAGACATATAAATACCATTTTGATTTTTAATATTTTGAAACGAAACCATATACGTCTGTCTTATTTAAAATACGATCTCTTAGAAACTTTGCAGTTGTAGGCCATTCTGATTTCTTAATGTGTGGTGACTACTGATGAAAAATTAATGATGATATTGAACTTTGCAGGAATGTATTTATAAGACCTGCCACCTTGTTTGGCAAGGAGGGCTAGTAGTGTAGTGATTACGAATCAGACTGCTAACCTAAAGTTCGGCAGTTCGACACTACCAGCCGTTCTGCGGGAGAAAGATGAGGCTTTCTGCTCTCATAAAGATTTACAGCCTCAAAAACCCTCTGTAAGGTCACTATGAGTCAGAACCGACTCAACGGTGTTTAATAACAACACTCCTGTTCGACTGTCACACTATTGCTGTTTTATAGGTCTTCCCCTTAAAAACCCTATGACCTGGCAGAATAAAATATCTCTCCTCTTTTTCAGCAGATATAAAACATAGTCAGATTTTCTTTTAGCATTCCTAAGTAAAGTGCCCTCTCACAGTCACCAGTTCGAAACTACCAGCTGTTCAGCCGGAGAAAGATGAGGCGTTCTGCTCCCGTAAAGATTTACAGCCTCAGAAACCCTGTATAGGGTCGCTATGAGTCGTAATCGACTCCAGGGCACATAACAACAACAACAACAAGTAAAGTGCCCTGGTTTTGCACTTGGCGTTAATGCGCTGAACTGCAAAGTCGCTTTGAACCACTAGGTGCACGGTTCAAGCTCACCAGCTGCTCCTCGGAAACCCTATACGTGGTTGCTATGGGTTGGAATGCACTCTACGGCACTTCACAACAAATATAAAGAATACTAAGTATTCTAGAAATCATGATAATGTTTTCTTAAATGCTGTTTTCATTCCTAAAGATTAGCACTGTGAGTATGTAAACATAGGCACATAGGCACCATAGTTTGTTATGACCACACAATCAAAAGCCTTTGTGTAGTCAATAAAGCACAGGTAAACATCCTTCTGGTATTCTCTGCTTTCAGCCAAGATCCATCGGACATCCGCTATGATATCCCTTTTTCCACGTCCTCTTCTGAATCCTGCTTGAAACTCTGGAAGTTCTCTGTCAATGTATGCTTGAAGCCATTTCTGTATTACCTTTGTACAACTTTACTTGCATTGGATATCAAAGAGATTGTCCAATGATTTCCACATTGCATTGGAATGGGCACAAATATGGATCTCTTTCAATTGGTTGGCCAAATAGTTGTCTTTCAAATTTCTTGGCATAGATGAGTGAGTGCCTCCAGTTCCACCTCACTTTCTTGAAAGATTTCAATTTTTATTTCATCAATATCTAGTGCCGGGTTCTTTGACAATTCATTCAATGCACCTTGGACTTCTTCCTTCAGTATTATTGGCTCTAGATTATATGCTACCTCTTGAAATCTCAAATTTGGAAAAAATAAAAATTTTAGTTGTTAAAGCCATCCACATGTGGTATTTCTGTTATATCTGCATTAGATAACTAAGACAATACACTTGCAAGTAGCAGTAAATAAATCAAACTACATATTGCAATGGGTAGATCAGCTGCAAAAATCTCTGTTAAAAAGAAGAGTTGTCATTTTGAGGACTAAGGTGAGCCTAACCCAAGCCATAGTATTTCAAATCACATCAGTGAATGAGAAAGACAAAATACAAATTGGCAAGTTTGAATTATGTTGCTGTTGAGCAACATTGAATATCTCATTTTTAACAAATATTGCAGGCACATAAAAAATGCACATAAACATGCACTCAAATACACATAGGAAATAAATGCCTTATAGACTTAAGTTTGAAAAAAAAAAGTTTAGTTCTCACATTATTTGTGTTAAAAATGTTTAAAAAGTGTTAAAAGTTTAGTTCTTACATTATTTGTGTTAAAAGTGTTCGAGAAGAAAAAGAGTTCAAAAAAATCTCTTTTTGAAATATAGTCAGAATGCTTCTTAAAACAAGATGGCAAGAACAAGATAGCAAGTAGAGGATCATCAACAAACAGGAAGCCCACTATGACATGAGTTGAAAGAGTGTTTACAAAACAGTCCTCAAACATATAAATAACTGTGAGGATGGTGCCTAGTCAAGTAGTTTTCCTTCTGTTGTACATTGGATGGCTATGAGTTGAAACCTATTTGAAGGCACCATGGTGCTATAGGATAAACAATGGACTGTGAACCACAAAGTTAGAGGTTTAAATGTGCCAGTCACTCCTCAGAAACCCTATACAATGTCACTTAATGCCACTTAATAAAACAGCAACAACATAATATAAAACTATTACATTATGATTGTATTGTTTTATAAAATATGTTTCTTGTTGTTAAGTGCGATCAAGCTGGTTCTGACTCACAGTGACCCTGTACAGGGTTTGAAAGGAGCAACTGGTGAGTTTGATCCAAACTGACCTTGGTGCAGTGCTTTAGCCCATAGCACCACACCAGGGCTATAAATAAATTGACAGCTAGTTAAACATGCCCTATATCCATTTTTTTTTTAGTATTGATTTGATTTTAACAACCATTTGGCTTGTTTCTTTGGTTGTGTGTGTGTTTTGTTGTTTGGTTTTGGGTGTTTTTTTTTGCTTTTTTTTAAATGGAATATTGTTTTCTAATCATTTCTGTATAATTTTGTTAGAATTATTCAAAAATAGATTAGCATATTTTTGTTATAACAAATGATGTCTGTATTTTTGTTTTACTTCCTAATTGGCTAAAATCTTTTGCATGTAGTTAATCTTCCTTCTCCTCTTCTTCATTCTTCTTATTTGCCAAGTTCTTCTTTCTATTTCTCATATTATTTCATTGTTCAAACACCTGAGGTTCAATAGCAGTACTAACGAGTGTCTGGAAAAATGGTGTGGGGGCCATGTCTGACTTACTCTGATTTCACCAATGAATGGAGACTGAAACTCAAAATTGAATCAAAACTTATTCCTATGATGTGCACATCAAACATGCCTCTACCTTACAAACTTCTTTGCCCACTTTTGACACCAAATATCCCTCCTAAGCCATGGTATTGTCAATAACCTCATATGCATGTGAAAGCTGTACAGTAAAAAAGGAAGACCATAGAAGAATTGATGTTTTTGCGATATGGTGTTGGAGGAGAATATTGAATATGCTATAGACTGCCAAAATTACAAACAGATCTGTGTTGGAAGAAGTGCAACCAAAGTGCTCCTTAGAGGCCAGGATTGCCAAACTTTGTCTCTCATACTTTGGACATATTGTCACAAGGGACCAGTCACTGGAGAAGAATATCATGTTTGGTAAGATGGAGAAAAAGAGGAAGACTCCCAGAGAGATGGATTGGCAAAGTGGCAGCATCAATGGGTTTAAGCATGGCACCAATT
Source organism: Chrysochloris asiatica (assembly GCF_000296735.1). NCBI lineage: Eukaryota > Metazoa > Chordata > Mammalia > Afrosoricida > Chrysochloridae > Chrysochloris > Chrysochloris asiatica. Next base: position 2,427,986 of record NW_006408787.1, on the reverse strand, counting down.
ATGAGGTTAGCCCAGGATCCAGCAGTGTTTTATTCTGTTGCGCATAGGGTTGCTATGAGTTGGTACCGACTCAATGTCACCTAACAACAACAACACCCCTCCCATAAGTGCCCACTGCTGTACATCTGGGTTTTGTTAATTTATTGTAATGGCCACATAAGACAATCTTCAGAATTATGGGTTTTATTAGGGAAGTGAACAAGGTACAATTCAGGATCAGAAATAACTCAGGATGCAGCAGTTCTCCAGTCAGGAACATCTCTTTTCTTCCATACTGCAGACATGCCTCACTCTTGTCTTTAGCCTCTCAGCCAAGTGGCCCTTAACTTCTGCTCTGCTGAATCAAGTGTTACAAAGCTCCGTTAGTTTATCTGTAAATGCTTAAAGGGCACATTCTGCAAACTACCTGCATGTAGGTACTCAGCTTTCCTTTATCCATAGGTTAGGAAATTGTTCTGTCTCTGTTTTCATGGGTTGCCTACCTGTGTGGCCAGCTGCTCTACCAGGGTTTCAGGTCCTGATATCCTTATCTTTGTCTCCAGTCTGTTCTTCTCCAGTGTTACTATTCTTGTTGTACTAGATATGCCCCACCCCTCCTTTATGATCTCTGTTTAATAGGAGAGGATTCAGGGCAAAGTGATAGATATGAAGCCAAGCTAGAGAGGCCCAGGGCCCAGGGATCCTAACTTGTCCCTGACAAGCTGACCCCCTTTCTTTCTTTCTTTCTTTCTTTCTTTCTTTCTTTCTTTCTTTCTTTCTTTCTTTCTTTCTTTCTTTCTTTCTTTCTTTCTTTCTTTCTTTCTTTCTTTCTTTCTTTCTTTCTTTCTTTCTCTCTCTCTCTCTCTCTTTCTCTCTCTCTCTCTCTCTTTCTTTCTTTCTTTCTTTCTCAGGCTTAGCTTTCCCATGGGCTTGGTTGGTGCATGTTAGCTCAGAAGTCCACACTATTGTTTAAAATTTAAACCTGCCAACACTTTCTCTTCTCCACACACCCCTAGCTGCTGTGGGCCAGGTCAATGTGTGTCAATAGAACTGGTCCAGATTCAGCCCGTCTCTTCTTTGCTGAATGTCTCCCTATTTCACTTAACAAGTAGAACAAGGTGGTCTGTTCCCCGGTTCACTTTAACTTTCAGTCCTACAAGGGGAATTTCTTTAAAGGGCACAGACTTTTCCTGTCTTGATGCATCCAGTGCAAACTGCTCTCTCAACATTCAAAAAAGCCAGTCATTTTATTTATTTTTTAATTTTTTTTTTCTCTTAAATGTTTTATTGTGAATTATGTGATAGTTTACATTTTATTTTTAACTTAAAGGTTTTTCCTTCAACCTTAAATCTCCCATTCTCTCAGTAGTTCTGGGTGGGTCTGCCTCTCTTTTCAAATGCAAATGTACTGATTGAAGTTTCTGGGTGGGGTTCAGGATTCCACCTGTTGTCCATATTCTACAAAGGATTAAAACAAAAAATCTATTTCTTCAGGGCAAATTCTAAGCATAGATTCAAGGCAGATTCAGAAGAGGCCTTGGAACCAGAGATATCATTGCTGATATCTGATGGATCTTGGCTGAAAGCACACAATATCAGAAAGATGTTTACTGATGCTTTACTGACTATGCAAAGGTTTTTCATTGTGTGGATCATGACAAGCTATGGACAACATTGTAAAGTATGAGTATTCCTGAACACTTAATTGTGCTCATGAGCAATCTGTACATGGACCAAGAGGCAGTTGTTAGAACAGAACATGGGAACACTGAACAGTTTAAAGTTAAGAATGGTGTGTGACAGGGTTGTATTCTTTCACCATATTTATTCAACGTGCATGCTGAGCAAATAATCTGAGAAGCTGAGTTATATGAAGAAAAACATGGCATCAGGATTGGAGAAAGAATGATTAACAACCTGTGATATGCAGATGATACAATCTTAGTTGCTGACAGTGAAGAGAACTTAAAATATTTACTGATGAAGATCAAAGAGCATGGCCTTTTGTATGGATTGCATCTTATTGTAAAGAAAACAAAAATCCTCACCACTGGACCAATAAACAACATTCTTATCCATGGAGAAAAGATTAAAGTTATAAACTACTTCATTCTTCTTGGATCACCTATCAAATTTCACAGAAGCAGCAGTCAAGAAACCAAAGGATGAATTGCATTAGACAAATCTGCTGCAAAAGATCTTTTTAAAGTGTTGAAGACCAAAAATGTCAGCTTGAGGACTAAGGTGCACCTGGCCCAAGCTATGGTATTTTCAATAACCTCATAAGCATGCAAAAGCTGAACAGTGAATAGGGAAGACCATAGAAGAATTGATGCTTTTGAGTTGTGGTGTTGGAGAAGAATATTGAAAGTGCCATGGGCTGCCAAAAGAACCAATAGATCTGTGTTGGAAGATTTGCAGCCAGAGTGCTCCTTGGAGGCCAGGATGGCCAAATTTCATCTTTCATACTTCAGACATATTGTCAGGAGGGACTAGTCACTGGAGAAGGATATCATGTTTGGTAAGGTGGAGGGTCAGAGAAAAAGAGGAAGACCCCCAGCAAGACGGTACCTACTCAATGGCACCTAACAACAACAACATAGCTGAAGACAGAGTCCTGGTGTGGATCTGTGGGCTAATGCAGTAGACTGCAAAACATTTTGAACTGCAAGGATGGTGGTTCAGTCTCACCAATTGCACCTATGAAACCCTATACAGGGTCACTATAGGTCGCTATGGTAGCATAGTGATTATGAATCAAGTTGTGAACCTTACGGTCAGCAGTTCGAAACTACCAGGTGTTCCATGGGAGAAAGATGAGGTTTTCTGCTCCCGTAAAGACTTATAGCCTCAGAAACCCTGTACAGGGTCGATATGAGTCAGAACTGACTCCATGGCACATAACAACAACAACATAGGTCGGGACTGACTCCACTGCACTTAACAACAACAACATCAACATAGACTGAAGGCAGATTTACATGCTTTCTGTAATCTACATGCTCAACGTTTATTATCATCACACTCTATTTTACAATATTGCTGTTGAGTTCATTTGAATCAGTTCTGACTCATAGAAACCCTGTATAGGATTTCCAAGGAGCTGCTGGTAGGTTTGACCTCTAACCTTGTGGTTAACAGTCCCATGTTAATCCCATAATGTTAGGTACTGGTGTTAAATGCTGTGGAATCAGGTCCATCTCATAGCAACCCTGTATAGATAGGGGTTCCGAGGTGCAGCTGGTGAGTTTGAACTGCCAACCTTGTGGTTTAAAAACACCTGTGGTCGATCCAGTTTTCATCCTACAGTGCCAGACCAGGACACCTATAATACTGTTGTTGTTGTTAAATGTTATTGAGTAGGTTCTGACTCAAAGTGACCTGGTATAGGGTTTTCAAGGGGCCACTTATGGATTTGAACTGTCAACCTTGTGGTTCACAGTCCAGCTCTGATACTATAATGCCACACCAGGAGTCCTACAATACTAGTTAGGAGAACAAAATATAAAGAGTACAATCAGATCAATACCTTAAATACACAACCAATTAAAAAAGAAATTCAATGTAATCTTTTCTTCTCTACCCCTGAACTATTCCCATTCATATTCATAATGGTCTTGGACTCTGGCAGCAGCAGATTGGAGTCTTCCTCCAGTCCTGATGCCATGTTCTTCTTTATATAATCCAAATTTTCAGATTATTTGCGCAACTAACAGACTGAATAAGTATGGTGAAAGGATACAAGCTTATCATACAACTTTCCTGATTTTAAACCACTCAGTTTTCTCGTTTAGTCCTGGTGTAGTGCTGTGGATTATTGCACTGGACCGTAAGGACAATTTGAACCACAGGTTGGCAATTCAAGCAATAAAGGGTTGGAAACCCTATACAGAGTTGCTATGAGTAGGAACAGACTCGACAGCACTTAAAAAGTATTTCCTTATTCTGTTCGAATGACTGCCTTTTGGTTTATGTACAGCTTCTACATTAGCACAATTAAGTTTTCTAGAATTCTGATTCTTTGTAATGCTATCATTAGTTTGCTATAATTCATGTGGTCAATTGAAATTACATAGTTAATAAAGCACAATTAGACATCTTTCTGGTATTATCTGCTTTCAGTCAAGATGCATCTGAGATTAGTAATGATATCCCTCATTCCACATCCCTTTCAGAATCTCACCTGAATTTCTGGCAGCACCCTTTCCATGTTCTGATAAATCATTTTTGAATGATCATTAGCAAAATGTTACTAGCATGGGATATTAATGATGTATTGCTATGATTTCCACATTCCACTGAGTTATCTTTCTTTGGAATTGGCACAATTATGAATCCCTTTCAACTGATTCGATATTAAGAATACCCAGAGTCACTATACTTTGCAACCTGAAGCATGATTTTTTTTTCTTTCATCCTTACAAATGTTTAGTATATTCTTCCCTTTGTTTTTCTAACTCCAGGCTTTTGCATATGTCATTATAATTTTTATTTATCTTTTTGAGCTGCACTTTGAAATTTTTTTCTTTTGCTCTTTTAATTCATTTCTTCCCAACATGTTAGATTTACTAAGTTCTACAGCGAGCTTTAGAATCTCTTCCAAGACTCACTTTGGTCTTTTCTTTCTTTTGCATTATTTTAATGAGCTTTTGCTTTATGAAAGCATGATGTACTTGACGTTGTTCCACATTTCATCTGGTCTTTGGTCATTAGTGTTTAACGTATCACATCTGTTACTGAGATACCTTCTAAATTCTGGTGGGCTATATACAAGGTCCCACCACTCACCTGATAGTTTGTCATACTGTGGTGGCTTGTGTGTTGCTATGATGCTAGAGGCTCTGCCACTGTTTTTTGTTTTTTAATGTTTTATTGTGAATTATGTGATAGTTTACATGGGAGAACTTTAGCTTTACATTCATACTATCGTATATCATTGTCACTGGTATTTTAAATACCAACAAGATCATCCATGGTGGACAGGTTTCAGCTGAGTGTCCAGACTAAGAAAGATTAGGAAGAAGGAGAGACAGACTACTTTTGAATGCTTAGCCACTGAAAATGTATGTGTAGCTTTGGAATACTATCAGAGAATACCAGGAAACAGAATATTGAAACATGGTACCAAAATGTTGTCAGTTATAGTGCCAGATGACTTGGTGGTAACAAGGTGGTGAACCATATAGACATCTTTAAGTTACCATCAAACATGTATCTAGTCACAGGTTTCAGCAATTGAGGAGTGAATATTTGGGGGACAATTCTGTTTACAACACAAAGTGAAAGAGAAGGGAACAAATTTTCAGGCACACTATATAAGATGCATAAGTTTTTACTTCAATTTTCTTTAAGAAAGAAGGATATATTAAGATAAAGGAACAAATACAGCACATACAACAAAATACTATGTGTCAGTCAATTTATAAAACATTTCATATTTAAATCTTGTAACAATTGGATTATGAAAGTATGATTGGTTTCCAAGAATTTTAGATTAAGAGACTGACGCACAAGTGAGCTAAATGACACTTTATTGTGGTTAAATGCTGTCAAGTCGGTTCCGAATCATAGTGGTGACACTACCTGCGGTTACTGAGGAGCAGATGGTGGGTTTGAACCAGCAGCCTTGTAGTTACTAGTCCAGAGTGTCAAAGAAGAGAAGACAAAGTAATAAAGAAGAGATTTCATGTTGCTAAGGGAGACAACAAAACTATATTTGTATATCTTTTAAGGGACAATTCATCTCAAATGGATATAATTTCCCTAGCAAGGTTACATTTATAGTTAATATTCAACACTATTCCTTTTCCTCTATATAGGACTGCAGACAATTCCCTTTGACCAATGATGGTTATCAATAAAACAGGCAGATATGGAAGACATTGCTACCATAAATTAGAGAAAACTGTCACAAAGAATGATTTTTCATATGCACAAGTCCTCAAAAGAATGTGCAAGATCATTCTGAGTGACAGGAGGCATCCTATCAGTACAAAATATCACAAAAACCATGATAAAAATTTTGTGCTGCAGCAGACTACTGTACTCAAGCTATGTATAAATGATACCAGATAAAAAAGAAACAAAAATAATATATAGCTTGCCAGTGAAATGCTTTACATACATGTAACACAACGAGCAAACACACACAATCAAACTAAGTACAGAAGATGAAATATTAGCACAGAAATTTCTAAAATGACAATATTTGAAACTACTGTTGTTCAGTCTTGAATGATATTTCTGTACATCAGTGAGACATGATTGAATTTACCTTCCCATTGCTTTGTACAGGAAGGAGTTTAGTTAATTCTGCCCATACACGTTGGCACTTGGGATGCAATTATTAATGCTAGTTTTTATCAGAAGTATTTATTAAGCCTCTAGATGTTCATTTGTATTACTTTATTAAGAATGTCTAGCTCCCTTACCTTGTTCTCTTCACTCTGACATCACTTTTTGGATAATTACCCTAATTTTTGCATTCATTATATATCTGTCTTGCCAATAAAACAGTAAGTTCCTTGGGAATAGGCACTGTTATCAAATCTTTCATGATGCTGACACACAGATCTTTAATACATATTTGATAAATTATTGAATTTTCTTTTCTATTAATATTGTGAAGAGAAAGTGTGACAGAATGAGCAGTGGGAGTAAACATTGATTAAGAAAGAAATATGCCTTAAAGGACACCATTGTCGAATTTGGCAAAATGATTACAGAAAATAAAGATCAAAAGGATATAGAAGATTGCAATGAGAAAGCATGTTAAAACATGGTGACAAAAGAACAGCAGTTCTTATCATATTTTATATAAAATAGAAGTGAAAAATTATAAAAAAGTAACATAACAAAAACTGGATAACAGGCAATTCGTTTTCTTGCAAGAAATTTGGTTGTTGCAGAAGAAAAGAAACCCTGTACTATGAATTGGCAATGACAAAGGAAATAACTCAGCAAATGTCTTTTCATGACAATTAACTGACGTATTCTACTTTTATTTTACTATCTTAACAAAATGGCATTCACCTAATTTACCAAGTACTTTAAGAAAAATTTGCATTGTGTAACCAAATAGCAAAAAGATAGTGCTTATAAGTTTGTTTAGTGAGGATTCATTTTTAATTTATGGTTTTCCATTGCAAAAAGAAATTGAAATAGTTAACCACTAATAATATTTTGCATGGTGTGTCTCTGTTTAATGTATTATACAAAAATTATATTTGATCCATTGAAATACTGTGATGGAAAAAATAAATGAAAATACCCTTATTTATGCATTAGGCAAATCTGTTCAAAAGGCTTCAAGTGTTCAAGAGAAATCATGACAGTTTGAGGATTAAGGTGCACATAACCTAAGGCATGGTATTTTTGATAGCTTCATAGGCATATGAAAGTTTAACAATGAATTAGGAAGACCTTGGAAGAATTAATGCATTTGAATTATGGTTTTGAAGAAGAATATTAAAAGTACCATGGACTGCTGGAAGTACAAACATAGCTGTGTTGTAAGAAGTACTGCCAGAATGTTCCTTAGAAGCCAGGATGTTGAGACGTCATCTCTCATACTTCAGACATATTATCAGAAGGAAAGAATCCCTGGTGAAGGGCATGATGCTTGGTAAAGTAGAGAGCCAATGAAAAAGAGGAAGACCCCCAAAGAGATGGATTTGCACAGTGGCAGCAGCAGTGGACTCAAGCATAACAGTGATTGTGAGAATGGCACAGGACTGGGTAGTGTTTTGTTCTATTGTACGTAGGTTCCCTATGAGTTGGACCTGACCCATTATCACTAACAACAACAACAACAACAAACTTACATTAAGATGGTCTGTTCCACAGTCAGTCCTAGGCCTTGTATTAGCTGATGATATTGAGCTTCTTTCTCCATGGTCTCCTTCAAAAGCGGTAATCAATTTGAATTTTACTGATTCTATTTGGTAAGGTCCATGTGTTTAGTCATCATTTGCATTTTTGAAAGAATGCATTTGCAACAGATAATTTGGTGGTCTTATAATTCTATCATTCCAGCATCAATTCTATCACCAAAACCACATTTTCCAACATTCACATTACATCCATCAGTAATTATTAATTATAATGCATCTTGATTGCATACTTGATTAATTTCATACTGGTTTTTGTTGTTCTTAGGTGCCATCAAGTTGGTTCTAACCCATAGCAACTCCATACACATCAAAAAGCAACATCACCCAGTCCTGCGCCATCCTTAAAATTGCTTCAACACGTGAGCCCTTACTGCTCTCCTTGTGCCAGTCCATCTCATTGAGGGTTTCCCTCTTTTTTGCTGGCCCTCCACTTTACCAAGCATGATGCCTTTCTCCAGGAACTTGTCCTTCCTGATAATATGTCTGATGTGTGAGAAACAACAGCTAGTCATCTTGGCATCTAAGGAGCATTCTTCCAACACAGGTTTGTTTGTTTTTCTGGTACATTTTATATTCTTCTCCAACACCACAACTTAAATCCATCAAATCTTCTATTATCTCCCATATTCAATGTCGAATTTTCACATGTGTATTAGGCTACTGGAAATACTATAGCTTGTGTCAGGCATTCTAGTCCTCTACCTGACGTCTTTGCTCTTCAACACTTTAAAGAGGTGCTGTTCAGAAGACTTGCCTAATGCAATAGGTCCTTTGATTTCTTGATTGCTGCTTCAATGAGTGTTGGTGAATTCAAACAAACTGAAGTCTTTGACAACTTCAACCTTTTCTCCATTTATCATTATGCTATTTATTGGTCCAGGATTTCTGCTTTCTTTACATTGAAATAAAACCGTTACCTAACACTGTGGTCTTTGATCTTCATCAATAAGTATTTTAAGTTCTCTTTGCTTTCAGCTAGCAAGGTTGTATCATCTTCATATCACAGGTTGTTAATGAGTCTTCCTCCAACCCTTGTGTAAAAGGTGGTAGAATTCTTCAATTTTGTCATCATTTGTGTGTACATTTGAAGGGTAGTTGTATTAAATCTTCTTCCTTGTAGATATATATGTATAAACCTATCACAGAAAGCACTGCATTTCAAAATAGATCTTGAAATGTTCTTTTTGATAAAAATGTAACACAATTCCTTTATTCTAGAGTAGTGGTTACGAATCGGGCTGCGAACCTTAAGGTCAGCGGTTCGAAACTACCAGCCACTCCGTGGGAGAAAGATGACGCTTTCTACTCCCGTAAAGATTTGCACCCTCGGAAACCCTGTACAGGGTCGCTATGGGTCAGACCAGACTCGATGGCACTTAACAACAACAACAACAACAGTATATAATGAGAAAAATGGGAAGCAGCAAAATACAACAGTCTTTACAATAAAGACATCACACTCTAATTGAGAATCAAAGAGGTGAAGGGCATTTCAGAAAACACTGTCTTAAGAAGTTGTTAACTGACTGGAAGTGGCAAAGAGGTGAAGGGCATTTCAGAAAACACTGTCTTAAGAAGTTGTTAACTGACTGGAAGTGGCAAGAGTAGGAAAAACCAAAATTAGGATCCAGGTGACATATTTGTGTGCCTGGGGGCTCTTTTTGCTTTTGATTGTGGTTGTTGTTAGGTGCTGTCGGACTCAATTTAAACTAAAGTGACCCTATATAGGGTTTCCAAAGCTGTAAATCTTTGTGGGAACAGAAAGCCTCAACTTTCTCTTGCACAGCAGTTGGTAGGCTCAAACATCTGACCTCATGGTTCTCAGTACAGTGCTTATCCTCTTGAGTCAAATTATGATATTGATTATATCTAACCAGGAGTCCTGGTGTGGCTTTGATTAGTGTCCTGGACTGCAAAGTTGGTTTGAACTGCAAGGTCAGCAGTTCAAGCTCACCAGCAGCTCCTCGGAAACCCTATGCAGGGTCATTATGAATTGGAACCTACTCAAAGGTACTTTACAACAACAGTAAATTTGGATATGATTTTTAATTATGTCAAATATATAGGAAGTTTATCTGAATTATGAAAATAAATGCTCAATTCCATTTTTAATACATTACAAGCTTAAGGAAACTTTGAAAATGCCTGGCATATTATGAAAGAGATGCATTTTTAAGATAAGATCAGGGCTGAACAGAGGCATTTTGAATCATACTGATAGGATTTCCATCAGGAGAATAAATTAACCAAAGAGAGGATGCTAAAGTAGACATTCAATGGGCTGGTTTAAAACGTTTGGAAGGAACTAGTTAAGAGTCAAGTAGAGAAGGCAAAACTTCTGAAAGTGTATACAAGTATAATGGACTTAAATAAAATTCAGACTAAATAATATCACAAATCCTTTAAGGACAACACATTATAAAATGACTGTTAAAACACATCAAGTGCATCAGGAACATTCAGTAAGATAACAACTCAAGAACCAACATTGAAAAAGCCATTTTAATTAAATGGGAAAACAAACAAACAAACAAACAAACAAAAAACAGAAGCTATGCTAATATATTTGAGGATGAGAGGTGAGTGGATAAATTTTTAAATTCTTAACTGAGACAGGAAGTCAAAATTACAGGAACCCTAAAAGAAAATTACATAAAGTCCATGAAGAGGCATGCAGACAAAAAACTAAATGACTCATTTGTATAATGATTTGGCTTTCATGGAAACAGATGGAAAACAAACTTAATTTTTATTTAATCACTGTGCTCATTAAGGAATGCTGGTGTCACAGGAAGTTAAGCACTCAGCTACTAACAAAAAGATTGGCAATTTGAACCCACCCGGTAGTTCCATGGAAAAAGTCCTGGCCAGCTGCTCCCAGCTGTTTCGCAGGAGAAAGATGAGGCTTTCTGCTCCCATAAAGATTTACAGCCTCAGAAACCCTGTACAGTGTGGCTATGGGTTGGAATCGACTCAACAGCACGTAACAACAACAACAAATCTGTTCCCATAAAACTTATAGGACTCCTTATTCTGTTTTGTGGATAAGAGACAGAATTTTCTGAGTAATACGTTTTGTGAGTTCATCATGAATGAACCTATAAGATTCCATAACATACCATGTTCTCCTTTCTATAGGCATGTGAGACTTGTACAGTTATCTCTCTTATGCATCCTTGACAAAGGTTTTGGGTGCCAATAGTCGGAACAGTGAGAATGCTATCAGACACACACACACAAAATCAGTTTTCATGAAAATGCATTGTCCTTATTACTTAAAGTAAAACCTAAATTCACTGTTGAGTTGATTCAGACACGTGGTGACATTATGTTGGATTTCTCAGAATGTAAAACATTATAAGAGCAGACAGCCTCATTTTTCTTCTGTGAAGAGGCTGAGGAGTTTGAACCACAGATATTACAGTTAGTGATTCAGTAAGTATCTGTGAAATGGGGTATTTCAATCTTTAATGGAGTACATGTCCTTCAGGATAGTACTGCACTCCACAGGGTTTTTATAGTTTGAGATCTGGAAGCCAATTGCCAACCCTTTCACTAAGGCAACTCTGGGTGTCTTTGAACTACCAAACTTCACAATTAGGACTTGAAAGAATAGCTAGGAAAAAGATAGTCAAGGATCAATTAAGCAAAGCAAGATCTTAGAAACTGAGGGACACTTCCCAGCACCCCTCCATTCTCACCTCAGATATCCATTTCTGGCTTAGAAAAGATGAGGGGGTACCCAGTAAAGTTTGGAGGATGGATTCCTCACAAAATGGTGATCATCTAAATTGTAAAATAACTACATTTGATACCAATAAATGTTGTAATTTACATACCATTTTTAAAGTTATTTTAGAGATGTAAGGCTCTATTTTCTGTATCCATCATTGGTCTGTAGTCTGTCATACGGTGGTAGCTTTCATGTGGCTGTGATGACGGAAGCTATGCCACCAGTATTTTAAATACTAGATGGGTCACCCATGGTAAAAAGGTTTCAGCTCAGCTTCCAGACTAAGACAAACTAGGAAAGAAGGACTGTTTCAGAATTGTCAGTCACTGAAATGCTTATGAATAGCAGTGGAATACTGTCAGAGAGCACCAGAATATTGAAACGTGATGAAAAGCACCAGAATACTGTCAGATACAGTGCTTGAAGATGAGTCCCTCAGGTTGGAAGGCACTCAAAATACTGCTGGAAAAGAGTTACATTCTCTAAATAGACTGACCATGATGAGGTAAACAGAGTAAAGCTTTTGGGACCTTCATTGGAAGATTGGGCAGAACACAAAATGAGGAGAAATATCTGTAAACATCCATTAATAATCAGAAAGTGATGTACATAAAGTAGTACTGGTATGGCAATTTTTCAATCTGACAATCAAATGCTTACTATGCCTAAAATGGCAAATTTAAGAGGAATGGTGTCACATTTATCATTAAAAAGAACACTTCAAGATCTATCTTGATGTACAATGCTGTCTGTGATAATATCCATATAACTGTATGAAAAGCTAGTTCATACGATCATTATTCAAATTTATGCACCAAAAATAAAGTCAATGATTATGAAATTGAAAACTACTACAAACTACTTCAGTCTGAAATTGAACAAACATGCAATCAAAATGTATTGATAATTACTGGTGATTGGAATGTAAAGGAAACAAAAAGGAAAGATCAGTCATTGCAAAGTATAAACTTGGTGATAGAAATCGCAGAGAATACCAGAAAGATGTTTATCTGTGCCTTAATGACTATGCAAAAGCTTTCAATTGTGTGGATAACAATCTATGGACAACATTGAGAAGTATGAATTTTCTGACACATTTGTGCTCATAAAGAACCTGTACATCGACCAAGAAACAGTTGCTCTAATAGAATAAGGGAACACTGAATGGCTTAAAATTAAGAAAGAGGTGTACTAGTATTATACTTTTTCACCACATTTATTCAATCTGTATGTTGAAAAAATAATCTGGATTATAGGAAGAGAAATGTGGCATCAGGATTGGAGGAAGACTCATTAACAACCTACGATATGCAGATGATACAATTTTGCTTGCTGAAACTGAAGATGACTTAAAATACTTAACTGATAAAGATTAAAGAGCACAGCCTTCAGTATAGGTTGCATCTCAATGTAAAGAAAACAAGAATCCTCACCACTGGACCAATAAACAGAATCCATATAGATTGAAAAAGATTGAAGTTATCAAACACTTCATTTATCCTGGATCAACCACCACCACCCATGGAAACTGCAGTCAAGAAATCAAAGGACGTATTGCATTGGGCAAATCTGCTGCACAAGACCTCTTAAAAGTATTGAAGAGCAAAGATGTCAGTGCTGGGATAAGGTATGCCTGACCCAAGCCATGGTATTTTCAATAACTTCATATGCATGTAAATAAGTAAGACTATAGAAGAATAGATGCTTTGGAGTTTTCTTATTGGAGTATATTGAAAGTACCATGAACTGCCAAAAGAACCAACAGATGTGTGCTGGAAGAAGTGCAGCCAGAATGCTCCTTGGAAGCTAGGATGACCAGACTTCATCTCTCATACTTTAGGAATATCAGGAGAGCTCAGTCTTTGGGCAAGGCTATCATGTTTGGCAACCTGAAGTGTTGAAGAAAAACAGGAATTCCCTCAGAGAGATGGGTTTGCACAGTGATGGCAGCAATGGGCTTAGGTGCAGCATGATTGTGAGTTTGGCCAAAGACCAGGCAGTGTTTTGTTCTGTTGTGCTTGGGTGGCTATGAGTCAGTATCAACTTGATGGCTCCTAACAACAACAGCAACAGAGTTAGAAAACTAAGAGAACATGTTCACCATTTCTCAAGCTGAAAGAACTCAAGAAAAAATTCAAGCCTCTACTTAAAATATTGAAGGATTCTATGGGCAAATTATTAAATGATGAAGTTAACATCAAAAGCAGAGGGAAGGAATACACAGATTTACTGTTCCAAAAATAAATGGTCAATGTGTCACTATTTCAAATGATAGTGGTACTGAAGAAAGAAATGATACTGAAGAAAGAAATCCAAGATTCTTTAAAGTCACTGGAAAAAACAAGGCTCTGGGAATTGATGGAATTCCAACTGAAATTTTTCAAGAAACTGATGTTACAATGTTATCCATAGCTGTAATGACCCATACAATCAAAACCCTCTGCATACTCAAGAGAGCATAAATAAACATCTGTCTGGTATTCTCTATTTGTAGCCAGATCCATCTGACATCAGCAATGATATCCTTCATTTCACGTCATCATCCGAAACTAGTTTAAAAATCTGGCAGTTCTCTGTCAATGAACTGTAGCAATGCCTTTTGAGTTACCTTTAATAAAATTTTATTTACAAGTGATATTTATGATATTGTCCAGTGATTTCTGCATTCCATTGGGTTGGGCATAATAAATACGGTGTCTTATAAATTTATTGATGCTTTTGAGTTATGGTGTTGGAGGAGAATATCGAAAGTGCCATGGGCTGCCAAAAGAACAAATAGATCTGTATTGGAAGAAGTGCAGCCAGAGTGCTCCTTGGAGGCCAGGATGGCTAAGATTCATCTATCATACTTCAGACATATTGTCAGGAGGGACCAGTCACTGGAGAAGGATATCATGTTTGGTAAGGTGGAGGGTCAGAGAAAAAGAGGAAGACCCCAGCAAGATTGATTGGCAAAGTGTCAGAATCAATGGGCTCAAGCATGGCATAAATTGTGAGGTATACCCAGGACAGGACAATGTTTCGTTCTGTTGTGCATAGGGTTGCTATGAGTCGGTACCAACTTGATGGCACCTAAAACAACAACAATATATGCATATGGAAATTAGACACTGAATGAAGAAGACAGTACAATAATTGGTGCATTTGAGTTAAGATGTTGGAGAATTAAAAGTACAATGACTGCTAAAAGAACAAATAAATCTGTGGTTAAAGAATAGCCAGAATGCTCTTTGTAAACCAGGATGACCAGATTTAGTCTTTCATATTTCAGATATAGTATCAGAAAGGAACAGTCTCTTTCTTT
>NW_006408787.1:2410418-2412918 GCF_000296735.1 Chrysochloris asiatica | reverse complement strand
TCTTTCTTTCTTTCTTTTGTAAGGTTGCTATAATTTATTACAGACTAATCTATAATCTCTTGTAACATGGCACATACAATAATTAACAGCAGCAAAGATGCTTGGTTTCTTGTTTCATGTAATGGCCAGTACAGCTGTGGACAATGATGATTTCCTCAGGAAGTTCAGGAGGATGCTTATGAAGGAAATTCAAAGACTGTGTCACATCTCTGAGCAAGAGCCTGGGAAGTTCACACAACCCATGACAGTTTTTCTCTGACCTTCCAGGCAAGGTTGAGGTTCCCTCCATCCACCCTGCACGAAAAAAGCCAGATTCCAAGCTCCTTTTGTAGGGCTATGAAGGGAACAGCAGCTGACCCAGATGAAAAGGAGAGAGTTCAAAGACCCTGGAGAAGGACAATATGCTAGGTAAACTGGATGGTAAGCGAAAAAGATGAAGACCTTTAACGAGATGGACTGTGTCAGTAGAAGGAGCAGTGGGCTCAAGTCTAGTAACATTTGTGAGGTTGGTGCAGGACCAGGCAGTGTTCAGCTCTATTATTCATAAAGTAGGTATGAGTCAGTACCGACTCATAGGCACCTAACAACAACTGTTGCTAGGTACTTTGAGTCAGTTTAGACTTATAGCTATCCTGTATAATGTTTACAAGGAGCAACTGGTGGTTTGAGCCACCAGCCTTACATTTAGCAGTCCAATGCTTACCCTGCAACACCTCATCAGATATAAAGATAAGATTATCATTTTTCCTAAGAAAAGTTGCACTTAACTATCTGTAACATCCAAATGTATTTTAAGGAGCTCTCTTTTTCCAGTATGACTTATAGGAAATAGTTACTGAATTTACCACAATCATACCCTTCTACCTTCCTTCCATTACTCCCTCCCTCCCATCTTTCTTCTTTCCTTCCTTCCTTGTTTTCTTTTTCTTTCTGCTCAGATTTTAGTTTAATCTTTCTAAGATTCATTTTCTTCCTGCTTTGATATTAATTTAGATTTTAGTATTTGTATGATCATTAATACTGTTTAAAAACAATGAGGAACAATGATTCAGGAAACGAACAAAAAGTAATATTGGTTAAAGAAGCTAATTATTTAAAGAAAAATAGTTTCATGTATAAACTGATTTTATTACTATGTAAGGAATTTGACTTGTAAAGAAATAAATAAACAAGAAAAATGTACAAATGGATAAAATCATCAGAGATAAATGACCACAATGATCTGACTTGTTCATTTGTGTTTTTGAGGAAAATTTAATCTCAATATAGTATGTTATGTTTTACATTGCTTCTGGCCAAATCTTCATATAATTCCTTTCCTGAAACACAACTTGTAAAAGTGACCAAGAATACATATTTATCATTATGTAAGCTATTTCTAGATACACACACATATACATACATAGACACATTTTCACCTATTTCTTTCATTTTAATACAGGCATGTCATCATAGTGTTATTTTATAAAATAATCTGATACATATATTTACTTTCACAATAAGGCAGTATAGGAAGATATAATGGCCAGAATTTGTGAAATGGAGGAAATTGTGTTCGGTGTCTGTTAGTTCTTATGATATTTTGGGCAAATGTCTTCCTCTTAGAAATGTAATTTCCTTAAAGTGAAAAACTAAAGATGATAATGCTTGAGAAAGCACTTTTGAATTGAAATGTATTGGTCTTAAGCATTTGAGAGACCGGTTTTTCAACTTTTATACATGTGAAATGCCTTAGGTAAGTTACTTCTGTTGTTGCTGCTGCTGAATCTGACTTTCCTTATGTAAATATGGTCCTGCAAGATAAACACAGGACAGCTAATTGCAAAAGTGATGGTTCAAATGTGCTGCGAGGGGCTCCTTAGGAACCATATGCAGAGTTGCTATAAGTCAGAACTAACTTGAAATGATTTATTTACTGTATAGATTAAAATATATCATTTTTTGAAAATTTAATATGTGAAGCTTAGTACAGTAAATGATATAATAAATGATCAATAAAATAGGCTGCACATTCTCACCACATTTTGCTGATTTTGATTACCAATATCAAAATTTTACTGAGTTTAATAGGAAAATTTAAGGTTTGATACTTAATATATAAGACTGATAAAACTGTATATTAAAATAACATTAAAACATCTGATTTTTAAATATATCAAAGTAAAAAAGAAGGTGAATCAACCAAAATTATAAACTGTCTTTTCTTAGTATCATATTTTAAATTTGAAAACATATTTGAAAACATAATTAAAATAAAGAGAATATATATTTCACATAAAATACTTTTCACTGAATTATATATTTAATTTAAATCAATTTTCATAACTTTTAATATCCTAATCTATATCTGAGATGGATGGATGGTGAAGAAAATTTTGACTAGCTTACAGATGAAGACAGACAAGGAAGTAAGACAGACAAACTACTCCAAAATTTTAGTCACTGAAAAGCTTACGAATATCAGAGAAACACTTTCAGATATAGTGCCAGAAAATGAGCC
>NW_006408787.1:2407424-2408684 GCF_000296735.1 Chrysochloris asiatica | reverse complement strand
TTTCTTGAAAGATTTCAATTTTTATTCCATCAATTCCTGGTGCCTTGTTCTTTGCCAATTCCTTCAATGCACTTTGGACTTCCTGAGTATCATTGGCTCTTGTTCATGTGATACCTCTTGAAATGGTTGAACATGAACCATTTCCTTTTGATACAATAACTCTGTGTATTCCTTCCATCTTTTCTTGATGCATTCTGCGTCATTCAATAATTTGCCCAGATAATCTTTCAATAATGAAAGTCAAGGCTTGAATTTTTTCTTCAGTTCCCTCAGCTTAAGAAATGCTGACAGTGGCTATTTAATACTTAGCAAAGTATACAGTTACGTGCAATAAATCGTGTAAAATGGTGAGAGAAATGCCCACAGTGTTAGGAATTACTTCCTATAAAATAACTAATCCTTGTGTGGTTGTTGTGACACTGTGATTGAATGTAGCAGACTGTAAAGTAGTTTGAACTACAAGATCAGTGGTTCAAGTTCACCAACTGCTGCTTGGAAACCCTATATAGGGTTGCTATGGGTAGGAATCGATGGCACTTAACAATGACAACATATGAATTGAACACTTCATAAAAAAGTAAATGTTAGAATAGATACTCCAAGAACGATGAGTGCTTTCCTGGATGATGTTTGATAGATACCAGTAAATGGCAATCATAGGAGAACAACAAGATTAAAATCTGAGAGGGTATTACAGCTTCCTGTTATCAGGAGAAGGATTTGGAAAATATATTTAATAAAAAAAAAAATTGCTAATAATCTAAAATTTCAACTTTATTCAGAAGTCTCATTTTTTTTAATTTCAAGGGTCAAAATAATTACAATTCCTAGTAATTTGCAATTGTAAAAAAATAATAATTTATTAAGTAACTTAGTAATACTCTATGTATTTTTTTATTTTAAATATACTATTGCATAATATTTTAGTTAATATGTATATTTATTTTATTGACTATTTGTTGCTGTTGTTAGGTGACATCAAGTCGGCACCGATTCATAGCAACCTGCACATCAGACCAAAACACTGCCCAATCCTGGGCCAACCTCAATACTGTCACCACGTGCATGAGTCCCTTGATGCTGCCACCTGGCCAATCCATCTCGTTGGGGGTCTTCCTCTTTTTCTCTGACCTCCATCTTACAAAACATGATATCCTTCTCCAGTGACTGGTCCTTCCTGACAATATGTTCGAAGTATGAGAGATGAAGTTTGGCCATCTTGACCTCCAAGAAACACTCTGGCTGCACTTCTTCCAACAC
>NW_006408787.1:2388792-2389344 GCF_000296735.1 Chrysochloris asiatica | reverse complement strand
CATATGAATCCTCGCTGCATCAATACAGCAGTTAGGTGGTAAGTATCCCCAAGCTATCTTTGTATATATTGTTGTTGTTAAGTGCCGTCGAGTCGGTTCCGACCCATAGTGACCCTGTACAGGGTTTCCGAGGCTGTAACGCCTCATCTTTCTCCCTCGGAGCCGCTGGTAGTTTCGAACTATTGGCCTTAAGGTTCGCAGCTCGATTTGTAACCACTACGCTACCAGAGCTCCTTTTGTATATATACAACATGAAAACAAATCCTCCTTTTATCTGTAGGCACTATATCTGACAATATATCTGTAGGGTGGCAGAGAAGGTTTTGGAATATGACTGTCAATTGTTCAAAAAAGATAGAAATATTTTTTTCATCTTTTTGTTTAAATATGCTCAAATATAGCATTATAAACTCAGTCATTTTTCCTTGTTGTTATTATTGTTAGGTGCCATTGAGTTGGTTTCAACTCATAGTGACTCTGCACAACAGAACAAAACATTGCCCCGTCCTGCACCATCCTCACAATTATTGTTACGCTTGAGCCCATCGCTGC
>NW_006408787.1:2380077-2387248 GCF_000296735.1 Chrysochloris asiatica | reverse complement strand
CCCATCATATCACCTCTAATCCTTTGTACTTTCATTGTATTGTCCATTTCTGGTATTTTATTCTCAATCATTTGAAACTTTTTTTTTTTTTTTCAGATTTTGAATTGCTTACAGTGATATTTCTATCTTATTTGATTGTTCCTGTAGCACTTTCTTGACTTATTTTTTATTCATCCTAACCCCTTGGTGGAGTATTTGGATGCTTCTCAATATCATCCTCCTGAATTCCTTCACAGGCATTTCCAAAGCCAGTCCTCTTCCCAATGGGATGTCTAGGTCTACCTCCAGATCATTTGTTTCAACTATTCTGTTTTATTTCTCGACACCGGCTGAACTGTTTTGTTTTGTTTTGTTTTGTTGCTTGTTTGTTTGCTTGTTTATTTTCAATAATAAGGTATATTTTCAATAATTAGATAAATGTATGTTGGTGCATTATTAAGCTTTCTGATTGCTTACTGGTTGATATGATGAAGAGTTTGGCTTCCCTTTTCAATTCTTTTATAACTCAACTCATAAATTTTAGCAAGTATTGGTTATGTATGCTGCTTTGGTGTATAGCAGCAGGTTTTGGCTCCTGCTTTGATGGTAGGATTTCGTAAAGTGCAACATTAGCTTGGCCATGTGAGCATAATTGTTGTCTCTTCTTGGGTAACATAAAAAGAGAAGATGGACGAAAAAGCAAACAAAAAACAAAAAAACAGATTGGACACTAAAGTCTATAATTGACACACACACACACACAAATAGCAAACTGTGTATTATTTTAAAGACCCCCTATGGCTTCTTGCCTTCAAAGCCATCTGAGAAATTTCAAGATGTTTGGCCTCTCTACTTTTTTTGCCTATCTCCCTTTCGTAGTGGTTACGAATCGGGTTGCAAACCTCAGGGTCAGCATTTTGAAACTACCAGCTGTTCCGTGGGAGAAAGATGAGGCGTTCTGCTCCCGTAAAGATTTACAGCCTTGGAAACCCTGTATAAGGTCGCTATGAGTCGGAACTGACTCCATGGCACATAACAACAACAACAACTCCTTTTCCTCAAACCCATTCAGGTCTTTCTCCTAGTGAAAAACAGCCAGGGCTGGCCAGAGCTGTTTCGGAAGACTCTCCCGTTTTAAACTGCTCCTGTTTAAATTCCTCCCCCTTCTCTGATTATGAGATCAGTGGCCTTTGCTGAGCAGATCCATGTGCATGCATAGATGTTGTTGTTGTTAGTTGCCATCGAGTTGGTACTGACTTATAACAACCCTAGGCACAACAGAACAAAACACTGCCTGATCCTGGGCCAACCTCCAAATTGTTGCCACATTTGAGTCCATCAATGCTGCTTGTTGGCCAATCCATCTTGTTGGGGGTCTTCCTCTTTATCTCTGACCCTCCACCTTACAAAACATGATATCCTTCTCCAGTGACTGATCCCTCCTAACAATATGTCAGAAATATGACAGACAAAGTTTGGCCATCTTGGTCTCCAAGGAGCACTCTGGCTGCCCTTCTTCCAAAACAGATATATTGGTGCTTTTGGCAAGCTATAGCACTTTCAATAATCTCCTCCAATACCAAAACTCAAAAGCATCAATTCTTCTACGTTCTTCCTTGTTCACTGTCCAGCTTTCACGTGCATATGAGGTTATTGAAAATACCATGGCTTGGGCCAGGCACACTTTAGTCCTAAAACTGACATCTTTGCTCTTCAACACTTTAAAAAGTCTTGTGCAATGGATTTGCCTAATGTAATACATCGTTTGATCACTTGACTGCTGCTTCTGTTTGTGTTGATAGTTGTTCCAAGAATAATGAAGTCCTTGACAATTTCAATCTTTTCTCCATTGATAAGAATGTTGTTTATTGGTCCAATGCTGAGGATTTTTGTTTGCTATACATTGAGATATAATCCATACTGAAGCCTGTGCTCTTTGATCTTCATCAGTAAATGTTTTAAGTGCTTGTCACTTTCAGCAAGCAAGGTTGTATCATCTGCATATTGCAGGTTGTTAATGAGTCTTCCTCCAATCCTGATGCCATGTTTTTCTTCATATAACCCAGCTTCTCAGATTATTTGCTCAGCATACAGGTTGAATAAGTATGGTGAAAGAATACAACCTTGTCGCACACCTTTTTTAATTTTAAAACATTCAGTGTTCTCATGTTCTGTTCGAACAACTGCGTCTTGGTCCAGGTATAGAGTCCTCATGAGCACAATTAAGTGTTCTGGAATACTCATACTTTGCAATGTTGTCCATAGCTTGTCATGATCCACACAATCGAAAGCCTTTGCTTAGTCAATAAAGCCCAGGTAAACATCTTCTGATATTCTCTGCTTTCAGCCAAGATCCATCGGAAATCAGCAATGATATCCTTCGTTCCACGGTCTCTTCTGAATCTGACTTGAATCTATGGAAGTTCTCTGTTAGTATATGATGGTAGCTGTTTCTGTATTGCATTTAACAAAACTTTACTTGTATTGGATATCAAAGAGATTGTCCAATGATTTCTGCATTCTGTTGGGTCACCTCTCTTTGCAATGGGCACACATATGGATCTCTCTCTTCCAATTAGTCAGCCAGATAATTGTCTTCCAACTGTCTTGGCAGAGTTGAGTGAGTGCATCCTGCTCTGCCTCACTTTCTTTAAAGATTTCAATTTTTATTCCATCAATTCCTGGTGCCTTGTCCTTTGTCAATTCCTTCAATGCAGCTTGGACTTCCTCTTCAGTATCATTGGCTCTTGATCATATGCTACCTCTTGAAATGGTTGAACATTAACCATTTCCTTTTGCTACAGTGACTCTGTATATTTCTTTCATCTTCTCTTGATGCTTTCTGCATCATTCAATAATTTGCCCAAAGAATACTTCAATAACGAAAGTCAAGGCTTGAATTTTTTCTTCAGTTCCCCTAGCTTAACAAATGCTGAGTGTCTTCTTCCTTTTTGGTTTTCTGATTCCAGATCGTTGCATATTTTATTATAATATTTGGCTTTATCTTCTAGAGCTAATCTTTGAAATTTTCTGTTCAGCTCTAGGACCTCCCCATTTCTTCCATTTGCTTTAGCATCTCTATGCTGGAGAACAACTTTCAGAGTCTCTTCTGACATCCATTTTGATCTTTTCCTTCTTTCTTGCCTTCTTAATGACTTTTTGCTTTCTTCACGTATAATGTTCTTGATGTCATCCCACAACTCTTCTGGTCTTTGGTCTTTAGTGTTTAATGTATCAAATCTGTTCTTCAGATGATCTCTAAATTCAGGGGGGGATATATTTGAGGTCATATTTTGGCTTTTGTGGAGTTGTTTTATTTTCTTTAGCTTCAGTTTGAATTTGCATATGAGTAATTGATTGTCTGTTCCACAGTCTTCTCCTAGCCTTGTTTTCATGGATGATATGAAGATTTTCCATCGTCTCTTTCTGCAGATGTAGTCAATTTGATTTCTATGTATCCATCTGGTGATGTCCATGTGTATTTACTCTTAGGATGAACTCTAAATTCAAGTGTTATATGTTCCTGATCATTTTCTCCCTATATTGTTGTTTTAAAGAGTCATCGAGTTGATTCTGACCCATAGTGATCCTCTGTAGGGTTTCCAAGCAGCAATTGGTGAGCTAGAACCACCGACCTTGCAGTTCAAATGACTTTGCAGTCCGACACATTAGCCCACAGCATCACACCAGGACTATGGGCCCCTAAATCTGTCGCTAGTTTTCGTTGATTATGTTTATAGTTCTAGGTTTTACATTTATCCATTTTGAGTTGTTTTTGAATATGGTGTGAAATATGGGTCATTTTTAATTCTTCTGCAAATCAATTTCCAGTTTTGCCAGCACCATTTGTTGAAGAGACTATCTTTTCCCCATTTAATGTGCTTTAGCTGTTTTTTAAATGTTAGTTGACTGTATGTGGATGTATTCACTTCTGAGTTCCCAACTCTGTTCCATTGAACATTAGACTACATTTTTATCACCTGAAGACATCATTAAGCCTTTGGTGTTTGTTTTAACCATGCAAAAGTATTTGTTTACAGGTTTTCTATTGGAGTTAACCAACACCTTTTAAAATATAAAACATAAAGTTGAAAACAGTAAAATTTTACTCAAAACTTCATAAATTTACTTCACATAAAATAATTATTTTAAATTAAAGATTCATTTAAACTCTACCTTAAGAGATTTAAAAATTAGAATAAAATGTAGCATAAGGTAACATTTAACACAAAAAGCATTTTTTTAAAACAGAATATGCCAGTTATATTTTGTAAAATTAAGACATTTCTTTTTTATTTAGTTTTGTAACTTTCTTTGATAAATATAGGCTATTTGATCTTATTTCTGAATTCCCTTGTAGATCTTAAGGATAATTTCTCTTCTTCTTAAGCCAATGCTGAAATGGCATGTGAAAATTAAGACTGATAGCACAATACATCAGAGGCTCAAGAAATTACCTGAGGTGTCTCTGCACGACCATGTGACAAATGCCACCAACCTTCCTTCCCTCCTTTGAAATGTTTCTTTATTTGTTATAAATGATATAGTAGTCACTATCTAAGGACAGACTATGACCAGAGGTCAACCATATTAATGTAGCAGACACTTTATGCCTAGGATATGTAATTTACTTCTTCTTAAAAAAAAATCACCATATTCTTTAGTGTGCTTTAATGTGTCAGATTTCAGGGCCAGGTAACTTTCTTAAAGTTAATAGCAATTTATTCAGAGGTAGACAGTGTGCTTGGCTTTAAAGTAGTACTACTTTTTCATACCTTACAAAATTTCAACATTATATTCAGATAGAAAACTGAAATCTGCTATAGAATATAGGAAAGACATTTCAAATATTAAATACTAGAGTAATTTTTCTGCCAGAGAATATTTTGTACCTTCTTTTAAGGATGAATCTATTTTAACAAGATTCCGGTTATAAGAAATATTAAAAGGTAATGTTTAATTCACCACCAGTACAACACTTCCTGATGTCTTAATAGATTTCAGGATCTTACAACATCGATTACCACTCTCTTTTACTAATATAAAGAGCAGACATTGAACTAAATAAGCTACATACATTTATTATGGGTCAGGATTTAGGGGAGGAATAAATTCCATAATTCTTATTTGCATAAGTATTTCTTCAGCATTCTGTGCTCATTCATCCATAAAACTAGTAAGTAATACAAATCCACAATGTGCCAGGAATTGTGACAATACCACAGACACCTATTTAAATCTAATGGCCATTTTAATAATTACCATAAAAAGATTTATCTATAAGATATTTTTTGTTCTGGGTAAAGTATCACTTTTCCCTCCTTCTAATACAAACTTGGATATCAGAGTCTTCATATTTGAAGGATATCTAGAGATAGGATCATTAGAGAAATCATTGTTAAATATGTCAAAGGTACCAACCTAGCATCTTATTCTATTAAGTTTCTTTGGGTCATTTATACTGTAACCCTAAATAATTTAACAAAAAGTTACAGAAATAGTCAAGCGCTTTGAATAATATAACATTGAATGCTTTTAATCAAGTTTTGTGATTATAAATGAATCCTACTCAGTAACTACTTTTTCAAGCTCATGAATAATAAAACTGCCTTCATTCAATATTGCCAAACAAAAGGTACTATAAAAATGGCATTGGAATATATGAGCTCATTGATAATATTAATCATATCTTGCACCTGTCCTTTCTGGTGGCAGGGTCATTCAGTAAGCTGTTACACTGAGTTGGCATTTTCAGAAGTAATACACCTCTTTAATGTCAATCATCTGCTTAGCAAGACTACCAATCACTTGACTGATGAGTTTTTAGTGATGTAAAAATCCACCAAGAAGCCTTATTGATTTTGCAACTATTCTGGAGATTTAGTGGCTTACTCCAAAGAGTTAATGATATCATTAGCAGTCACTAGACATTGAAGTACCTAGGAGAAGACAATGGGAACAAGTGATGATTGACTAAGTCACAGTTTTTATATATTTCATGAAACATGACTATTATGCAAGGCAAGTACTTCATTATTAATAAAATTCCTCTCTTAGGGGTTCCTAGCCTAAGGGCTATCCTATTTAAATTAGGCTCTACCTTGTTCAATATCAGACCCTAATCCTATTTTTGATTGAAAAGTAAATGGATTTCAGCTTTTATCTTTATTCTGATTTACCTTAAAAAGCTTAAATTCTTGAATTTAATGAAATGGATTAATAGTGAACAATAGGGCTCTTTATCCTTCTTTTGACTTGACTGAGCAAATTCTCATAGCTTTCATTAAAACTTTTCTGATAAGTTAGAAACCAGGCCATTATATCTGACTAAGTTATCTAACAGACTTCAATACTAGTGGCCTTCAGCAGCAAAATTTGCTATTTATTAATTCATTATCTTCTTTAGTTATCAGTGCTTTAGCACAGTATGGAATTGATGAAACTACCATGTGTATATAATTTCTCTCACTATAATAAGTTACCCTAGCTCATATTCTCTGCATGAGGGGTCAGAAAGGGATTTCATTTTTTACTTTTTTACAATTGTTCCCAGAATCCAAAAGAATATGCATACAAGCACATATATTTTTGATAATTGCATTTCAGAACTGAAAGTTGAATGACAGATACCACAGATTCATTGTATGCATGAAGATGATTGCCAAATCAGTACATGATTTTTAGTATATTGCCAGACATTCATTATACATTAAGAAGAAGCATTGTATAACCACTTTCAATGACAAAAATAATTTTTATTCTTCAGTAGAAATGCTATTAGGAATAATTAAAATGTTAAATACATCATTCATTTATGTTGTGAACAATCCATGAATCTTCATATATAACATGATGAGTTTTCATATTATGCTGAAATATGTGAAATATACTTTGACTTATTATCTAATTAACAAAATAACTTCCTAGAGCTTGATGAGACCTTGAGAATTATGCCTGAATTAATTAGTGTATGGAATCTTGGTGTGGCATTGTGGGTTAATGTGCTGGACTACACAGTCAGTTTAAACCACAAGGTCAGTGGTTCAAGCTCACCAGTTGCTTCTTGGAAACCCTATACAGGGTTGCTATGGGTCAGAACCAACTCAATGACACTTAACAGCAACATCAAAATTAGTGTATGGCATCCTGATATGGTGTTGTATAAAAAGCACTGAACTGCTAACTCCAAGGT
>NW_006408787.1:2368381-2376977 GCF_000296735.1 Chrysochloris asiatica | reverse complement strand
AACAGATCACCGTATCTTTCTTCTTGCAAGAAGCTGGTTGGATCAAACCTATGAAGTCTCATTTAGCAGCTAAGTACTTAACCACTATACTTCTAGGTCTCCTGTATTTCTACATATAGCTATTATTGCTTTTACATTTATAGTTTCTACATATACTATTAAATTACATTAATGGTAAGTATTTATTTCTTGACTTAACTGTGCCCTTCTTTATTTAAAGCGTTTCCATATATTACCTTGCTTAATCCTCAAAGCACCAAATGGTATAGCTATAATTTTTGTCATTTAAGCATAGATCTAGAGAAATTACATAATTTGCACCAAATGCCATTTGTTTTTTATTGCAGACTGCTTGATTCCCAGGAGTGTACTCTAGAGAAATAGAGGGATTCACAAATAATTCCTATACTTCTATTTCCAAAGTTACGTTAAGTGTGATATAATTTATCTAGATATGGAACAGATGGGCAAGTTACAGGATTGAAAAGACAGAGGAGTTCGACTTTTCAAATATGCAACGTAGAAGTTTACAGAGGGTTGGAGGAAACATATCTAGAAGTTAAGTAATGTCTAGGTCAGATACATAGCTACTAGAGTTTGCAGACTGTTGACTAAGAAGATGTTACATAGAGAAACTTAGGGAACAGAAAATGGAGAAAGCAAATGAGGGTAAAATAAATTAGAAGATATGCAGAGAAAAGAGAAAAACCACACAACCTGAAACATTTCTGCAATATGGACCTGATGGTCAAACATCCATTCTTATTCACTTTGAAAAAGAAAGACTTCTAGAAAGGGAGAAAAAAAATATGTGAATTGTTTGCTATGTACATAAGAAAATAACTCTGTGTCACTGACAAAAAAAAAAAAAAAAAAAATTAGATTATTCTAACAGCAGCATCGATTATATATTGTTGTTGTTGATTCATAGTGATCATACAGCAGATTGAAACACTGGTTAGTCTTACACAATCCTCACAATTATTATTATGTTTGAGCTCATTGTTATTGCCACTGTAAAATGGGGCTTAAAGGGTGTGAGCCTGGCCAAAGCATAATATAGAAGGCCCGAGCGCCATCTGGTACAATAATTGTAGTTAGAATTTAGCTGCTTCTCCAGCTTCCCTCAAGGATTGCTGGTGGTATAGTGGTTCACTAACAATAGGTCAGCAGTTCAAATCCATCAGCCACTCTGGGGGATAAAGATGATGCTTTCTGCTCCTGGAAAATTTACAGCCTTGCAAACCCAATAAAAGGATATCTGTTTGTGTAGTGGTTACAAGTCAGGCTGTAACTTCAAGGTCAGAAGTTCAAAACTACAAGCCATAATGTGGAAAATCATATGAGGCTTTCTGCTCCCATAAAGATTTACATACAGCTTTGGAAACACTATAGAGGGTCACTATGAGTAGGAACTGACTCCACAGCACAATACCACCACCACTAAGTAGGTTCATCGTCACTATGAGTTGAACTGACTCAGTGATGCACCACTTGTATTACCACTGCCATCACCACCACCACTAGCTGTTCTATCTAATCTAATATCCTCCATCTGTGCCTCACCTCTCTCACTGCCTGCTATAGTTAATCAACATAGTCCATAGTTATCTGCCTTTTCTCTAATACAAATCACTTCTCTCTAATTAGTAGTTATTGCAAGAATGGAAGAAAACAATCATACATCGTGTATAGTGGCCACTGATAACCAACACTTGGCGAGATCATTTGTGCCAACTGGAGAGAGTATGGTTGAAATGGTCTGTGTTACCCTGAGTCAACGAGACAATAGAGTTCCTGGAATTCCTCTGGCAATCTCATGCTCAAGATCCCTATAAAACCGCCCTCATTTTTTTCTTTGGGTAGAGGGATCTGGGGATTTCCACTCCCATGTTCTCATAAATATCAATGTTCAGTAAACACTTTGCTCTTTGCTCTGGGTCCTTATCTTTGATTATTAGATGTATCAGCAGTAGTTGATAAGGAACTGTTTTCTTGTTTATAATGCAGCACCCCACACAAGACACGTAAAGCCCAAAACATGGAAGCCATGTGTAGTACCAGCCCCGTAAAGGGCTAAGGTGGCCATAAGAGGGTTTGCCTCTCACAGGCCCATGCATAGGAGTGACTTGTTGCACTTCACTTCTGGTCCTCTTTCCACACTCAGAGCAAAGTCCTACAGCTAGCAAGCTACTCAGGGGAATGTAGGATCCTCTCCTCATTGCACTCAATATGGAGCAGATAGGAATATGGACAGAGGAGCTATTCAGAAACCCCTTGAACTCAAGATGAGAGGTGAATATGAACACTCTCCAGGAGTGTAAGGTTGCATATGCTAAGGCCTACATATAGTATCAGACAGGCAGACCTGGGGTTTTAGAAAAAGTGGGTTATATACTTCTATAAATAAAATACATGCATTTGGGCATGTGTGTGTGTGTGTGAGTTAGAATGTACACTGGGTTGATTTTTTAGGAAGTGAACTAAAGAAAGCCTCTTTTTCCTACACGATTAGAACTGAAGTTCATAAGCATGAGTTGATGTGAGTCCTTGACTGTACTTTGAAAATGATTAATGAATTTATATCTCTCTTAATGCTTTACTTGTTGGACACCTGTCTTTACAAGTACTATATAGGGGTTTAAACTACAATGCCACACCAGAACTCCTAGAATCCCTAAAAAAAAGGAGGAAGGATGTTGTTCCAAAAGTGTATATTGAAGGACTACATTGGAACATTGTGATAGCTGAGACATCTTTGCCCTAGTTATGGTTGTTGTTAAGTGCTGTCGAGTCAATTCCTACCCATAGTGACCCTTTGTAGGGTTTACAAGGAGCAGCTGGTGAGCTTGAACTGCCCACCTTGTGGTTCAAACTGACTTTGCAGTCTAGTGCATTAACCCACAGTGCCACACTAGGACTTTACCAATGTCAAATTAAGCAGCAATTATGAATGAAGTTAGGTGCCATTGAGTCAGTACTGATTCATAATGACACTATGCACAAACAGAATGAAAGTTTGCCTGGTCGTGAGTCAACTTCAGAATCATGGCTATGCCTGAGTCTGTTGTTGCCACCAATGTGCCAATCCATCTCGTTGAGGGGTCATCCTCTTTTTCTCCAACTGTCCACTTTACCAAACATGATATTCTCCAGGGTCTGGTCTCTCCTGATAATATGTCTGAAGTATGAGAGACAAAGTCTGGCTATCTGGCTTCCAAGGAGCATTCAGGTTGCACTTCCAACAGAAATCTGTGTTCTTTTAGCAGTCAATGGTACTTTAAATATTCTCCTCCAAAACTTTAACTCAAATGCACGGATTCTTCTAATGTCTTACAAATTCACTATCGAATTATCACATGCATATGTAATTATTGAAAATACAATGGCTTGAATCAGGTGTACATTAGTCCTCAAACTGACATCTTTGCTCTTAAAAACTTGAAAGAGGTCTTCTACAGAAGAGTTGCCTAGTCCAATGTGTCCTTTGATTTCTTGACTGCTGATGTCATGTTTTTCTTCATATAATCCAGCTTCTCAGATTATCACTCAGCATAGATTGAATAAATATGGTGAAAGAATACAACCATTCTTAATTCTAAACCATTCAGTGTCCCCTTGTTTTCTTCAAATAACTACCTCTTGGTCTATGTACAGGTTCCTCATGAGCAGAATTAAATTTTCCAGATTATTCATTATCCTCAATGGTGTTCATAAATTCTCAGGATCCACACAATTGAAAGTTTTGCATAGTCAATAAAACACAGGTAAACATCTTTCTGGTATCCTCTGTTTTCAATCAAAATCCATCTGACATCACTTGGTCCATGTGCTCTTCTGAATCTGGATTGAAACTCTGGAAGTTCCTTTCAATATATGGTTATAGACACTCTTGTACTATCTTTAGCAAACTTTTTTTGCATGCTATATTCGTTATATTGTCTGATAATTTCTGCATTCTGTTAGGTCACTTCTCTTTGAAATGGGTACAAATATAGAATACAACCCTGTCACACACCTTTGCTAATTTTAAGTGATTCTGTTTTCTCGTGTTCTGTTCACACAACTGCCTCTTGATCCATGTACAGATTCCTCATGAGAACAATTAAGTGTTCCAGAATATTCATACTTTGCAATGTATGATCCACACAATAAAAGCCTTTGCATACTCCATAAAGCACAGTCTTTCAGCCAAGATTCTTTGGAAATCATTCCATGTCCTCTTCTGAATCTGGCTTAAAACTTAGGAAGTTCTCTGTCCATATATGCTTGCAGTTGTGACTGTAGTACCTTTAATAAAACTTTACTCACATGGGATATCAAAGATATTGTCCGATGATTTCTGCATTCCTTTGGGTCACCTCTCTTTGGAATGCTCACAAATAAGGTTCTCTTCCAATCGGTTGGCCAGAGAGTTTTCTTCCAAATTTCTAGGCATACATGATTGAGTGCCTCCACTGCCGCCTCATGTTCTTGAAATATTTCAATTTTTATTCCATCAATTCCTGGTGACTTGTTCTTTGCCAATTCCTTCAAATCACCTTGGATTTCTTCCTTCAGTATCATTGGCTCTTGATCATATGGTACCCTTTGAAACAGTTGAATGTCAACCATTTCATATTGGTACAGTGACACTGTGTATTCCTTCCTTCTTCTTTTGATGCTTTCTGCATCATTTGATAATTTTCCCAAAGAATCTTTCAATAACGAAAGTCGAGGCTTGAATTTTTCTTCAGTTCCCCCAGCTTGAGAAATGCTGAGTGTGTTCTTCCCTTCTGGTTTTCTGACTTCAGTCAGATCTTTGTACCTTTTGTTGTAATATTTGACTTTGTCTTCTCAAGCTAACCTTTTAAATTTCTGTTCAGCTCTTTTACCTCCTCATTTCTTCCAGTTGCTTTAGCATCTCTATGTTGGAGAACAAGTTTCAGAGTCTCTTCTGACATCTATTTTGATCTTTTCCTTCTTTCTTGCGTTCTTAATGACTTTTTGCTTTTTTCCTGTATGATGTTCTTGATGTCATGCCACAATTCTTCTGGTCTTTGGTCTTTGATGTTTAATGTATCAAATCTGTTCTTCAGATGATCTCTAAATTCAGTTGGGATGTATGCAAAGGCATATTATGGCTCTAGTGGACTTGTTTTCATTTTTTTCAGCTTCAGTGTGAATTTGCTTATAAGCAATTGATGGTCTGTTCCACAATCTGCGCCTGGCCTTGTTTTGGTTGATGAAATGGAGCTTTTCCACCATCTCTTTCTACAGATGTAGTCAATTTGATTTCTGTGTATTCCATCTAGATGATCATGTGTATGATCATCTCTTATGTTGTCTAAAGAAGGTATTTGAAATGAACAAATCATTGGCTTTGAAGAATTCTATGATGTGATCTCCAGCATAATTTCTATCACCAAGGCCATATTTTCCAATTATTGATCCTTCTTCTTTGCTTCCAACCTTTACATTCCAATAACGAGTAATGATATATACATCTTGATTGCATATTCAATCAATTTCAGATTGAAGAAATTGATAGAATTCTTCTATTTCATTCTCACTGGCTTTAGTGGTTGGTGTGTAAATTTGAATAATAGTGGTAATAACTGTAGGCATATTAATATTATCCTATCACAGACAGCATTGTACCTCATGACTGATCTGGATATGTTCTTTTTGATGATGAAAGCAAAACCATTGCTCTTCAATTTGTCATTTCTGGCATAGTAAATCATGTGGTTGTTAAATTCAAAATGACCAATACCAGTCCATTTCAGTTCACTAATGCCTAAGATATTGATGTTTATATGTTCCATTTCATTTTTTTACATTTTTCAATTTTCATAGATTCATGCTTCATACGTTCTAGTATATTTACAGCTGTTTCTCTTATTTTGAGTTGCACCCCATCAACAAATGGATGTCCTGATGACGGTCTTTACTCCATTTGCATCATCACAGTCAACTATATTTTGAGGAGGCACGTCTTCCCCGGGAAAGACACTCAGTTTCTGGTACTATATCTGACAGTGTTTCTCTGCTACTCATAAGGTTTTAGTGATTAAATATTTGGACATAGTTCTCTCCTTCTTCCTAGTCTGTCTTCATCCAGAAGCTCATCTGAAACCTGTCCATCGTGGGAGACTGTTTTGGTATTTAAAATACCCTTGGCATAGTTTCCAGAATCTCAGCAACTCACAAACCAGCACAGTATGAGAAACTGACAGATGGGTGGTGGGAAAAGCTCCATATCATGATGCAAAACAAGGCCAGGTGCCAGACTGTGGAACAGACTATCAATTGCTCATGTGCAAGTTAAGATTGACACAGAAGAAAAGTAAATGAAGTTCAAGAGATCCAAATTGTGACTATCAACAGATCCAACACTATATTAGTGATCATCTGAAGAACACACTTGATAAATAAGACACTAAAGCCAGAAAATCAGAAGAGTTATGGGATGACATCAAGATAATCACTCAGGAAGAAAGCAAAAGGTCATTAAGAAAGAAGGAAAAGACAAAAATGGATGTCAATTACTCATATTCAAGTTTAGGCTGAAGCTGAAGAAAATTTAAACATATCCATGAGAGCCAAAATACAACCTTGAACATATTCCACCTGAATTTAGAGTTCATCTCAAGAAAAGATTTCCTGTCCATAGTATGCAATGATCCACACAATCAAAAGTCTTTATATGATTAGTAAAGCACAGTAAACATCTATTTGGCACTCTCTTCTTTCAGCAAAGGTCCACCTGATGTCAACAATGTCATCTCATATTCCATGTCCTTTTCTGAATCCTCCTAAACATCTGGTTGTTCAATGTCAAAATTTTACTTGTGTGAAACATTAATAATATTGTCTGATGATTTCCACATTCTATTGGGCACCTCTCTTTGGAATGGGCACAAATATGGATACCTTCCAATCAATTGTTCAGATATTGTCTTCTAATTTCTTGTCATAAATGAATGTGTGCTTCCAGAGCCTCATCGGTTTGTGGAAATATTTCTATTTGAATTCTATTGATTCTCTGGGACTTGTTCATTATCAATGCGTTCAGTCCACCTGGGACTTGTTCATTTGATCCCATTGGCTCCTGATCATAGACTATTGGTTGTAAAGGTTGTAATTATTGTGCTCATGATGAGCCTGTACATAGACCAAAGGACAGTTGTTCAACTAGAATAAGGAAACACTGGATGGTTTAGGAAAGGTTTGCACCAGGATCTTATTCTTGATAAAATGGGTCATATGAAGAAGAATGTGGCATCAGGATTGGAGGAAGAATTATTACTAAGAAAAGGTATGCAGATGATACACATGGCTTGTTGAATGCAAAGAGTACTTAAAATATTCACTGATGAAGACCAAAGCCTTCAGTAAGGGCTGCATCTCAATGTACAAAAAAAAAAAAAAAAAAAATCCTCACTACTAGGCCAATACAAGCATCAAGATAAATGAAGACAAAACTGAAGTCTTCAAAGACTTCATTGTGAATGGATCAACATTCATGGTAGCAGCAGTAAAAAAAAATCAAAAGGTGTATTGCATTGGGCACATCTGCTGCACAAGACCTCTTTAAAGTATTTAAGAGCAAAGATATCCAGTTTGAGGTCTAAGTTGCACATGGCCCAAGCCATGGTACTTTCAATAATAATCTCATGTGCATGTGAAATTGAACAATGAATATAGACCATAACAAATTCATTACATCTGAATTATAGTGTTGGAGGTGACTATTAAAAGTACCATGGACTGCCAAAATAACATACAAATCTGTGTTGGACTAAGTACATCCAGAATACTCCTTAGAAGCCCGGATAGCAAGACTTTGTCTCTCATTCATTGGGCAAATTATTAAGAGGAACCTGACCTAGAGAAGTAGGTTCATTGAAAAAGAGGAAGACCACCAATGAGATAGACTGACAGAGTGGCAGCAGCACTAGACTCAAGTGTAGCAATGATTATGAGCTTGGCCAGGACCAGGTAGTGTTTTTTTTTTGTTTGTTTGTTTGTTTTTTTATGTTGTCCATAAGGTCTCTATTAGTCTATAATGACTCAATGGCACCTAACAACAACTGTAACGATACCAGTCCATTTTTGCTCAATCATATGTATTGAAACAGATGGAAGTTTTACTTCATACTTACCTAATGTACACAGTAGATGGTTCAAGTTGGCTGACAATTCTATTACACCAACTCATTTAGGTACACACACTTGATGTATCTGTGTTATATTTAACATGGCAGTTTTCCAAACTCTGTCTCTATAAAAGATAATCAAACTCAGACACACACATCAGCTACAGTTGAGCTGATTCTGACAAAAGGCAGTGACTCCAAGATTGTGAGCTTAGAATTATGTTCTATATGCTGTTGTTGTAATGTGCCATCAAGTCAGTACCAAATTCACAGTACATAACAACAACAACAACAACCCTAACAAACATGATATAATTCTCCAGTGACTGGACCCTAATGACAACATGTCTGAAGTATGAGAGACAAAGTTTGGTCATCTTGGCCTCCAAGGAGCACTGTGGCTGCACTTCTTTTAATAAAGATCTATGTGTTCTATTGGCAGCCCATGGCACTTT
>NW_006408787.1:2365519-2367506 GCF_000296735.1 Chrysochloris asiatica | reverse complement strand
GCTGTAAAACTTTATGGGAGCAGAAAGCCTCATCTTTCTCTCACAGAACAGCTGGTAGTTTCGAACTGCTGACTGTGAGATTAGCAGCCCGATTTGTAACCACTACAGTAAAGGAGCTCCTTCTGTTCTATACAGGAGAGTAGAATTGTGTTCTACATGACTGAGGTATAGGAGATGAGCACATAGGCATATGCACCACTCAGATCCTTTTATTAAAATCTACACAGTTTTTTCCCACCATATTTATATTAATTTCCATATAAGGCAAATTTTACTTATGTGTTTTTGTAATGAATGCAAATGGTTAATGTGCTAGGCTGCTAATGGAAAGGTTGAAAATAGAAACTTATTCAAGAGCATCTCACAAGAAAGATCTGAAGATCTTCTGAAAAGTAAGGCATTGAAAAGCTCACAGAGCATACTTTTATTTTGACATAAATCATGACACTAATTAATAGGAGTCAACTAAATAGTAACTGGCTCAGTGTTGGGGGGAAATTTGTGTTACTTACGCTTCTCTTTATAATTGATAAAACACTTTCATTTCTTTTGAGTTAGGCTGAACATGTTCCATAAATAAAATATCTCACTGACTATATATTATCATTCATTCTTAAGGGAACATATTTACACAATTATATTAAATATTCATTGCACATAATTTTTCTATAAAGAATTGAAAATCAATTTGTTATAATCTTTCATAATTGTTTTAAAGTTTTATAACAGTAGCTCAAGGTTTAGCAAAATTATTTTTTCTTTCTCATCCCATATGATAGAAATGAACAGGTATATCTAAGTATTTCATCTTGCAAATTAAATAATAATCTGTTTCCATAAAAGACATAGCAGAGATACTCATGGGACTCATATAAGAGGAAGCCATACCAAAAGAAGATGAATATTAAAGTTCAAAAACAGATAATGTAAATCATAATATACACCAACATAAAGGAAGGCTGCTATATGGTGAAAAAAATTCCCAGATAATAAGAGATTAAATGAAAAGAAAAAAGACAAAGCAAAGAGTCATATAAAAATAAGATGGGAGATGTGCATTACAATGTACATGAAAGACCTATTATTAGTCCTGGTGTGACACTGTAGGATAAGTACTAGACCCTAAGGTAAATTTGAACTTCAAGGTAGGTGGTCTAAACTTATCAGGAACTCCTTGCAAATCCTATAAAGGGCTGCTTTGAGTTTGAAGCAACTTGATAGCACTTACCAACACCAAATATTTAAGTGTCATGATGTGGCACTTGTAGGATAATCATTAGACTTATAACCACAAGGTAAGTAGTACAAACCCACTAGTCATAACTTGGAAACCCTATGCAGGGTTTTTATGAGTCAGAACTGACTCAATGACATTTCAAAGCAACAAATATGTATATATATTTGTTGTTAAGTGCCGTGGAGTCGGTTCTACCCCATAGCGACCCCGTACAGGGTTTCCGAGGCTGTAAATCATTACGGGAGCAGAAAGCCTCATCTTTCTCCCGTGGAGCAGCTGGTAGTTTTGAACTGCTGACATAGCGGATCGCAGCCCGTTTCATAACCACTACGCTACCAGAGCTATGAATCAGAACCGACTCCACGGCACATAACAATAACATATATATATACACGAATATTTTATTGTGAATTATGTGATAGTTTACGTGGGAGAACATTAGCTTTACATTCATCCTATCATATATGGTTTCATTGCCATAGTTACAATCCCCTCCATGCATCATTAACCAACCAGAGGGTCTACCCTGCAAACCTGTCCCTGGTCGTCAGCACACATCCCCTCTCCCTCTCTGGGTCTAAAGTCCCCAGCTGCTCCATCTTTTCATGTCATCATCTCTGCCCCCATCTCTGGTGTCACTGTTTCTCTGGGTAGGGTCTTGCACTCCACTGTTCACCCTTGATGGCTCGCCCAGGAGACATCTTGTAGTAAACAGTTGGACTGCCATTATTGTTTTGTATTTTTCCTGTC
>NW_006408787.1:2360935-2365084 GCF_000296735.1 Chrysochloris asiatica | reverse complement strand
TTGTTCCAAGATTGTACATACATCATTATTTACCTCTGTCCTACTTAGCCCATGCAAACCTGTGTAATTGTTTTCCCATCCCCTTTGTTCTTCCATTCCCATTTCCCTTCTTGTATAACCCTCCCTTCCTAGCACCCAAACTATCCTGTGTCTATTCCCTACCCTATGCTCCACCTTCCCCTCCTTCCCCCTCCCTCCACCCTCCACATCCTGGTAAACAGCAAAGAATCCCCCCCACACACACACACACATATCTTTTGTATGAGTTATTTTTCTTAGCCACTTACAGTAGTGGTCCTATGCAGTATTTCTCCTATTGTAACTGACTAATATCACTCAACGTAATGTCTTCAAGTTTCATCCATGTTATGTGGTAGTTTATAGCTTCGTTGTTCTTCTTCAAGGTAGCATAATATTCCATTGTGTGTATATACCATGGTTTGTTTATACATTCTTCAGTTTATGGGCACTTAGGCTGTCTCCATCTTTTTGCTATTGTGAATAGTGCTGCTATGAACATTGGTGTGCATAACTCATGTTATGGCTTGTATTTCTTGTGGGAACAACAAATATTTAAATAAGCCAAATGTCTATTCTGTTATTAAAATTTCTAGATTTTACCATAGAATCAATCCAATTATTAAACAAAATCTAGCTAGTAGAGCCATACATATGAAAGACTTCAAATAAAGACTATTTGGTGTTGTTATTTTCATTGTATAATTTATGGGAAAAAATAACTGAAATTATTTTATTCCATGATATATTGCTGGATTTTAAATATATCCCAGAAAAATATGCTATCTATAATGACCTTTTCAAAGTAATATTCTCATATTTGTAATCCTCAAGAGCAATACCTATTAACATTGTTTATAGAAAAAACTCACCACTCAATTAAAAAGATAAAAGCAGTGTATTTACTTTTATTTCACCTACAGTGGAAAAAAGAAGGCAAGACAAATTTCCTACCTAAAATAGGAGAGAGAGGTGAGTGTAATTGTGCATGTGTGTTTGTGCTTGTGTGTGTGTGATGAAATTTTTGTAGCTCAAAATTTAGAAACTTGAGCACTCCTAAGCATACACAAACCAAGAGTTACATTTACTGCGGTTCAATTATTATGAACATCAACCCGTATTCAAAGACAAATGAAATCATTGCACAGGTGTGGAACACATTGAGAGAAAAAATATTAATACCACATTATAATTAAAAGTGCCAAAAAAGTGAGTACTCATTGTGTCTGTTGTTAAGTACCATTGAGTCAGGTATGACACATAGCAACTCTGTATAGCATTCTAAAGTAGCAACTGGTGGATTTGAATTGCTGGCCTTGTGGTTAGTGCTTATCCTACAGCACCAGTGCTTATCCTACAGCACCAGATAGAATATTATCAAGTACCAATAGTATTGATGTAAGAGGTCCAAGATGCAGTGAAGGAATTAACAAAACCAAGGCTTCAGAAATTGATGTAATACCTTAAACAAACAGATGTAGCTCTAGAGGTGCTTACTCATTTATGTCATGAAATTTGGAAGACAGGTACCTGATCAAACTACTAAAAAATATCCTAGATCCAGGGTATGTTTTATTCCAAGATATATGGAGATTTCAAAAGAATACTGAACCCACAGATGTAAAAAGGAAGCAAAGATCTTTCCTCAGAGTTAAGAAAGAAAAAGACTCCCCAGGAGTCGGCACTCTGAATTTGGACTTCTAATCTCATAAAATTTCTGGTTTTAATTCCATACACTTGTGGTGTTTCTGTTATAGTAGTATGATATAACTAAGATTATGTGGACAAGATATAGAACAACACCAAAAGAACCGAGAAGGTAGAAGTAACATGTAGAGGGATTACAGCAAAAATAATTGGTTGATATTTAAAACTTTTAGTTTATAGCATATGGACCATGAACCACTGGCATTGAAAGAAGAAATCCAATCATCTGTTGGCTAAACATAGTCTTTAGGAATTGATGAAATACCAATTGATGCATTTCCTCAAATGTATGCAAAGCTGGATGCACACATTCTATTATTGCCAAGAAAATTATCTGGTCAATAGACTAGAATTTTTCTGGTCAATGGCCTATATTTTTCCCATTGCAAAGAAGAATGATAGCAAAATAATTATCACAAACATTCTTGTTTAATAGAATAAATTAAAAAGTAGTTGAAACTGGGCAATGAAAAGGAACCACCAGAAATCCAAGCCAGATTACGTAAAGGATGTGGAACAATATATGTCATTATTGAAATGAAATGGCTCCTGTTTTAGAGAAGAAAATATAAGAAAAAAAATTACTTTTTTTTTATTGACTATGCAAAGGATTGTAATGTGTATATCTTAAAATATTATAGATAACATTACAAAAATTGGAGTACCAGAACACTATATCATGCTTATGTAGAACCTGTATGTACACCAAGATGCAATTGTTCAAGTTGAACCAGGGGATACTGAGTGGTTTAGAATAATGAAAGGTGTCAATCTGGGTTTTATCTTTTCACCATACTTACTCAATCTGTGTGTTAAGTGTCTGAGAAGCTGAACTATATTAAGAAGAACATGGTATTAGGATTGGAGGAATGTACATTAACAACCTGTAATATGCAGATGACACAACCTTGTTTGCTGAAAGTAAAGAGGCATAAAGCACTTAGTGATTAAAATGAAAGGGTATAGCCTTCAGTGTTGTCATTGTGTCTTACATTTAATTTCCACACCTATATTTAACAGCTCCTAGAAATTAATTCAAATATCCCTGCTTGCAGAGCTAATATCCTTCAGTGTACTATGTAAGTTTTGGTTACTGTTATTTTGAATATTTGATACCTTTAAATGCATTCCTAAATATACCAAAATTTCTAATAAAAATACATACACTATGTCTCCAAAGTTATTAAAACCAACACTCATAAACACAGTTTCCAAAACATTGTGTATCACACTATCAAGGAAGCAAACTATATTTTTGAATGAAGCACTTAGAAAATTGTGTCTGGCCAAATTTGAACACACATTTTAGTAAAAATCTAGTTAGAATTGTCTGGTTCTATGTTTAAACTATCCCTACAGATTTTTCTGATACATTTCAGATTTTGATCACACACTGAGTTAAAAGCTCAATCATAGGCATCTTTGCTTACAACTTTAACAATTCTGTAAAATAATTAACTTTCCCTGTCAATATGGCTATTAAATCATAGTCAGACTGAATGACTATCAAGTCCCAAGTAATATATGAATGTGTTAGATTCAAAACTGTACAATTTATAAGGGTCCTCAGAGAATCTTTAATTAATGAAGAAAAATATAGGCTAAGATATTAGATTCAACTTCATTTAATGTATTTATACATCATACTGCCAAAACCTACATGACTGTCAATTGGGACATATACAATCTTATATATATATATATATTTGTATTAAGTATAAGCAAACAATGAAATATAATTTCTGATAAACATTGCTTAGTCTGCCTTTCTTAAAACAATTTATATTCCCTGAAATACTATTTTAATCAAAAATATGTGATAACCATGATACATTGCATGTATTAGTTCTTTACATTTATCTATGTCAGAAAGTTAATAAAGTGAAACTCTAGAGAAATAATAAGATTGCCTTCATTAAAAGTAGAGACTTCCAGCCATTTCCACTAAAGTCAGTAATTTATCACACAGCAAATAAGAGGAGCACAATTAGCAGCAGATGAGCCCAATATTCTTCGTGCATCAGAGAGTGATCTATTCAATGACAAAGACAAAAAGCACTACTTCTCCTAGATAGAAGCTGTACACTGATTCCTGCTAACCAGGTTGAGAAAAATATCCTTGACCTTTCTCATTGTTAATTAGCAAAGTAGGTTCATTTCAGAGTCCTGGTGTGATTCTGTAGGATCAGCACTGGACTGCAAACCATGAGGTCGGCAGTTCAAACCTACCAGCTGTTCATCGGAAACCTTATACTAGGTTGCTATGCATCAGAACCAACTTACAGAACTTAGCAGCTTTATCCAGGGTACACTTATATATCAAATATAAGTAGTAAACACCCTGCGCTCACAGCTATTTACTTTTTAACTACTTTTGTCAGGGTCTGCAGTATTATAAAAGATAACAAATTCTGGACAACTAAA
>NW_006408787.1:2359662-2360512 GCF_000296735.1 Chrysochloris asiatica | reverse complement strand
GTAGGGTCCTGCTTGCTGCTCTTCTCCCTTGATGGTCCTGGTAACAATTATTCACTATTGTATCACAAGAGACCTATCTGCATTTCCTTTCATCAGCCCCTCCTAGACAGATTGGATACTACTCAGTGGAGATCCTACCTTCCTCCATTCCCTCTGGATCTAGATTCCCTCTTGAAAGCTTGTAAGCCAGTCACTTCTTGCCTTTGTGCAACCCCCCCACACACACACACACACTTTGGGTAGCCAATGCTAATGACAACTTCTATCACACAAAACTGATGTGAACTCCTAGTCAATAGTATGCAGAATAACTTCTGCATGTAGAAGATCTTCTGCCATATCCATTATTAAGTCAAATTTCAAATGAACATCTTTAACCTCTAGAATTTTTTTTTTCATTATTTTTATTATTTTGGTAATTCA
Organism: Chrysochloris asiatica; assembly: GCF_000296735.1. Taxonomy (NCBI): domain Eukaryota; kingdom Metazoa; phylum Chordata; class Mammalia; order Afrosoricida; family Chrysochloridae; genus Chrysochloris; species Chrysochloris asiatica. Next base: position 2,360,089 of record NW_006408787.1, on the reverse strand, counting down.
CACTGCTAAATTGAGCAAAAACACAGCATCTTAATCAAGATTTATTAAAGTACAAACACCATTTTACTTTAAATAGAATTCCTCCAAATTTATTAAGAAATGTTTTGTATTCAGAGCAAAACTATAGTCCTAAATTTAACTGAGATACACTGTCTTACATTTATGAATAAGAACTAATTGTATCAAAGACACAATCGATAGTCTAATATTCTCTATTTTTTGTTCAAAAGAGGCCACTTTTGGCATTGTATGGGCAAGGATCCAATTCAGCTATTGGGAGACAAAAAGCCAATGAGATATTGGTCATACAGTAGTAGAAATTTTGTCTTTCACACAGGATACCTGAATCTAATTCCAGGCAAATCAGTTCTGACCCATAGCAACCCTGTATAGGGTTTCCAAGGAGTGGTTGGTGAGCTTTAACCAC
>NW_006408787.1:2357943-2358897 GCF_000296735.1 Chrysochloris asiatica | reverse complement strand
AAAAAAAAAAAAAAAAAAAAAAAAAAAAGATTCAGACTAAAACAAACTAGGATTAAAGGCTAAAAAATTCACTTTCAAAAATCAGTCAATACAAATGTATGGGCCACCATTTTCCATACTCAATTTTATTCCATCATGCATGGAAATGTTATGAGTTTGAAGCTAACTGAATAGTAGTTAATAGCAACAACAACAGCATAAGAAGTCAAGGCAGCAGTGTATGAGTATATGTTGTTGTTGTAAAGAACCATTGAGTTGGTTCTGACTTATAATGAGTATATGTTGTTGTTGTTGTATAGTACCATTGAGTTAGTTGTGACTCATAGGAACCCTGTATAGGGTTTGCAAGGAATGGCTGGTGAGTTTGAACCACTGACCTTGTGGTTCAACCCAACCTTGAGATCAAGTGCTTATCCTATGACACCACACCAGGACTCCCAATGAGTTTATAACGACTGACAAAGAATTCCTCTGCTGTAGCCTGTGTTTAAGAGTATATTTTTAAGACACAAAGAAGGACCACAGAAAAGTATAGATATGAAGATCAGTAGTTGAAATCAAACCAAATATTTATGTTGAAAGTTGTGTATAAAGGTTGTATTCTTTCACTATACTTTTTCTACATATATATTGAACAAATAATCTAAGAAGCTGGATTATATATATAGAAAAATGTGGCATCAGGATGGGAGGAAGACTCACAAACAACCTGATGTATACAGATGACACAACCTGGTTTCCTAGAAGTAAAGAGAAATTGAATATTTTTGATGACGTTCAAATACTACAGCTTTCAGCATGGATCACACAACAATGTAAAGAAAACAAAATACTCACAATTTGACCAATAAATAACAACATAATAAATGGAGAAATGATTGAAGTTGTCAAAATTTTATTTTGCATGCATCACAATAAAAGCTTATGGAAGCAGCAGTCAAGAAATCAAATGTC
>NW_006408787.1:2353702-2356818 GCF_000296735.1 Chrysochloris asiatica | reverse complement strand
ACCCCTAGCGCCCCTGTATATTGTTTCTGAGGAGTGATTGGTGAGCTTGAATTGCCAACCTTGCTGTTGAAATCGACTTTACAATACAACGCATTAACCTACCAAGCAAGTCATGATATTTTCATTAGCTTCATATGAATGTGAAAACTGGACAACACTTTCAAGAGGTCTTGTGCAGCAGATTTGCCTAATCAAATACATCATTTGATTTCTTGGCTGCTGCTTCCATGAGTATTGATTATAGGTTCAAGTAATATGAAGACTTTGACAACTTTGATCCTCACAGACAAACCCCTTTGAATAATCAGTAAGTACAGATAAACATATTTCTGGTATTCTCTGCTATTAGTGAAGAAACATCTGACGTATGCAATAATAGCTGTAGCTAGCTCCAGGTCCTTTTCTGAATCTGTCTTGATTTTCTGGCATTTCCATGTTGACTTATTGTTGCAGCTGTTTTTGAATTATATTCAACAAAATTTTACTAGCATATTATATTAATGATATCTTTAGATGATTTCCACATTCTGTTGGGTCACCTCTCTTTGGAATAGGCACATATATGGATGTCTTCTAATCAGTTAGCCAGGGTACTTCGTCCAAATTTCTTGGCAAAAATGAGTGAATGCCTCCAATGCTGCATTAGTTTGTTAAAAGATTTCAATTGCTAGTCCATCAATTACTGGATCTTTGTTTTTTGAAAGTTGGACTTCTCTCTTTAGTACCATCAGTTCTTGATTATATGTCACCTCTTTCATTGTACCATTTCATTCTTGTACAGTGCATCTGTTTATATCTTCCACATTCTTTTGATTCTTTCTTCATGATTTACTATTTTGTCCATGGATTCCTTCAATATTGCAATCAAAGTTTGCATTTTTCTTTTAGCTTGAGAATTGATGAATGTGTTCTTTCCTTTTTGTGTTGTAACTCTATGCTTTTGAGTATTTCATTATAACACTACACTTTGCCTTTTCAAGCTGCCCTTTGAAATTTTCTATTTATCTCCTTTACTTCCTCATTTCATTAGCACCTCTATGCTCAAGAGCAAATTTCAGCATTCATTCTGATATCCATTTTGGTCTTTTCTTTCTTCCTTGTCTTCTTAACAACAATTTGCTTTCCTCCTGTATGATATTTTTTATGTCATCCCACAACTCTTAGATCATTAGTGTCTAATGCATCAAATCTGTTCTTGAGATAATCTTTGAATTCATGTGGGATATGTTCCAGTTCATACTTTGGCTCTCATGACTAGTTTTAATTTTCTTCAGCTTCAACCTGAACTTTCATATGAACAATTGATGATCTGTTCCACAGTCTGCCTTGCTTTGACTGATGATATGGACTTTTTTACACAATCTCTTCCCAGGGATGAAGTCAATTTGATTCTTGTGTATTATTTCTGGTAAGGCCCATGTATAGAATCAACTTTTATGTTGTTTAAAAATAAACAACATATGAATAAATCATTGGCCTTGTAGAATTCTGTCATGAAGTCGCCAGCATCTTTTCTATCACTAAGGTCAGATTTTCCAACTACTTAATCCTTCCTCTTTATTTCCAACATTCACATTCCAATCAATATTTATCATAAGTACATCTTGATTGCATGATTCTCAATTTCAGGCAGAAGAAGTTTGTAGGATTCTTCAGTTTCATTACCAATAGCTTTAATGGTTGTTGCTTAAATTTGAATAATAGTGGCATTAATTGGTCTTCCTAGTAGGGATATGTGTGTTATCTTTAACATACAGTATATTTCAAGATACATCCTGAAATGTTATTTTTGATGATGAAAGAAAAGACATTCCTGTTGAATTTTTTGTATTCTTCATAGTAAACCATATGATTGTCAGATTCAAAATGGCAAATACCAGTTATTTTCTTCACACCTGTTAGGTGCAGTAGAATTAATTCTGACTCATAGCAACCTTATTCACAACAGAATGAAACACTGACCAATCCTGTGTGATGGATCATAATTTTGAGCCAGACATTTTTCCAACCCATCTCATTTGTGGTCTCCCTCTTTTTCGCTTACCTTCACTTTACTTAGCATAATATCCTTCTCCAGGGATGATCCCTTCTGACAACATGTCTGAAATATGAGAAATGAAGTCTTGCCATTCTGGCTTCCAAGATGCATTATAGTTGCCCTTCTCCCAAAACATTTTCACGTGTTCTGTTAGCAGACCATGGTACTTTTCATTTTCTTCTCCAATACCATTATTTAAATGTATCGATTCTTCTATGGTCTTCCTTATTCAATGTCCAACTTTCACAAGCTTATGAGTCTATTCCTCAAGCTGAGCTCTTTGCTCTTGATTACTTTAAATAGGTGCTGTGCAGTAGATACGTCCAATGCAATACATCATTTTATTTCTTGACTTTTGCTTCCATGAGTGTTGATGATGGAGTCTAGCAAAATTACATCTTTGGCAACCTCTATCTCACTAATGCCTAGTGAACAATAATATCAATCTTTTTCATTCTATTTAATTTTTGACATGTTCTAATTATCCAATATTCATACTTACACATTCCATGCTCTGATTGTTAATGGATGTTTTCAACTGTTTATCCTCATTTTGAGTTGTGCCCCATCAGCAAATGAAAATCTCAAAAGCTTTACTCTATTTACTTCATCACAGTAAACTCCCCTTTGAGGAGGCAAGTTTCTCTACTCACATTTTGAGTGCATACCAACCTGAGGGACACATATCCTAGCACTACATCTGAAAATGTTCTGTTGCCATTCATAATGTTTTTCATTATCTGGCAATATATCTGACAATGTTCTGCTGCTATTTCTAAGGTTTTCTGTGGCTACACATTCAGAAGTATTCTTCCCCTCCTTCTCTCTATTCTGTCTTAGTGTTGACGCTCAACTGAAATCTGTCCTCCATCGGTGATCCTGCTGGTATTTAAAATACTGGTGTCATAATTTTCAATATCACAGCAACACAGAAGCCATCACAATACTACAAGCTGACAGAGAGAAATATTACAATAATGTTATTGTTCTTGCTGTTAGGTGCTGTAGAGTCAGTTCTAAATCATAGCAACCTTATGAATAACTTTATGCACAACTGCCAGTTCTGAGCCATCCTCAT
>NW_006408787.1:2346215-2353578 GCF_000296735.1 Chrysochloris asiatica | reverse complement strand
TGATGTCCTTCTCTAGGGACTGGTCCCTCATGACAACATGCCCAAAGTAAGAGAGATGAAGTCATGCCATCCTCAAATCTAAGGAGCACTTTGGTTCTACTTCTTCCAAGACAGATTTGTTTGTTTTTCTGGCAGTCTATATACTTCAATATTCTTCAATTGACACCATAATCAATGCCTTGATTCTTCAATATTCTTCCTTATCCATTGCCCATTCATTGAAGTAATTGAAATTTACCTCATGCATGTGAGGTTTGGGTTAGGTGCACCTGAGTTCTCAAACTGATGTCTTTAATTTTTTAACTATTCAATGAGGTTTTCTGCAGCACATTCACCTAATGTATTACATTGTATGATTTTTTTAAGCTTTTTATTGAAAGATCATCAATATCACATTCAACATATCATATACTTTGCTTCATTCTATGGTTGCAGTCTCCTCCATGCACCAACGGTTAACAGCATTTACTTCTATTCACTCCAACCACTGCATTCTTTCCTCTTTCTCCTGTGACCCCCATCTTTCCTATACCAACCTCCCTCTGGTTGTATATTGCCTGCAGCGTCATCCATGTAAATGCATGTCTACCCTCTGGTGCATGTTTTTTAAAAACACACACGCACAGGGATATATAATCATTTAAACAACCAGAGTGAATATTCTGGAAGCTAGTCTCCTGGCCACGTGCACATAGCCCTTCTCTTTACATGAGTCTAAAGCCCTCAGCTGCTCAATTTCTTCATCTCTGACTCCATCTCTGGTGTTGCTGCTTTCTGATCAGGGTTCAACATCTGCTCATGCTGTTCTTTCTTGATGGTCCTAGGATCTTCTACTCCTGGAATGTAAGATTAACTGCTCCCCATTTTTGTACCACAACCTCTAACAATTGCAATTGTTACTACTGTAGAGATAGACATGATGGCATGAAGAAATTGAGCAGCTGAGGGCTCTAGACTCATGGTTCCTGGCTGACATCAGATAATACTAAAATGTATTTGCTTGTGCTTTGTTAATTATGCAAATGGATTTGACGATATGAATCATAATAAACTATGGTTAACATTGTAAAGAAGGAGCACAACTTAAGTGTGCTCTTGAAGATCCAGTAAAAGACAGAGTCTGTTGTTTAAATAGAACAAAGGAATCCTAATTATTTCAAACCAGAAAAGGTGTGGTGAGCTTGTATCATTTCTCCATAATTTATTGACTTTTATGCAGAATTATATGAAGAAGAATGTCGCATGAAGTTTGAAGAAAGATTTAGTAACAACAGGTAATATGTAGATAACACACAATTGCTTGCTGGAAGAGAATAACACTTGAAATACTCAAGACTATATCATTCAGTATGCTATATACATTGCATCTCAATGTAAAAAAATGAAAATCCTAACAGGCCCAATAAATAACATCATAATAAATGGAGAAAAAATTGAAGTTATCAAAGAATTTGATCTCTTTATAATCACAATCAATGCTCATGGAAATAGCAGTCCAGAAACCAAACAATCTGACCATGTTCCACAGATTCCTGTCAACCTTGAAAGGAGAGAAAGAAAAGAAAAGCCCAGTTGGTTTGAAGTGTAGTGAGACTTGGAGTCTCCTGAGCCCTTGGACAAAGACCTCACCCCAGAGGGCTAGAGTTGAGAGTGAATCGTCCAGCTAATATGAAGAAAGGAAAGATACACAAGAACACTCAAACTTGCATATAGTACCCATTTGACCTAGGTTTAATGGCTTGATGATCAGAATCTGACTAGAGGAATATTAAAAAATTTAACAAAGGAAGCAAGTGTAAATTGCTACAATTTGATTAACTTCACCTATATTTATGGATGTAGTAACTCAAAATACCAACCAAGAGGAAAAGACTCTTCACATCAAGGATGAAACCTATCCCCTCTGTACACAGGGTTGATAGAGACAGACAACTTAGACATTGGATTCCTAAAATGAAGTGGGGGAGGGCCTAAAAAGGCATAAAGTGGCTGGCTTACAAGTATTCAAGTGGGAGTATAGTTTCAGAGTATGCGGGGGAAGGAAGAATCCCCACTGAATGGGTCAGGTGAAAGGAGATGGGGATGGGGTTCATTGGTTCAATAGTGATAGTTATCATACCTTTTCTTGGCATGTAGAAGTTAGTGCTTCCATTGTTTCATCAGTTAGTTAAAATTTTCAATTTGTATTTTGTCAATCCTGCAACTTTGTTTTTTACCAGTGCCTTTAGTACTGCATGGATTTCTTCTTCCTTCCATATAATTGGTTCTTCATTATGTGGTGTCTCTGGAAATGATTGAACTTTGACCATTTATTTTTGGTCTAGTGACTGTGTATTCATTTTGACATTTTTTTTTTTTTTTATCCTCTTCACTCAATATTTCTACCATAGAATACATCACTATTGCCCAAGTCAAGGCTTGATATTTTTCTTTAATTCTTTCAGCTTGAAGAATGCTGAGCATGTTCTTCCCTTTGTTGTTGTTGTTAAGTGCCATCGAGTCAGTTCCGACCCATAGCGACCCTGTACAGGGTTTCCGAGGGTGTAAATCTTTACGGGAGTAGAAAGCCTCATCTTTCTACCGAGGAGCAGCTGGTAGTTTTGAACCGCTGACCTTAGGGTTCGCAGCCCGATTCGTAACCACTATGCTACCAGAGCTTCCCTTTGGCTTTTCTAATTCCTGGCCTTTGCACATTTCATTACAATATTTGGCTTTGTCTTCTCAAGCTTCCCTTTGAATTCTTCTGTTCAACTCTTTTACTTCATCATTTCTTGCAATCGCTTTACCTTCTGTTTCAGTCTCTTCTGACATCCATATTAGTCTTTTCTTTTTATCCTATTTTTTTAGTTATCTTTTGCTTTCTTCCTGTATGATGTTCTTGATGTATGCTACAACACTTGTGGTCTTCTGTTATTAGTGTCTAATGCATCAAGTCTTTTCTTAAGATAGTCTCTAAATTTAGGTGGGGTATACTCAAGGCCATTGTGTTTTCAATAGCCTCATATGGATGTGAAAGCTGGACAGTGAATAAAGAGGATCGTAGAACAATTGATGCCTTTGAGTTGTGGTGTTGGAGGAGAATACTGAGGGTGCCATGGACTGCCAAAAGAACCAATAGATCTGTTTTGGAAGAAGTGCAGCCAGAGTGCTCCTTGGAGGCCAGGATGGCTAAGCTTCGTCTCTCCTACTTTGGACATGTAGTCCGGAGGAAACAATCGTTGGAGAAGGATGTCATGCTGGGTAGGGTGGAGGGTCAGAGAAAAAGAGGAAGACCCCCAACGAGATGGATCGGCCAGGTGGCATCATTGATGGACTCGGGGGTGGCAGCAGTGGTGAGGTTGGCCCAGGATCGAACATTGTTTCGTTCTGCTGTGCATGGAGTTGCTATGAGTCGGTTCTGACTCGATGGCACCTGACAACAACAACAACAACATACTCAAGGTCATATTTTGGCTCTTCTTCACCTGTTTTAATTTTCTTCAGCTTTAACCTGAACTTGTATATGAGAAATTAATCATCTGTTCCATATTCAGTCCCTGGCTTTAATTTTGGCTGGTGATATTGAGTTTCTCCATAGTCTCTTCTTATATATGTATTCAATTTGATTCCTGTGTATTCCATTTGGTAAGGTTCCAGATATGCTATTCTTCTGATAGATAAATGTAACTCAAGGACTCTAAGGACATGTGGACTTCTCTCTTTCTCTGGTGGTCACTTTTGTATTATGGTCTAAATTCTCTCTCAGTTTCTCCTGGCATTTTTACAATTTCCTCTCACATGCATTTCTCTTACTAAAAAAATGAACTCTTTTTTCCTTTATCACCTATTGTAGTCTCTCATATGTTCAATAATTCTATTTTGTTATGTGCATTTTTCCTACAACATATGTTAAATGTAATTTCATTTGATACATCAAAAATATTTTACTTTAACATTGCATTGAAATTCAGAATTATTGCATATAGGTTAAAGTGGAAAAACAGAGTAATAAAGCATGGATTTAATATGGCAAATAGTCATTACAGGTAAAAAGAACAAATTCAAATTTTCTTTTGCAAACAACAACCACATACCAAAAATTGTCTATATTACTTCCATGTTGCTGTTGTTAAGTGTTGTCAAGTCAGTTCCGACTCATTGCCATCCTGTATAGGTTTCCAAAGAGCGGCTGGTGAGGTTCAACTGCAGACCTTGTGGTTCAAACCAACCTTGCAGTCCAGCACATTAACCTTCAGTGCCACACCAGGACTCCATATTACTTTCATTGTTGTTGTTTCATGCCATCGAGTCATGAAACCCTCTGAATAAGGTTTCCATTGTTGTTGTTGTTAAGTGCCATTGAGTCGGTTCCGACCCATAGCGACCCTGTACAGGGTTTCCGAGGAGAATAAATTGCCTAACTCCTCAGAAGAAAAAAATTAAGCAGTGAAAATATGTTATGACTCTTCATCTTTTAGGCAGCTTGTCACAGTATACCTTTAAGTGTTTTTAATTTCTTGTTGTTGTTGTCAAGTGCCATCAAGTCGGTTCAGACCCATAGCGACCGTGTATAGGGTTTCCAAGGAGCAGCTGGTGAACTTGAACTACCAACCTTGCAGTTTAAATGGTTTTGCAGTCTGGTGCATTAACCCACAGTGCCACACCAGGACTCCTTGTTGTTTGTTGTTTTTAAGTGCCGCCGTTGAGTTGATTATGACCCATAGCGACCCTATTACTTTTTAGAGTCAATTAAATATTGTATCTTTCCCCATCTCCAGTTTCATGTTTTCTCCTTCTCATGACTCAAAAGTCTTTGCTTCCTTCAGCATTTTTCTTATAACCCATCATGCTCAGTTTACTTGTGCTCACTTGAAAATGCATATGCCTTATATTCATTGAGTTACAAAACTTTAAATTTCAAAATGTATGTGTCATCTTACATATTTTTGTTTTTGCAGAGATCCTTCCACAACATCCCTGGAAAGTTGTAAACCAATTTCTGCTTGAACTTTTTAAGAATAGTGTTTCATTTTTCTAGGACAGAAAAATTCATCAGTGAAAACATGGGAATTTCCTACTAATTAATCCCTATTGTGGAATATTTGTGTGGCACTGTAGGATAAGCACTGGACCACAGGGTCCTTTTGAACCACAAGGTAGTGGTTCAAATCTACGAGTAGCTCCTGGGAAACCCTATACAGGATCTCTATGAGTTGCAACCAACTTCATGGCAGTTAACAACAATAACAACAATCTCTTTTGTTCTTTGCAAATCTTGATTTCTAGATTTTTTATGTATATACTAGAGGACATAAAATTTTCACCAGAATTTCAAAGACAGAATGAGAACAAAGGTAGTATAGGAGTTTCATACCAAGGAAGTATTTGGGGACTAGGTTGAATGACATGGTAAGATGTCAAATTCTGAATACATTTTTACAATACAACAAAATTTAATTGGAATCAATAAAAATAGAATAGAAACCCACAAAATACAAAAAAAAAAAAAAAAAGAATTTGTGCAGAAGGGACTTGAATAAAAAACAAAGATAGTGTAAGTGCTTCCTTATATAAATATTTCCTTAAATACATTTTACAGTATTTCTAGTAGCATCCGATTATATGACATTAATATCAGTAAGTCAAAAACTTTGTCTTTCTTTAAATAAATACCTGAGAACATTATAAACTAAAATATTAATTAATATAAATCAGGACATGGACTTCTGTTTGCAGTGTTTACTGGCTTATACACATAGTTTAAATTTGTTCCTGAGGCACAGCAGACATATAAAAAATATTTCCCAAGCAAACTTGTTGAAAGAAACATTTAGGTTACATCTCAAAATGTAAATAGAATAGTTACTGAAATCATTATTTTCAGAGATTTTGAGGACATGTCTCACATATTTTTAAAAATTACTAATAAAATTATGTTTGTCATGAAAAATGTAGGATAAAAAGTTAAGTTAACGTAGTGGTTACGAATTGGGCTGCGAACTGCAAGGTCAGCAGTTCGAAACTACCAGCTGCTCCACATGAGAAAGAGGAGGCTTTCTGTTCCAGTAAAGATTTACAGCTTCGGAAACCCTGTACAGGGTCACTATGAATTGGAACTGACTCGACGGCACTTAAAAACAACAACAACCATGAGATATTTGAGGCCCTGGTGTGCTCCTGTAGTATAAACACAGGACTACTAACCAAAAGCATGACAGTTTAAGCCACCAATCACTCCTCAGTAATCCTATACAAAGTCATTTTGAGTAGGAATTGACTTGATGTTACTTAACAACAGCAATATATTATCTCAAGAGCAATTACCAAAAATACTTGCAATCCATTTACATATACTACACCAAGATGCATGGGAAATCCCTTTTTGGCTTCTCGGGCTCCCACTCCTATAGCCCCATCACTGTGGAGTCGGACTTCAGCAACCCGTTGTATGAAGCTGGGGATACAGGGGAGTATGAAATTTCCATCTAAATCCCAAGACAGAGGATGCAGGACCCAGGACACCCTTCCCTTCCTCATTCTAAGCAGAAGGAGAATAAGACCTAGTCTCTGGCTCCCCTCCCCTGTTGTGTAAATAGTCTACCAGTCCCACAAGGAGGCTCTGATGGCCCTGAGAGACCTTACAGTAAATAAAACAGCATCCTGCCGCCAAAAAAAAAAAAAAAAAGGTCTTGTACAGCAGATTTGCGTAATGCAAAATGTCATTTGATCTCTTGACTGATGCTTCCATGAGAAACTTACCCATCCCCATTCTACGTAACAGAAGGAGAATCACAATTAGTTATGGGTGTAATGTTGACTATTATGCAGGACCTTTTACATTATATTTTATAACTGAATATGTAAATATCACCTTAATAAAGGCCACAAAAATAAACCTATTTCTAGGAGCCTATGATAATCTGATAATACTGGAAACATATGCTGTAAACTTTATAATTAAGACATTAATTTTAACTGTAAGTTTCTTATGGGTCTGAGCATCATAACAATGAATTCAATATGATCAACTCATACATCTTCTATAAAAACATTTCCTCCCTCTTATTGTAGTATTATGCATATTATATGTATCTATTTTAATCCAAGGTACATTGAAGGAATTGACAAAGTACAAGGCACCAGGAATTGATGGAATAAAAATTGAAATCTTTCAAGAAAGTGAGGTGGCACAGGAGGCACTCACTCATCTCTGACATAAAAAATTGGAAGACAACTATCTGGCCGACTGATTGGAAGAGATCCATATTTGTGCCCATTCCAAAGAGAGCTGACCCAATGGAATGCGGAAATCATTGGACAATCTCTTTGATATCCCATGCGAGCAAAGTTTTGCTAAAGGAAATACAGAAATGGTTACAATTAT
>NW_006408787.1:2342228-2345400 GCF_000296735.1 Chrysochloris asiatica | reverse complement strand
GTATTGATGCATTTGAGTTATGATGTTGGAGCAGAATATTGAAAGTGCCATGGGCTGCCAAAAGAACCAATAGATCAGTTTTGGAAGAAGTGCACCCAGAGTGCTCCTTGGAGGCCAAGATGGCTAAACTTCGTCTCTCATACTTGGGACATATTGTCAGGAGGGACCAGTCACTGGAGAAGGATATCAAGTGTGGTAAGTTCGAGGGTCAGAGAAAAAGAGGAAAATCTCCAACGAGATGGATTGGCCAAGTGGCAGCATAGATGAACTCAAGCGTGGCAACAATAGTGAGGTTGGCCCATGATCAGGCAGTGTTTTGTTCTGCTGTGCATAAGGTTGCTATGGGTCAGTAGCAATTCGATGGCACCTAACAACAACAATAATTTGAATCTATTATAATCTCAAGCATTCCTCTACAATTATAGAAATATGTTTGACAAAAGAGTTATATTGGTAGAGTAAAACGTAGAGCTTTAAATCATCTTATTCCTAGAATTTTAGGAGTATAATTAAAAAATTTTCATACTACCATATACACCATATCCTAGTAAAGTTAGCTAAATAAGCTATCAGGCCCATATCTCAAAAACTTTGGTTTGTATCCTTCCTGTACTAATAAACCCAAAATTTTCTCTACTATTTTCCTTACCCTTATTTCAAGAACAATAGCTACTATATTTAGTTCTAATTGATTAATAGCCTGGATAGGCCTAGAATTTAATATAATTACTATTTTTTCCTTAATTATTTCACAACATAAGCCACGCTCAATTGAAGCAGCTACAAAACATTTCCTCATGCAAGCAATAGCCTCCATAATTCTTGTGATTAATTTTATATATTTAGGGCAATGATCAATTATAAAAATAATTACATCAATATCCTTTTGCCTTGCATTTATAGCCCTAATCATAAAACTCGGTATAGCCCACTTCACTTCTGAATTCCAGAAGTTACCCCAGTCTCACACCTTCAGCATAAATCTTATTTACCTGACCAAAATATGATTTGACAAGTTTAAACTTTTCTCTATTTACCATGGTGCCATTTGTTGCTCTACTGTTGAAGAATTATTTTTTCTTTAAACTGACTTGCAACCCATACTGAAGACTTTGGTCTTTGATCTTCATCAGTAAATTCTCTTTGCTGTCATCAAGTAAGATTATATCATCTACATATCACAGTATTCCTCTAATCCTGGTGCTATGTTGTTCTTCACATAATCCGGTTTCTCAAATTATTTCTCAGCATACAGATTGAATAAATATGGTGAAAAAATACAACTCTGGTGCACATCTTTCTTAATTTCAAAACATTCCCTGTTTTCTGTTGGAATGACTGCTTCTAAGGCTATGTACAAGTACCTCATGACAAAAATATGTTCCAAAGAGTGGTCCAAAATATTCATTCATGACCAAAAAGTGTTCCAAAATATTCATTCTCAGCAATATTATCCAGAGCTTGTCATGATCGCCACAGCTGAAAACTTTTACAAAGTCAATAAATCACAAGTAAACATCTTTCTGGTATTCTCTGCTTTCAGAAAAGATCTGTCTAAAGTCAATACTGATATCCGTCATTCAACATCCTCATTTGCATGGTTTGAACCTCTGGCAGCTCCCTGTCAATGTACTGTTGCAATCATTTTTAAAAGACCTTTGACTAAATTTTACGAGCACGTGATATAAATGAAAACTGTCTGTTGGTTTCCACATTACATTGGGTCACCTCTCCAACAATGAATTATTTATCTATATATAAATAAGAAACATGCATACACCTAAAAATATTTAGAATTGAATTCACATGTGTCAATATACTTTTTACGATTTAAAAATTGCAATGGGCCATATCATTCATCATCCTATATTTATAAGAGATGATAATTTAGACCAGGAAAAGGTAGTAAAAAGTAATAGTGAAACTTACTGAAAAATATGAGGACCAAAACAACAACAACAAAAAAAGCCTCGGATGCATTTAACACTAATTGACATTTTGATAGTGTAAGTGTGGTGGTTATGGAGTCGGTTCTAACTCATAACGACCCTGTACAGGGTTTCTGAGGCTGTAAATCTTTATGGGAGCAGAAAGCCTCATCTTTCTCCCATGGAACAGCTGGTAGTTTTGAACTGCTGACCTTAAGGTTCCCAGCCCAATACATAACCAGTACTCTACCAGAGCCCCTTAGTGTTAAGTGTAGAGGTCAAGAATTAAATTGGCCATAAACTAGCCTAAGTGTTCTTATTTCTAGCACATTTCACTAAGTTTTGGGGAGGTGTTATTGAGGGACAAAGAGTTTATGGAGAATGATTGAAAAAGCAAGAATAACTTTGTACTGAAAACTATATGAAATCTGTACTACTTCTTTAGTTAAATAAGTAAGTCAATTTTTATTTTATAGTAATTCCTTTTAGAAAAAAGATTAAATTAATACATCACAACAGATATTTCCCTTCTGCATGATTTTTTCCTGCCAAGAAAGCAAATACTACCATTTTCAAATTGTATTCAGTATGACAAATTAAATTTCTGCTCTTGATAAAATGTGGCTCAAGGCCCATCACGTATTCAAAACCTAGATTAATATTGTCTGGTAACAAGCAGACCAGCCTGGAATAGTTATAGGAACAGAAGATACTTCTTGAAAGAAAGACCAACAGGAAAATCCCAAACAAAAATGGTAGTCTGATTGGCTAGTTCAAAAACAAGCACGTTGTTCCCAGGGGAGCCATCAAGGCAAGCAATCAAGTCCCTTCAAGACAAATCCCCTTCCAAGACTGAAATTCAAAGGGAGCACATGAGCAGGCATGTAAGCTTGCTGGTAACCACATTGATTTTCTGTTGAGTGGAAGAGGGGGAAAGGCAGCAATGAAGATGTGGGCAGAGTTTGACCATATTCCACAGACTCCCGTCAGCCTGGAGCTGAGAGAGAGAAGAATAGGGGTTGGTTGGTCTGAAGTGTGGTGAGACCTGTGGACTCCTGATCCCATGGACAAGAACATAGCCCCATAGCCACAGAGGGCTAGAATTAAGAGCGAAGACTCCTGCTGATGTGAAGTGAGGGAAGATGCACAAGAACACCCAAACTTGTAGATACTACGCATTTGACCTGGCTTTGAACACTTGTTGATCAGAAAGAACTAGACCAGAGGAAGACAACAGGAAAAAA
>NW_006408787.1:2331689-2342128 GCF_000296735.1 Chrysochloris asiatica | reverse complement strand
TTTTTTTTTTTTTTTAAATAAAGAAAACAAGTGTAAATGCTGCAATTTGATGAACTTTATCTATACATATGGATGTAGTGGCTTAAAATATACCAGCTGAGAGGGAAGGAGCCCTCATATCCAAAATCAATCCTAACCACTTTGTATACAGGGTTCATAGGGATGGGCAACTTAGACATATGGTACTTAATATGGGAGGGGTTATAAAGGCATGAAAGGACTGGCTTACAAGTTTTAAAGAGGTAGTTTAGTTTTAGAGTGTGTGTGTGGTGGAGGCTAGAATCCTCACTGAATAGTTTCCATCTTGTCTAGATGGGTCTGGTGAAAGGAGATGGGGATAAGATTCTTGTGATTCAACAGTGAATAATTGTTCTCATGACTAATTGCAACTGTCACAACTGTATAGGTAGAAGTTTTGTAACAAAAAGAGGGGAGTAGTTAATCTTACAGTCCAGGAACAGAGAACCCTAGGACCATGAAAGGAGAAGAGCACAAGTAGTATGTGGGACCCTATCCAGAGAAGCAGCAACACCAGAGATGGAGACAGAGATGAGAGCATGAAGAGAGAGAGCAGCTGAGGACTGTAGACTCATGAAAAGAGAAAGGCTGTGTGTTGGCAGTGAGGTGCTGGTGGCCGGGGAGCAGGCTTTCAGAATGTATCCTTTGGTTGTTTAAATGATTATAAATTCCTGAGTGATTTTGTATACATCCCCACCACCCCCCCAAAAAAATCCAGAGGGAATATAAGCAAATACTGTTGAGTGATGATGCATAGAGGAGATTGTAATCATTACAACTAAATAATAAGTACAAAACTGATGTTTCCCCATATAAAATAATCACACAATTCAAAATAAAAAATTAAAAATTTTATGTATTGTCTTGTAAGATCAAATTTTAGGATAGAAAATTATGTAATTTTCCATATTTGTGTGTGCATCTTTAGTAAATAATAATGCAAGAAGACTTAAAAGACAAAACACAAAATGGAAAATTCAAGTCATGTATAGGATGTATGCTATTAGGGAGTATTATTTACATTTTTAGGTTCTGTGGACTCATAGTGACCTTATGAACAATAGAACAAAATCCTATCTGGTCCTGCACCATTCTCACAATCTCTGATAATCTTAAACCCATTGCTGCTGATACTATCCATTCCTTCACATTGGAAGTCTTATTCTTTGTTGTTGACCCTCCACTACATCAATTATGATGTCCTTCTCCAGGAACTGGTACCTCAAAAGTATGAAAGACAAAGTCTCACAGTCCTGGCTTCTAAGGATCATTTTGGCTATATTTCTTCCGATACAGATTTGTTCTTCTGGCACTCTATGGTACTTTTAATATTCTTCTCCAATACTATACCTTAGATGCATCATTTGGAGAGAGATTATTGCCTGTTCTAAGCCATATAAATGGGATATTTGCCTCTCTGCTGAAATTGAATGAGGGAGCTATATTTCCTTTCCAAACTTCTTTGATTTCAATGGAAGTTAAGAATTCAGTTCTATGTGCCACAGATTTGTTTTTGTTGTTAAGTACAGTCGAGTCAATTCTGACTCATTGTGACTCTGTATAGAGTTTCTGAGGAGCAGCTGTTGGGGTTGAACAGCAGACCTTGTGGTTCCTTGTCTAGTGCATATTAACGTGGATCATATACCAAATGGAGAATTTCTAGAAGTATGACATCTTGAAAGAATAATCACATTTAAAATATATAATGTTAATGGATAGAAATGAATCCAATACTAGGCATATTTTCCCTTCTAGTGCTCTTAATGCACTAACTATATATTTCAACAGCCTGTCTTAAGCCACTATCCTAACCACATTACACAGAAAAAAATCATGCCCTTCCTGGCTTTGATGAGCGCTTGGCTACTGTATAAAGCCTACAGGCAACTGTAGAATGGGACTTATTTTAATTGAAGGAGGGAAAACTATTATGGCAAGATGCACAGAAGTTGAGATTTACACAAATGTGGGCAGGTATGCCTCACCTCAAAGCTTGTATAAATTAGATTTTCCATAAATTAAGTTTTCCATAAATTAGGAGATGCTCGGGAGTTAGAATCAACTTAATCAACAACCCCATCATCTATTGAGTTGTTGTTGTTAGGTGCCATTGAGCCATTACCTACTCATAGTGACCTTATGCACAGCAGAATGAAACACTGCCAATCCTGGGCCAACCTCACTACTGTTGCACGCTTGAGTCTATTGATACTGCCACTTGGTCAATCCATCTCACTGGGGGGGTCTTCCTCTTTTTCCCTGACCCTTCACCTTACCAAACATGATATCCTTTTCCAGAAACTGGTCCCTCCTGACAATATGTCCGAAGTATTAAAGATGAAGTTTGGCTGTCTTGGCCTCCAAGGAGCACTCTGGCTGCACTTCTTCCAAAACTGATCTATTGGTTCTTTTGGCAGCCCATGGCACTTTCAATATTCTCCTCCAACACCATAAATCAAAATTATCTATTGAGTGTGAGGAAGAAATAATGGGAAATTGATGTTACAGATAATGATAGAGTGGAACAAACTTATAGCAAAATTGGCAAATATTGTTGACAGTTAATTGAGGTTGTTTAGGTGCCGTAAACTCAGTACTGATTCAAGACAGCTCAATGAATAACAGAATGAAACACTGGCCAGTCCTGCATCATACTCACAATTGTTGCTATGCTTTAGCTGATTGCTGCTGCTACTGTGCCAGTTCATCTCATTGGGGGGTATTCCTCTTTCTCACTGACCCTTTCACTTTGCCAAACATGATGTCCTTCTCCAGGGACTCATCCCTCATGATAATATGTCCAAAGTATGACAGATGATGTCTGACCATCTTGGCCTCTAAGTATCAACCTGGCTGTACTTCTTGCAAAATAGATGTGCTTGTTCTTTTGGCATTCCATGGTACCTTTAATATTCTCCTCCAGCACCATAACTCAAATGCATGAGTTCTTCTACAGTCTTGCTTATTCATTGTCCAACTTTCACATGCATATTCAGATTGGTGATCATTAATTTAGAATGGAGCAAATCTACCAGCTATATTACTTCCTCTAGGTATTCTTTCTTCTTCTAAAGTAAATTTCTCAATGTCACAGAACAACTTTAATGTTAAAATATGGATTCAAATCAAGTTCTGTTAATTATTAACCCATGTGTATAAACACTCTGCTCTAGGATATACACAGATATATCCTAGAGCAGAGCATTTATGTATATAATATACTTAGACACTATAATCCATACACCTTATAATGAAGAGTATTATAAAGATAGCTTCATTTTACATGAATTTTTTTAATGTCTTGACAGACTTCAAACTCTTCATTATTCACTGAGATTTTTCCCTGCATACTTTCCTTTATTTCATTTTAAGTATTGAAAATATCTTTCATAAGAACCAAAAATATGTAATAATATTTTTACTGTTTGGAACTAATTTGTGCTTTTGGACTATGTAAAAATTTGGGCATATTTGAAGTGTTTGAAATAAAAACAAAGACCACAAAATTTGTATATTAATATTAAATGAGTTATGAATTAAAAACAAAATGTAATGGTAGATCAATCAACATCTTCTGTATACTTTTTTTTAAAAGGCCTGTTATACATAGATTTTGAGATTTACTTGTTATATTTTTAACATGCATCCTATAATATCAAAGAAAAGAATCTACTGAGCCGTACTCTGAAGTACATATTTTCTCTTATCCAAAGTTCAACTGCTAACTATGATTTACCAGAAAATACTAAGGTCTCATGAAACATGAATTTGTGAAAATGAGTGGCATAAATATGAAATAGATATCCCTTATACAAAACTTACGCTATTTTGAAGGACATTTTAGGGATCCTTTAACAAGCTGGACTGATAAAAATAGACAGACCATTCAATGGCAGTCTCCAAAAGCAGATGGGAAACTCAATTTAAAAAACAAAAACAAACTATCAATTACAGCTCAATAATAAAGAAATAAGTTGTTTTGTTGTTGCTGCTGTTAAGCGCTGTCAAGTCAGTTCTGACCCATATTGACTCTGTATATAGTAAGGAAGATTGTAGAAGAATTGATGCATTTGAGTTATGGTATTGGAAAGTATTGAAAGTGCCATGGGGTTCCAAAAGAACAAACAGATTTGTGTGAAAGAAGTGCAGCCAGAGTGCTCCTTGGAGGTCAGGATGGTCAAACTTCATCTCTCACACTTGGAACATATTGTGATGAGGGACCAGTCATTGGAAAAAGATATCATGTTTGATAAGGTGGAGGGTCAGAGAAAAACAGGAAGACCTCTAATGAGATGGATTGGCAAAGTGGTGGCATCAATGGGCTTAAGAGTGGCAACAATTGTGAGGTTGTCCCAGGATTGGGCAGTGTTTCGTTCTGTTGTACATATGGTCGTTATAAGTTGGTACCAACTTGATGGCCCCTAACAACAACAAAGTGTCTCCAAGGAGTCGTTGGGGAGTTTGAATCATCAACCATGCAGTTTAAACCAAACTTTCAGTCAAGTGCTTATCCTACAGTGCCACAATTTTAATGCACTGGAAATATTCATGCATGAGCCAGAAAAACTAGCTGTATCCTTTAAAGTAGTTCTCTGCCTTGGCTGAGTGGTTACAATAGAAAACTAACATTCTGTGCCTTTGTAAATTGACATATCAATATCTGGTGTAGAAAAAACTTCAAGGGGAAAAGATCCATAGGAGGAAAGCCAATAAAAATGCTAATTTTACTGTAGTTAATTATAAAGTCATTAAAAATAATCATTTCCTCTTATTTTGATATCTGAATTGTGATCACAGCTTTTTCAAAATCAGTCGTATTAACGTATTATTGATGGTCTGAACTCCAAATTTTAAAAGGCTCAGAAGACAGTTAATAGCTCACATCATATGAATTAGTAGAGCAAATTAAATACAATACTTAATGAAGCATAGAGACTATTAGTGCTATTACCTATAAACACTTGCAGAAAATAAAAAGAATGTTCAGTATGTGTTACTCCAATCCTTCTAGTGGCATATAGTAAGGTCAAATGGAAAGAATGAAGAAATATTGGTATGTTGTGAACAGATGGCAACAGCCTTGAATTTAAAACAGAAAAAAAAAAAACCCAAAAACTTATAAGGAAGGAAATATGAGGAGTTTTACAAAAGTTCATGGAAAAATAGAATTAAAATATACTGGGATTTTTCCATGAACTTTTTGAGCTCCCCATGTATATCTTATATTGTTGTTGTTGTTAAGTGCCGTTGAGTGGGTTCCTACCCATAGAGACCCTTGTATAAGGTTTCCAAGAAGCAGCTGGTGAGCTTGAACCTCTGACCTTGCAGTTCAAATGGCTTTGCAGTCTGGCACATTAACCCAGGACTCCATATCTTATATTAAAGGATTATAAAAAGTGCAAACGTTTAAAAGGTTACCAGAAATACTTACATAATTCAGACCATAAGAAATGCAAATTATACTTATAATACTATTAAGAAGACAAAAAATGAAGGAAAAGTTCAAAATGGAAGACAGAAGAAACACTGAAACTTGCTCTCCAGTGTAGAGATGTCAAAACAAGTGGAAGAAATGAGGAGGCACAAGAGCTGAATACAAATTTTTAAAAATCAGCTTGAGAAGATAAAGCCAAATAGTACAACAAAATTTGCTTAGACCTGAAGTCAGAAAACCAAAAGGGGAGAACACACTCAGCATTTCTCAAGCTGAGTGAACTGAAAAAATAATTCAAGCCTCAACTTTAGTTATTGAAGCATTCTTTGGACAAATTATTGAATAATTCAGAAAGCCAGAGTCACTGTACCAAAAGGAAATGGCTGATGTTCAACCATTTCAAGAGGTACCATATGATCAAGAGCCAATGATACTGAAGGAGAAGTACAAGGTGAATTGAAGGAATTGGCAAAGAACAAGACACCAGGAATTGTTGGGAAAAAAACTTTGAAATCTTTCAAGAAAGTGAGGCAGCACAAGAGACACTCACTCATCTATGCCAAGAAATTTGGAAGACAACTATCTGGCCAACTGATTGGAAGATATCCATATCTGTGCCCCTTATAAAGAAAGGTAAACCAATGCAATGTGGAAATCATCAGAAAATCTCTTTGATATCCCATGCGAGTAAAGTTTTACTTAAGGTAATACAGAAATGGCTGCAACCATACATTGACAGAGAACTTCCAGAGGATCAAGCCAGATTCAGAAGAGGCCATGCAAGGGATATCGTTACTGATGTCTGATGGATCTTGGTTGAAAGCAGAGAATATCAGAAAGATGTTTATCTGTGCTTTATTGACTACGCAAAGGCTTTCGATTGTGTGGATCATGACAAGCTATGGACAACATTGCAAAATCTGAATATTCCAGAACACTTAATTGTACTCATGAGGAATCTGTACCTGGACCAAGAGGAAATTGTTCGAACAGAATATGGGAATACTGAATGTTTTCAAATTAAGAAAGCTGTGCGACAAGGTTGTATTCTTTCACCATACTGATTCAACCTGTATGCTGAGCAAATAATCTGAGATGCTGGATGAAGAAAAACGTGGCATCAGGATTCAAGAAAGACTCATTAACAACCTGCAACATGCAACCTTGCTTGGTGAAAGTGAAGAGGACTTAAAACATTTACTGATGAAGATCAAAGAGCACAGCCTTTAATTGTTTAAAAATTAATGCTTGTTGTAATTTTTCATTTATAATTTTAAACATTTCTTTAATATGGGTATTTTATTTATTCTGCTTATGTTATTAGATTTCCAAACAATAATACATTTTTATTAGTCTGTATACACAAAAATATAATTTTAGTTGAAAATTTTGAATTTTAATAAGCAGTATCATTTTTATTTTATCTTGTAGTTTTAAAACATTAAATTGAATGAGCTTAGAGTACCTAGTTATTAATAAGACATCTTACATTTCTATCATTGAGTTTTTAAGGAACTTTCCTCTCTGTCTTTCCTTTGTTTCATTTTTTTAATAAAGTGGCTAATATATGACCTTGTTTTTCCTTGACTGTCAGGTATAATGGCAAATTAGGATTTCCACTGGGATGC
Source organism: Chrysochloris asiatica (assembly GCF_000296735.1). NCBI lineage: Eukaryota > Metazoa > Chordata > Mammalia > Afrosoricida > Chrysochloridae > Chrysochloris > Chrysochloris asiatica. The sequence goes on along the minus strand of NW_006408787.1, from coordinate 2,335,048 downwards.
AATGACTGACATCTTCAAAAAAGAAAAAAGAATTACCAATGATGTGTCTTTAGAAGTTTCAGAATTCAAGTTCATTCTAGATAAGCTTGGATGCTTATCTGAAGCTTATTCAAACCTTCTGAATCAGTAAAATTGAGCTGTAAATGTCAAAAAGCAGACTTTCTCAAGAGATTTAGTACACTTCAACTTCTGTTCCAAACCAGGAATACCAAGAGGATAATTTCCCTTGCAATGTCACTGTAGCCTTTTTAATGCCTTAAATCATATGGTGGGAAAGGGAAATAAAAGGAGAAAAAAAAATGCAGGTCTAAATTGCTTGAGTGATGCTGTAGGATAAGTTCTGGCTGGGAACCACTAGGTTGGTGGTTCAAACCCACTAGCTGCTCCTCAGAAACACTATACAGGGTGGCTATGGGTTGGAAACATCTTCAAGGCTCTTAGCAACATCAGCAACAAATTCATTTACTTTTTAGTTTTTTAAATTTGGTCTAAGAAATGTAAATAGGAAAATATTGAAAAAGAAAATCTATTCTTAATTGAATAGATAAATCTGAATTATGCCTGAATTTAGTTAGCACATTCATTAAGCATATGGAATTATTAGTCTATATAATTAATGTATTTTCAAGATCTACAAATGAATCTGCTTATAAAACTGCACCCTTAGAAATTGTTCTCTCTTAGTTGATATTAACCAAAACTAGAAAGAATGTTTTATGCCTATGTACCTTCAAGCCTCATGTAAAGAAGCAATGATATAAGTTCATGAACAAGGTTAAAAACAGAGCAAAGCAAAACTCATGGCTATCAAGTTGATCCAACCCATAAAAAACCTTTAAAACAAGACAGAACAGTCACCAAGGAGTTTCCAAGACTGTGATCTTTGCGAAAGAAGATTGTCACATATATCTTCCATGGAGTGGATGGTGACTTCATATTTTTGACATTTTCATTAGCAGCCAATCTCATAACCACTGTGTCATCAAGGCTCCATAGAATCAAGGTCAAATCTCTATAATCTTAGTCCATATGTGTGTAAATAATCTCAGTTTCTACATATGTATGTTTCAAATATTGTTAGTTAAGTAAAATTCTTAGCCTGGTGTCTGACAGTATTATAATACATCAATTAAACACATACATTAATATTCAGCAAACCTGAACATAATGGATTTGAGCATCAAGGTTGTCACTTATTTCCTTTCTAATATGGGCATAGTCACATGGCCTTAGATTTCTAATTTATAAATGTACGTGGTTGGTTGGATGGTTATGTGCCATGGAATTGTTTCTGATTCATAGCGACCCTGTTTAGGGTTTCCAAGCATGTAAATTTTTATGTGAACAGAAAGCATTATCTTTCACCCATGGAACAGCTGGTAGTATCTAACTGCTGCCCTTCAGATTAACATCCCAATTTGTACTATACAACCAGAGCTCCTTATAAATGTGTTCAATGAGTCAAAAACTCATTAGTGTTAGAATTGGTGTCATTCTTTCTTGTTGTTGTTAGATGTCATCGATTAAATTTAAATAAGTTGGTTCCGAATTATGGCAACACCATGCACAAAACAAAACAAAAAACTGCCCAGTTCTGTGCCATCCTCACAATTGTTGCTATGTTTAAGTTTATTGCTGCTGTCAGAATGCCAATCCATCTTTTTCTGGGTTCTTTCTGTTTTTTGCTGACACTCCATTTTACAAAGTTTAATGTCCTTTCCAAGGACTAACCCTCCTAATAATCTGTCTGAAATATGAGCAATGAAGTCCCAAGAGCCTTGCCACCAAGGAGCATTCTGGCTGTACCACTTCAAAAACATATTTGTTCTTCTGGCAGTCCATGATACTTTCAATATTTTTCTCCAACACCATAACTCAAATGCATCAATTCTTCTAAGGTAATCCTTATTCATTGACCAATTTTCACATGCATATGCTGCTGTTAAAGGCTGTTGAGATGGCTCCAGCCCATAACAACCTTGTATAGGATTTCTGAGGAGCAGCTGGTGAGCTTGAACTACTGACCCTGCAGTTCAAACCAACTTTGCAATCTAGCGCATTGACCCACAGCACCACACCAGGACATGCATATGTTGTTGTTGTTAGGTGCCATCGAGTCAGTATCTACTCATAGCAACCCTATGTACAACAGAACTAAACACTGCCTGGTCCTGGGTCAACTTCACAATTGTTGCCACACTTGAGCACATTGATGCTGCCACTTTGCCAATCCTTCTCACTGGGGGTCTTCCAGTTTTTCTTTGACCCTCAACCTTACCAAACATGATATCTTTCTCCAGTGACTGGTCCCTCCTGACACTATACCGAAAGTTTGAAAGATGAAGTTTGGCCATCGTGGCTTCCAAGGAGCACTCTGTACTTCTTCCAACACCCATATATTTGTTCTTTTGGCAGCCCATGGTACTTTCAATATTCTCCTCCAACACCATAATTTAAATGCATCAATTCTTGCAAGGTCTTCTTTATTCACTGTCCAACTTTTGCATGCACATGAGGTTTTTGATACCATGGCTTAGGTCAGGCACATCTCGGTCCTCAAACTTACATCTTTGATCTTCAACACTTTAAGAAAGGTCTTGTGTAGCAGATTTGCCTAATGAAATAAGTCCTCTGATTTCCTGACTGCTGCTTCCATGAGTGTTGGTGGTTGATCTTAGCAAAATTAAGTCTTTGACAAATTCAATCTTTTATCCATTTATGTGGATATTGTTTATTGGTCCAGGGGTGAGGACTCTCTTTACTTTACTTTGAGATGCAATTGATCATCATCACTAAATATTTTAAGTCTTCTTTGCTTCAGTAAGCAAGATTGTGTCATCTGCATATTGCAGGTTGTTAATGAGTCTTCCACCAATCCAACATAGATTTGCTTAACATGACATGCTACAGAATTTTTAGTATTCTTTCCCAACATCATAATTCAAATGCACCAATTATTTTGTATCTTATTCTTCATTATCCAGCATTCACATGCATATGAGATGATTGAAAATACCATGGCTTTGGTCAGGCACTCCTTAGTCCTCAAACTAATATCTTGACACTTTAACACTTCCAAGAGTTCTTTTGCAACACCTTTTCCTAATACAATACATCCTTTAATTTCTGGACAGCTGCTTTCATGAGCTTCAAATGTGAACCTAATAAAATGAAATTCTTGACAATTTTAGAATATTTTCTCTGTTTTCATGTTGTTGCTTATTGGTACAATTGTGAGAACTTTATACTGAATTGTAATCCATACTGAAGGCTGGAGAGAAAGTTTCAAAGTCTCTTCTGACATCCATTTTGACCTTTTCCTTCTTTCCTGTCTTCTTAATGACTTTTTGCTCTCTTCA
>NW_006408787.1:2312629-2330849 GCF_000296735.1 Chrysochloris asiatica | reverse complement strand
ATCATTCCCACCCCCTCCATACACAGAGTAGACAGAGATGGGCAACATGGACATTGACTACCCTAAGTGGGGAGGGAGGATCTACAAAGGCAAGTAGTGACTGGCTTACAAGCTTTCATGAGATAACTTAGATCCAGAGGGCATGGAGGAAGGTAGAGTTCGTAACTACTACGTTACCAGAGCTCCTGGTGAATAGACATAGGCTGTAATAAAATAAACAAATCAGAAAGCTATGACTGCATCTTGGGTGGCATTGTTTTTGTTGCAGCTATGTACCATCAAGCCAGTTCCAACAGACAGTGACCCTATAAGAGGTTTCCAAGGCTGGGATTCTTTGCCGGAGCAGAAAGTCTCATCTTTCTCCCTCAGAACAACTTGTGAGTTCAAACCAATGACCCTGTGAATCACAGTTTCAGTGTTTATCCTATCAAACCACAACACTGGTAATAGAGAAAGCAAAATGTCTGGAGAGTTGCAGATCTATTTTGCAAATAGTACTAAAGTAAGTGTAAGTTTGAAGGAGTTGATAGAGTCAAGGGTGAATTCCACGATTATGCCATGAGCAACAGGGTAAACACTGTTGATACTTACTAAAATGGAAAACAAAAACAAAACAAAACAAAAAAACTATAGAAAAGACACATAGTGGGAGACAGGAGTACTATTAATTAATAAAATTCCCACCTAACTCTCAGGACTTCTATCTGATATCTCAAATCTTAAGATTTCAACATCCATCGTGAATGAGTCTTCACATATCTATCCTTGTATTTCAAATCTCCAATATCCACTCAATATTTTACTTTGATAGTTATTTTATTGGTCCTACATTATGAGCAATATGTTCAAACCTAAGCACAGTAATTAGATATGATTCTTATTTTCAAGCACTCACACATGTGTACATGCTCATATTTGTTGTTGTTAGGTGCCATCGAGTCAGTCAGTACTGACCCATAGTGACCTTATGCACAGCAGAACAAAACACTGCCCGATCCTGTGCCAACCTCACTATTGTTGCCACGCTTGAGTCCATCGATGCTGCCACTAGACCATCGGGGTCTTCCTCTTTCCACTAGGGGGTCTTCCTCTTTCCATCTGACCCTCCACCTTGCCAAACATGATATCCTTCTCCAACGACTGCTCCCTCCTGGAAATATGTCCAAAGTATGAGAGATGAAGTTTGGTCATCTTGGTCTCTAAGGAGCACTCTGGGTGCACTTCTTCCAAAATGGATCTATTGATTCATTTGGCAGCCCATGGCACATTCAATATTCTCCTCCAACACCATAACCCAAAGGCATCAATTTTTCTACGGTCTTCCTTATTCACTGTCCAGCTTTTGCATGCATATGAGGTTATTGAAAATACCATGGTTTGGGTCAGGCGCACCTTAGTCCTCAAGCTGACATCTTTGCTCTTCAACACTTTAAAAAGTGCTTGTGCAGCACATTTGCTTAATGCAATACATTGTTTGATCTCTTGTCTGCTGCTTTCATGAGTATTGATAGTTGGTCCAAGAAGAATGAAGTCACTGATAACTTCAATCTTTTCTCCATTGATAAGAATGTTGTTTATTGTCCAGTGCTGTGAGGATTTTTGTTTTCTTGACATTGAGATGTACTCCATACCGAAGGCTGTGCTCTTTGATCTTCATCAGTAAAAGTGTTAAGTCCTTTTCACTTTCAGCAAGCAAGGTTGTATCATCTGCATATTGCAGGTTGTTAATGAGTCTTCCTCCAATCCTGATGCCATGTTTTTCTTCATAGAACCCAGCTTCTCAGATGATTTGTTCAGCATACAGGTTGAATAAGTATGGTGAAAGAATACAACCTTGTCGCACATATACTCATACACAAACACTAATATAACTGGTGGTGGCTGTGTGCTGTGGAGTCAGTTTGGACTCATAGAGAGCCTTAGGGTTTCCGAGGATGTAAATCTTTACAGGAACAGAAAGCTTCATCTTTCTCCCACAGAACAGCTGGTAGTTTCGGACTGCTGACCTTGCGGATCGCAGCCCAATTCATAACCACTACGCAACCACAGCTCCATACTAATATAATTACACATATAAAATAATATAATAATATAATCATCATGTCCCAAACTACTTTGAATTTGAAAAATGTTATATATATATATTTTAGGGCACTTCTGAAATCATTATTGTATTCCTCCATACAGTAGGACTACTATTTATTTTATGAATCAATTTTCATTTGTTTGTGTATTCAGGCTAGACTTCAGATAAAATAATTTCTAGATATTCTTCATTCTGACAACCTATTGAGACATAATGCAGACTATTACTGTATTATTTGTAGCTTTTATATTTGTAGCTAAAATTCCTGCCCTATGTCAGTCATTATTTCAAAAATTGGTTACTCAGTAAAAATAGCAAATATTGCAAAACTAACTGAAGATTTACAAATGGAAAAACAGTCCATGACTCCAAAGAGTGTATTATATTTATTTGGTGATTGTAGTGGTTATGTGCCATGGAGTTGGTTCCGCTCATAGCGACCCTGTACCGGGTTTCTGAGGCTATAAATCATTATGGGAGCAGAAAGCTTCATCTTTCTCCCATGGAACAGCTGGTAGTTTCAAACTGCTGATCCTGAAGTTAGCAGCCTGATTCATAACCACTATGCTACCAGAGCTCCTTAAACCACAGTATCTTAAATTGTCACTCCGAGACACTGTCAGTCACTATGAGTTGGAACTAAACAAGATTGTTATTTTTAAGCTTATTCTTGTGCCTACTGAGCCAATCCATTTTGTTGTGGTCTTTGCTTTTTCAATGACCCTCTATTTTATCAAGCATGATCTGTTTGTGTGGGACAGCGTTGTGTTGATAACATGGTCAAAGTACTTGAGAGGAGCATGATGGCTATACTTCTTCCAAGACAGATGTGTTTGCTATATTGGAAGTCTATGGTGCTTTCAAAATTCTTCACTAATACCACAATTTAAAATGCATCAATTCTTTTCTAGTTTTCCTTATTCATTGTCCAGATGTTGCATGCATATTAGGTGACTGACAATACCATGGCTTGCGCCAGGTGCACCGAATTCATCAGTGTGATATCCTGGCTTTGTAACACTTTACAGAGGTCTTGTGCAGATTTTCTTAACACAATCTGATTTCTTGACTAGTGAGTCAAGAAATTGTGAGCATTTATTATGAAGCCAAGTATAATGAAATCCAGTAAATATCAGTTATTAGATGTTTTGTATACTTAAAATTGGTTACACAGCAGCTTTTACTAACATTTTAATGTTGTGTGTTTTTTTTCAGTCACATATAATTTTGCATCTCATGAAACTCCTACATGTTGACAACTTTGTCATAATCTAATTTCATTTAATTTGCAAGATTGTATCATTGTTCATTATAGAATTCACATGCTACTGTGAATATTTGTCTGTCACTTTTTTATACTGTGGTGGCTTGAGTGTTGCTGTGATTCTGTAAGCTATGTCACAGATATTTTAAATACTAGCAGGATCACACACACTGGAGTGGTTTCAGATGAGCTTCCAGATTTTCCCAGAATAAGAAGAAGTAGAGAACATCTAATTCCAAATGTTAAGTCACTGTAAACCTTGTAAATAGCAGTGGAGCACTGTCAACAGCAGAATATTGTCATATATAGTGCCAGACAATAAGCCCCTCAAATGGGAAAGCACTCAATATGTGACTGGGGAAGAACTACCTCCTCAAAACACGGTTGATGATGATGAAATGAATGGGATAAAGCCTTCAGGATCTTCATTTACTGATGGAACACTACTCAAATTGAAAAGAAACATCTGTCAACATCCATTAATAATTGGAACATGGAATGTATACAATATAAATATAGGAAAATTGGAGATATGAAAATGGAATGCATAAACATTGATATCCTAGGCAATAGTGAGCTGAAATGGACTAGTCTTGGCAATTTTTAATCTGACAATCACATGGTTTACTATGCTGGGAATGAAAAATTGAAGAGGAATGACATCTCATTCATCATTAAAAAGAATATATCAAGATCTTCCCTGAAGTAAAATTCTGTGTATGATAAGATAATATCTATACGCCTACAAGGAAGACCAGTTAATATCACTATTATTCAAATTTACACAACAAACATTAAAGCCAGTAAAGACAAACCTGAAGAATTCTACCAAATTCTTCATACTGAAATTGATAAAACATGCAGTCAAGATGTGTTGATAATTATTAGTGATTGGAATGCAAATGTTGGAAATAAAGAGAAAAGATCAATAGATGGAAAATATGGCCTTGGTGATAAAAATGATGATGGAGATCACATGATGAAATTTTGAAATTCCAATGACTTCTTTAGTTTGGATACCTTTTTTAAAAACCGTGAAATACAACTATACACATGGATATCACCAGATGGAATATACAGAAATAAAATTGACTAAATCTGTTGAAAGAAATATTGGGAAAGCTCCCTTTCATCAGCCAAAATAAGGCCATGGGCAGACTGTGGAAAATGCCAATTGCTCATATGCAAATTTAGTCTAAAGCCAAAATATAATCTTGATTATACCCCAACTGAATTTAGAGAATATCTGAAGAACAGATTTGATGGACTAAAGACTGAAGACAAGAAAAGTTGTGGCATGATATGAAGAACATCATAGAAGAAAGCAAAAGGTCCTTAAGAAGACAAGAAAGAAGTGAAAGCCCAAAATGGAATGTCATATGAGACTCTGAATCTTGTGGTCCAGCATAGAGATGTTACAGCCAATGGAAGAAGTGAGAAGGAACAAGAGCTGAACAGAATTTTCAAAGTTCAGCTCGAGAAGACAAAAGTCAAATATTGTAATGAAATGGACAAAGACCTAGAGTTGAAAAACCAATGGGAAAGAACACACTCAGCGTTTCTCAAGCTGATTGGGAAGTGAAGAAAAATTCAAGCATTGACCTGAAGTATTGAAGGATTATATGGGAAAACTACTGAATGATGCAGAAGGCATCAAAAGAAGATGGAAGGAATATACAGTCACTGTACCAAAAGGAAATGGTTGATGTTCAACCATTTCATGAGGTAGCATATGATCAAGAGCCAATGATCCTGAAGGAAGAAATCCAAGCTACATTAAAAGCACTGGTGAAGAACAAAGGTTCTAGAAATTGATAGAATACAAATTTAAATCTTTCAACAAACTTATGAAGCATTGGAGATACTCATTCATCTATGCCAAGAAATTTGGAAGACAACTAACTGGCCAACTGACTGGAAGACATCTGAATATGCACCCATTTGAAAGAGTGATGGAACTATCAGAAAAGACTGATAACCCATGAAAGCAAACTTTTATTATAGATAATACAAAAACAGCTGTAACCAAACATTGACAGAGAACTTTCAGAGGTTCAAACTGGGTTCAGGAGAGGACGTAGAAAGAGGGATACCATTGCTAATGTCAGATGTATCTTGGCTGAAAGCAGAGAATACCAGAAAGATGTTTATCTATGTTTTATTGAATACACAAAGACTTTCGATTATGTGGATCATGACAAAGTATGGACAACATTGCAGAGAAAGAGTATTCCAGAACACTTAATTATGTCCATGAGGAACCTGTACATAGATCAAGATACATTGTTTGAACTGAACTAGGCAACATTGGATGGTTTAAAATTGGGAAATGTGTGAGTCAGGGCTGTATTTTTTCACCACACTTATTCAATCTGTACACTGAGCGAATAATCCAAGAAGCTGGATTCTATAAAAATAAACATGCATCAGGTTTTAGAGGAAAACTCATTAACAACCTGTGATATGCAGATTGAAACAAATTTGCTTGCTGAAAGCAAAGAGAACTTAAAACACTTACTGATGAAAATGAAGGACCACAACCTTTGGTATGGATTGCATCTTAGTGTAAAGAAAACAAAATCCTCACCACTGACAAATAAGCAGCATCCATATAAATGGAGCCACCACTCATCTGTCAGTTTGTTGTACTGTGGTGGCTTCTGAGTTGCTGTGATTCTAGAAGCTATGCCACTTCCTAAACCTCTGAAATTTCTGGCCTAGTCAAGTTGACACAAAACCCTAACTATTATTGTCCACCCTTGTCAACTTGAATGCATAAATTATATGTATAATCCCTAAATAAAGAAAACTGAAAATTCACTGGCTCCATTTACATCTTATATGTCACAGATGAACAAAACAAAAATATTTGATGCACACATACAAAAGAAAACAAAACAAAAAATACATATCCTGTTAAATGTCCAAAGGGTACATTCTGCTAGCCAGCCTCCTGCTCATAGGCACACAACCTTAACCAGTCCATGGGTCTAAAGTCTGTAGCTGCTCTGTCTCTCCATGTCACAGTCTCTGCTGTCAACATTTTTCCAGGCAGGAATCACAGGCTCCATCCATACTCTTCATTCTTGATCGTCCTGGTATCATATGTTCCTGAAATTAAAAGTTAACAACTACCTTCTTCTAGAGTCCTGCTGTGGCATTGTGGGTTAATATGCTGTATTGCAAAGTAGGTATTTACCACATGGTGGGTGGTTCAAGCTTACCATCCACTCCTCAGAAACCCTATACAGGGTCACTATGGATCAGAACTGACTCGATGACATTTAAAAACAACAGCAGCTCCCTTCTTCTAGTTACACATCTTGTACAAATAGTTTAACAATCACAATTGGCCCTAATAACAATTACTTACAATTGAAATAATAAAATCCTATCAGTGTCATCCCCCACTACCTTTTACCAGACCTTACTGGAACAGAAGAAAACTAGTCAGGGGAAAAGAAAGAAGAAAACTAGTTCTCCTTTGTCCCCTCATTCTAAAGCTAAACTAAGCACACCCATAGAAGTGTGTAAGTCAGTCACTCCATGCTTTTGTAACCCCTATATTTGATAAATAAAGTCTAAATTACCCATCCCTATCAACCCAGCAGAGACCTACTGTGGAACCATAAGATTAGCACTCAACCATGAAGTCTGTTTGAACAGCAAGCTCAACTGTTAAAATTCACCATCCACTTCTTAGAAACCCTATAAAGTGTCAACTGTGAGTTGGAACTGATGCAATGGCATTTAACAAAACCAAGGCAACTCCAGAAGCTGCTACTTTCCTCTCAGGCAGGAGGCAATAACCTTTCTTTCAGTCATTAAAGGCAACAAAATACAAAGTCTTATGCTTCCATGATTCTGAAGGCATTGCAGTGAATCCTGCTCATAGCTCTGTTTAAACAAGGATAGGACCATATCTGACTTCCTCTGACTCCACAAGGGAGAAAGAGGTATGAAGTTAAAGTTAGACATGCCTCAATCCTCTATCAGTTCCTTTAAAATTAGTCAGACTTGACAATCAATTTATAAAACTCTCTCTTGTGATTTTATTTCTCTAGAACCTCACTTTCTTGGTACCACATGTCTTAGACTGGGTTTTCTAGAGAATCAAACCCAGTGAAACATATATAAGGATACTAGAGAACTTTATTACCAAGCAATGACTTACTGTTGCAGAGTCGTAGGTCCCCTGCAAAAGAGAGAGAGAGAGAGCCTTTCCCTGTTGACCATTATATTGGGAACAGATGACAACCTCAAGGAAGCACCCCATTAAATGAGAGTCTGCTCATAGCCACTCATCACAGAGTTAACTATGACTGTATTAGGTTTCATCACCATAGGAATAAGCACATCTCAAGTGCTAAATCTCTGAAAATTATGGCCTAGTAAAATTCTGGCCTAACTATTGCACTTGATACCTTAATTCTGTTTCAAAATGTAATGACTGAAAGATCTAAATAGAGTAAAACTATTATTACATCAAAAGCTATTCCATATCAGAAGAATAAATACATTGACAAAACAATCTTTTGTCCTTTAAGGTAAAATACATAATAATTGATAAAGTATTGGAAGCATTAATGATTTTATCTGTTTAGTTAAATCAGAGATTTATTTTGATCTCAGAAAAACTGGGCTTATATATACCATTTTTGTTGTGTAGGTGCCATCCAGTCTGTACCAAGTCATAACAATCTTATGCACAACAGAATGAAACACTGCCTTTTTCTGTGCCAACCACACATCATTGCTGTACTTGAGCCCATAATTGCTGCCATTGTGCTAATCCATCTCATTGTGGGTCTTCCTCTTTTTTGCTGACCCTCTATTTTACCAAGCATGATGTCCTTCTCCAGGGTCTGGTCCCTCCTGATAATATGTCCAAAGTATGAGGGAGAAAGTCTCGCCATCCTGGTTTCTAAGTTGCATTTTGGCTGTACTTCTTCCAACACTGATTTGTTTGTACTTGTGTGAGTCAATGGTATTTTTAATATTTTCCGTCAACAACTTGACTCAAATGCATCAATTATTCTGTGGCCTTCCTTATTCATTTTCTAATTTTCATATACATATGAAGCTACTGAAAATACCATGGTTTGGAGCAAGCAAACCTTAGTACTCATACTGATAACTTTGATTTTGAACACTGCAATTCTTATGCAGCACATTTGCCTAATGAAATACATCGATGGATTTCCTGACTGCTTTTTCCATGAGTGTTTATGACTGATCTGAGCAAAATGAAGTCTTTGGCAACTTCTTTCTTTTCTCCATTTATTTGGATATTGTTTATTGGTCCAGTGGTGAGGATTTTTGTTTTCTTTACATTAAGATGCAGTCCATCCCAAAAGCTGTGGTCTTTGATCTTCATCAGTAAACATAGTAATTCATTTTTCAATTCAACAAGCAAGACTGTATTATCTGTATATCCCAGGTTGTTTATAAGTCTTCCTCAATCATGATGTCACCCTCTTCTTCAAATAATCCATCTTCTTGGATTATTTGCTCAGCATACAGATTGAATAAGTATGGTGAAAGAATATGACCCTAGTGCACACCTTTCCTAATTTTAAACCATTAAGTGTTTTCTTGTTCTGTTCAAACAGCTGTCTCTTGGTCTATGTACAGGGTCCTCCTGAGCACAATGAAGTGTTCTGGAATACTCATTCTCCACTACGTTATCCATAGCTTGTCATGAGCCACACAATTGAAAGTCTTTGCATAGTCAATAAAGCACAGGTCAACATCTTTCTGGTATTCTCTGCTTTCAGCCAAGACTCGTCTGCTATCAGCAACAATATCCCTCATTCCAAGTCTTCGTCTGAATCCAGCCTAAACCTCTGTCAGTTCTATGTTAATGTATGGTTGCAGCCATTTTGGGATTATCTATAACAAAATTTTACTTGAATGTGATAGTAATGCTATTGCCCAATGATTTCCACATCCTGATGGTTCAGCTATTTTAGGAATGAGCACAAATATGGATTTCTTACAATCTGTTGGCCAGGTTGCTGTCTTCATATTACATGGCATAGCTGACTGAGTGCCTCCAGTGTTTCATCAGTCTGTTGAAATATTTCAACATGCATTCCTTCAATTCCCAGTGTCTTGTTCTCTGCCAATGACATCAATATCATTGACTCTTGTTCATATGTTACTTCTTGAAATGGTTGAAAATGGGTGATTTGCTTTTGGTCCAGTGACTTTGTGTATTCCTTCCATCTTCTTTTGATGCTCTCTGCATCATAAGTATCTTTTCATGGTAAAGTGCCATCAAGTCAATTCTGACCCATAGCAACCCTGTAAAGAGTTTCTGAGGAGGTGCTAGTGAGTTTGAACTGCCAACATTGCATTTCACACCAACCTTGTAGCTGAATGTGTATCTTACTGTGCTAAACCAGTACACCTTCAATATTGCTTGTTAAGGCTTATATTTTTCCTTTAGTTCCTTCAGCTTGAGAAATGTTGAGCATGTTCTTCCCTTTTGGTTTTCTAATCTAGACCATTGCACATTATAATATTTGATTTATCTTCTTGAGCTAACCTTTGAAATTTTCTAGTCAGATTTTTTTACTTCCTTATTTCTTCCTTTAGCTTATGCTGGAGAGCAAGTTTCACATTCTCTTCTATGGTATTCTTGATGTCATCTCACAAATCTTCAGGTTTTCACTCTTTAGTGTCTAATGCATCAAATTTGTTCTTATGATGATCTCTAAATTCAGAATGGATATATTATAGGTCACATTTTGGCTTTTGTATACTTGTTTTGACTTTCTTGAGCTTTGGCGTGAAATTCCATATGAGCAATTGATGGTCTATTACACAGTCTGACTCTGGCTTCATTTTGACTGATTTTATGGAGCACTTCAACCATCTCATTCCACAGATGTAGTCAGTTTGACTTCTGTGTATTCCATCTGGTGAGGTCCATGAGTATAGTTGTCTTTTATGTTGTTTAAAAAAGGTATTTGCAATGAAGAAGCCCCATTTGTCTTGCAAGATTCTATCATGTGATCTCCAGCATCATTTCTATCACTAAGGCCAGTTTTCCCACTATTAATCCTTTTTGTTTCCAAACTTTGCATTCCAGTCACCTATAATTATCAATATATCTTGATTGCATGTTTGATTTATTTCAGACTGAAGATGTTGGTGGAATTTTTCAATTTCATCATCACTGGCTTTAGTGGTTGGTACAAATTTGAATAATAGTGGTATTAACTGGTCTTCCTTCTTGTTGTTGTTGCTGAGTGCAGTCAAATCTGTTCTGATCCATAGAAAACCTGTATAGTGTTTCCAAGGAGTGGCTGGTGAGCTTGAACCACCAACCTTGCAGTTCAAACAGACCCTGCAGTCTAGCACATTAACTGACTCTGTCATGCATTTGAATGTTATCGTATCACAGACAGAGTTGTACTTAAAAAACTTGACCAGTCCATTTCAGCTCACTAATGCCTCAGATATTGATGCTTTTGTGTTCCATTTTATTTTTGACAATTTCAAATTTTTCTAGATTCATTACTGTGTCCATTCCATGTTCTGATTATTAATGAATGTTTACAGTTATCTCTATTCATTTTGAGTTGTGCTCCATCAGCAAATGAAAGTTCCAAAGGCTTTACACCATACGTGTCATCACAGTTAACGCTATGTACATTGAGGAAGAATCTCTTCCACATTCTTATTTTGAGTGCCTTTCAACCTGTGGGGCTCATCTTCTGGCACTCTATCTGACAATGTTCTGGTACTCTTCATCACTCTTCAATATTCAATATTCTGGTGCTATATCACAGCTTCTCACTGCTATTCTTAAGGTTTTCAGTTTCTAAATATTCAGAAGTAGTCCATCTCATCTTCTTGCTAGTCTGTATTCATCTCAGAAGAAGCAGAAGAAACCTGTCCACCATGGGTGACCCTGTTGGTATTTAAACACCATTGGTATAGCTTCCAGTATCCCAGAAACATGAAAGCCACCACAACATGACAAACTGACAGATAAGATGTGGGTTGGTCACAGTGTTGTGGTTACAGTTGTTGTTGCTGTTAAATGGCATGCTGTGAGTTTCAATCCATAGTGAGCTTGTATATGATTTCCAAGAAGCAGCTGGTGACCTTGGATCACCAAACTTGCAGTTCAAACTGACTTAGAGTTCAGTGCATTAACCTACAGTGCCACACCAAGACTCCATGTTTACAGTAGTAACACATAATATATTAACCTAATATTTGAAGGGTAACTAGAAATGAGCAATTCTCATCAAATTAATGTTTTAATGTTGTGAATTATTAAATGCTATAATATCTGTGAAATGAATTTGTAAAGCCTAAGTATTATGGTGATTTCTTATTTTGGGAAACAAAACTCTTATTGAGCATTAATACTAATATTTATGAACGCTTTGGTGCATAGAAAAGTGCTCTGATGCACACAAAAGTATTAAAACAAAAACCATAGGTCATAATAGTATAAGGAAAATTTAAAAATATTTATATGGATCTTGCGTGAATTTGGATTATAAAACTTCCATATATATAAAGATGCTGGGAAAATAACCCAATTAGGAGTTTGAACTTTTCAGAAATCAGACAAGGGGAAAATAATTATTGAGAAAACATGTTGTTGTGATTATAATAGAAAAAAATATATCGCTATGAGGTCACACAATGACAAGAGTACACTAAATTAAGAACAAAATGCAGTGACTGCATCCTTTTGAGGGATGGTATAGTTAGGAAACTTATTTCACATGAATATTTGATTAAGAGCAGTCATGATCAACAAACTAAATTTATACTTGAAGAATGAAAACTATAGATTCATAATTGTACTATGTAGGAACTTTCAGATAAGTTAATTTTTATTAAGTAGCTGAGAATTTTTATTTGCATCTTGCTTTAGTTATCTACTGCTACTATAACAGAAATGCTACAAGTAGATGGATTTAACAACCAAAACACCAATCTCTCACAGTTTAGAAGGCTAGAAGTCCAAATTCAGAGTGCTGGCTCTTGAGGAAACTTTCTGTTTCTAAGCTCTGGGGGAAAGGGCATTATCTACTTCTGTAGGCCCAGTGTTCTTTGAAGATCTCCATATATCTTGGTTTCAATATTCCCCTGATTTTAGGAGCTTCACAGTGAAGGGAACTCAGGTCCAAAGAACACATTCCACTCCTGGTTCTTCTATCTTGATGGTAGTAGTGGTGGTGGTGGTGGTATGCCATGGAGTCAGTTCCGACTCCTAATGACCCAGTACAGGGTTTCCGAGGCTGTACACCTTTATGGGAGCAGAAGACCTCATCTTTCTCCTGCAAATTGGCTGGTAGTTTCAAACTGTTGACCTTGATGTTAATAGCCTGACTTGTAACCACTACGCTATCAGAGGTTCCTCTTTTTCTGCTTAAGTTTCTCTCCTTTTATCACTTGCAAAATAAAAAAAAAAAAAGTTGTTGTATGCCACATCCTTGGAAATATCCCTTGAACCAGGATGCTGGTGATATTAGGGTGTTGTTAATGTTGTATAAAGTGCCATTGAGTCATTTACAACTCATAGTGACCTTGTGTAGAATTTCTAAGGTGTGACTGGTGGGTTTGACTGCCAACCTTGTGGTTAGCAGTCCTGGGTTTATTCTACAATGCCATACCATCCTTAATTATCTTATTGGTTTATCACATCAATTTACATCATGGGTGGAATAAATTATGTTTCAACTGCCAAACTACTGAGAATCTTGGTCTAGTCATTGACAAAAAAAACCTGGACAATCACACATTTCTTTCTGGATTTTTCCTTATCCAACAGACATCATCAACCATCCCAATAATTACATTGAGCTGTGCCCTCAATTTCCCATAGACCTTTACTCTCCAGTTTTAAATCCACAGTGAGTATTATTTTCATGATACCACACAATATCTAGAGTCTAGACAGTAGCATTAATAGAAAATTCACGGTTTTTACAAACTCAGATGTTAAACATAGTTTACATTGTATGCTATATTTTAAAAAAGATTCACTCCTATTCAGATCTATCACTTCTTATTATCCCAACGATGTCCATCTGACATTTTAATTTGCATTTCATCTATCAGCATTAAACAAAGAAATAAGAAAGCATTAATAAAACAATAGCAAAAGGTATATGAAATATTGATGAAATGTCAATAGGCAGCATTCACCTTTGGAAACTATGTGACAGGTCTAGTACAATAAAACATGGCCAGATAATAGGGAAAGACAACAGAAATGAAAAATAAGCAAACTGTTTTAAATTGAACCAAAATGAGTTTCCTTTTATTTTCTCTAAATAAGACATGTCGTTTAATCATAGTTGTAAATCAAAAGGATGTATCAATTTTCTTTTGATTTCAGATATACTGTCAGTGAAAAAAATTACATGTTTAAAATAAAAAAGAAAGAATTTATTACAGCAAAAACAAAAACAAAAATGTTTTACAAAATGGAGAAACACAGAGTTAAGAAATACTTGATAAAATACTCCAAGTAGCTTCAGAATTATAGATGTAGATAAAATTAAAGACTGCAATTAAAAGAGGGAAACTGGGGGATTTCTGAATAGTTAACATTCACATAATTGCAGATTGGTTAGTTGGCCACTTTTATGGGGGTTGGCTTTCTTGGCCAGGATAGCGCCAGGTAACAATATTTTGACTGGCCACTAATGTAACAGGTTTCTTGGAACCTAGGCATCTGTAGCTGTGTTAAACTAAATTACTTTAACATTAAAATGTTGAGTTCTTTTGAAACACAAAAACAAAATGTTGGTTGAAAGAATAAGATGGTTATAAATAGAAATGTTAATATTCTAATGTTCAAGGAAAGCAAAAGAGTTTAATATAGAAAAGTTGTAACTTTGTCTTTATTTAACATCAGCTTATTTGAATTATTAGTTAGAACAAAGTTTTGAAAAATTCCAAGTACCAGTTAAAGGGATAGTTTCTTAAAATTGACTTATTCTCTAATGTTAAATGCTTAGCACAATGTTTAACAGCTATGCAATTAGAAGAAAACTTTTTTTTAATCTGTTGTAGGGGAGAAAATATCCCATATTCAAAATATATTCTTTAGAGACACCTTTATTATACTGTATACAGTACAAGGACAAGAAAATTAAGTCATCCAAATGAGGGAGATCATCAGCAATGGTGTCTCAAAGATTCACACCCATGTGATCAATTTATACAGTACAGAGAACAAAGGAATTTCATCACAAAATCATTTTTGGTGGCAGATCAATTGGTCACAGTCTCAGATGGGACATATGAAGAGGGAAAGGGACCATAATTGAGATACATATACTATTGAAGATTACAAAAACTTAAAGGTTTATTTCTAGAGATATTTGACCTTTTTCAGGGTATGACTCATAACCATGTGGCCCTGATAGACCAATTTCCATTAAGGGAACATGAAAACAAATACCTGAGGGAGAGGGTGCCTCTCACTGGGTTGACTAGGGGATCCACATTTGAATGCACTCTGTAGAAGAACAATGCTGCCTCTCCCAGGTTTCTTGGAATTATCATGGTAACCGTGATAGTTCAGCAGTCCGAAGTGAGTAAAGTACTCAAGATGGCATCTGAACTGATATAAATGTACAAGATGGAGTTGGGCTCTGACTACAGGCCACAGTCTTCTGCAGACCAAGGCTATAGTGCACATTGGTTATTTCTAATCACAAGTTCATCTGTAAGTAGAGTGGGGTGGGCAAAACTACATACTTCTATAGAAACTGCTTTTATCTAGGTCGAAGGTACAATGGAATTTTTTTTACAAAAGAGACAGTGGAAAATTTTACAGAAGTCTGACAAAAAAGTACAAAATGAAGTCAGAACAAGAAAGGATTTGGCCTAGACCTTAGCCATAAGTTTCAGTCACATCAAGAGATTTAGATTTGAAAAGCTTTTTCTCAGTATGAATCCAAGTTTTAAATACTTATCCATCTTTTATGGGAAAAAAAAAAAAAAAAAGAACACAAAGTGTTGTAGCTTCTTCAGTTTTCCCCTACTTTATAACTGGGCCATATCAAGGTCTTTAGTTAGATATTTATTATTTTATATCTATATTTTACAAATCATTTTGCCAATTTAAAAAGTTTCCCTTACAGCTTATTAAATGTATACACTGAAGAGTTCAAAAGGATGCTAAAATTCGTAATATTTAGAGAGCAAGGGGATATTACCATACCCATTGAGATGCCAAGGTCTATACATATCCCTATATCTTGACAGTAGAATGTACATTGGGGAACATGAGAATTGTAATTGCAATATAATTCTATTTGACTGCAGTTACGATTAACTGAACAAGTATGTATTCACACTTATATATTTAAGAATATACTTTACAATATAAATGTACTGAGAAACAGAAAACTTCAAACTTAGATTACACACATCATTTAAAAATATTTGTTTAATCTCATTCAATTTAACAATGAAGTTAATTTGTGTTTGAAATATAAAGCATTTTTTTATGAATTGGTAATGCCAAGTGTTACTTATTACTCCCTGAGTACAGTCCAGTGAAAACTAGTCACAGGATTCATTCAAACTATCCGAAGTCCAGCAAGATTAAAATGATAGGCTCATATAGAAACTGTATTTATTTTACTAAACTAAGTTTAATTCCATTAATATAACCATAGAAGAGAAATTATAATATTCTAGAAACAATTATCTATTATTAAAACAGCAAATGAATCTTCATTTCCCTCCATAGGAACTTTCTTTTTTTTTTTTTTTGTCTTATTAATTTATAGTACTCTGTAGTGACACTGGAGTCCTGGCATGGCACTGTGAGATAAGCTCTTGATTGCTTACAAAAAAGTTGGTGGTTCACACCCAGCCCCTCCTTGGAAACTCTGTATGAGATCTCTATGAGTTAGAACCAACATGACGGCACTTAAAAACCAAAACATAGCAAGAAACAGGAGCACAGTGGCTCTAAAGAATAAAAACTGTGGGATAAAGGACTGGACCACAAGGTATGAACCATATGACCACAGTATGAACCATTGGTTGGCAGTTCAAACTCACCAGCAGCTCCATGGAGACCCTATACAGTGTCGCTGAGTCAGAAATGACTCAATAGCACTTAACAACAAAAACAACATGAAACATAAAGTTGGCACTTAACAACAACAACATAGCATGGAACAAGAGCCCTGGAATCAGTAGTTAATGTTCAAAATACACTAGTTACTTTTCCAGAGAAAGATGTCACAGTCTGCTGCTGTTAATATTTCAGCCATGGAAACCTTATGGGATACTTTCACTTTACTCTATAATATCAGTCTAAGTTGGAATCAACATAACAACAAGAGTGTCTGGGTATGATTGCTACTGTTAGGTGCCATCAAGTAGTTTTTCACACATAACAACTCTATGCACCACAGAAACATTGCTTGGTTCTGAGCTATCCTCACAATTGTTGCTACATTTGAATTCATTGCTGCTATCACTGATTCCTTAGGGGTCTTCCTCTTTTTCATTCACCATCCACTTTACCATGCATGATATCCTTCTCCCGGGATTGGACCCTCCTGATAACAAGTCCAAAATATGAGAAACAAAGTCTTTAAAAGACAAATGTCTTTTAAATACCATTACAACTGCACTTCCTCCAAGCCAGATTAGATTGTTTGGGGTAAAAGTTTCACAGGAACATAATAAAGTGTTCTGGAATGTCAATTCTTTGCAATTTTATCCGTAGTTTGATATGATGCACACAAAAGACTTTGCATAGTCCATAAAGCACAAAATCGTCTTTCTGGTGTTCTCTGCTTTCAGCCAAGATTCATCTGAAATCAGCACTGTTATTCCTAGTTCTACAGTTGCTTCTGAATCTACCCTAAATTTCTGGCAGCTCCTATTGATGTACTGCTGCAATCCTTTCTGATTTATATTAAAAAATGTTAGTTTTTTCAGGGAAGATAACAAAATAAGACTAATTAGAAAGTAGGAGGAATTGGCAATTTGTTTACCCTGAATGTTTACACACAGTCAATCTTATGAATATCAAAGAAACATTGTCAGATGTAGTCCTAGAAGATGAACAAACCATATGCACAACAGAATGAAAGCCTAGTTCTGTACCATACTCATAATTGTTATGTTTAAGACCATTGTTGATGCCACTGTATCAAACCACCTCACTGGTGGCCTTTCGCTCTCTCTCTCTCTCTCTCTCTCTCTCTCTCTCTCTCTCTCTCTCTCTCTCTTTTTCTTTTGCTGACCCTCTACTTTACCAAATGTGATTTCCTTCTGATGATAACATGTCTGAAGTATGAGAGATGAAATGAACTCTCAAAGTTCTAGATTCTGAGGAACATCCTGGCTACACTTCTTTCAATACAGATTTATTTTTTGCCTCTGACAGTCCACAGTTCTTTCAATATTCTTCTTCAACACCATAATTCAAATGCATTAATCTATTCTTCAATAGCCTTCCTTATTCATTGTCCAACTTTCACATGCATATGAGGCAATTGTAAACAAAATGGCTTGGGTCAGAGTCACCATAGTCCTCAAACTACTAGATTTACTCTTTAACACTTTACTTTAAAGAGGTATTTTGCAGCAGATTTGCCTAAAGCAATATATCCTTTTATTTATTGAATGCTGCGCCCAGGTACATTGATTGTGGATCCAAGAAAAAACTAAGTCTTTAGCAACTTCAATCTTTGCTCCATTTATCATGATGTTATTTATTGGCCCAGCTGTGAGGATTATTTTTCTCTTTTTATTGGGGTGTAATTGATTCTGAAGGTGTTGTTGTTGTTAGGTGCCATCGAGTTGGTACTGACCCATAGTTACCTTATGCACAGCAGAACGAAACACTGCCC